>NC_087208.1:68696304-68758804 GCF_015104395.2 Macrobrachium nipponense | reverse complement strand
AGCTGGTTTTTCAAGCCCATTGGTGGAATATACGAGACCGTAGCTGGTCTTTTACGCCCACAAGTAGATTTCTTAAAACCAGTAGATAGTTTCCAAACCCACAAGTAGAATTCAAGAAACTAGTAGCTTGTTCCCAAGGCCACCATTAATGTCACCTATATCGGACGTTAAAACATAAGTAAATTTCCCACTGATGCATTTTCTATGCGCCGTGCCTCGTAACTCTCTCTAACTCTTAAAACTTAAGAGGCTCTCTCTCTCTCTCTCTCTCTCTCTCTCTCTCTCTCTCTCTCTCTCTCTCTCTCTCTCTCTCTGAACTTTTCTTAACCCCTTTAGGCGGTTCAGTGAATGTTCACTGACACAATTAGGTTTAAATTCCTTTTGTGGGCACATGGAAAATGGACGGGCACCTTAGTGCCGCTTTCTTAGCCCAGGCCTGCAGAAAACAATAAAAGGAAGGATCTGGTGTTAGGAAAAGCGGAAGATGTTAGCGAGTTCCACTGTTGAACAGTTCATGCTGTTCTTTACGTGTGGGACGTGTTTACTTGCCTTTTATTCAACAGTATTTTAAAGGGTCGTGTTTCGGAACTCCTTAATTGCCAGAGTATTTCTTTTGTTTTTCACATTTTTTTCATGAAAGCGGAAGAACTACGTTGCTTTTTATCAGACAATTTTTAACTTGGCGGTGTAAATACCAGGTGGAAACACGGCAACCAGAAATAACCTGATTTTCCATTATGTTCTTTTTGACCTGTATAAATCAAAGAGATCATAAGAACCCGTGAGATGAGCTTCCCCTGGCAGTTGTCGCTGTCAACATATATTTGTCAGTGAGAAATTAGCGTGATAAGGTTGTTGACTTCCTAGTAGTAGGAGGCCAGTTAGCTCAGAAGAATTCAGGATGTTCATATATGTCTTACTGAACCTGTTAAAGCTGATTTGAAACCTGCCAGGTCACATAATTAATTGTGTGGTTAGTTAGTATAGCTGTGGTTAATAACTTGACAATTAAAAGGCAATGCCGAACTCTTTTAAGATTATATGTGTGTATATATATATATGTGTGTGTGTGTATGTATGTATGTATGTATGTATGTATGTAACTATATCGTTTATTGGTTATTCTATTTCCAAATAGCTTGTTACCGCAATTCATTGTAATCTGTCGTGTACCAGCGATGGCGTAAGTGGAGTGAATTAAAGTTAGTTAATAGTTAGGTAATTATTGTAATAAAAGAAAACTAAGGACAGTTCCTCGAACTTTGGTACCAAGCAAGGACATTTTACACTCTCTCTCTCTCTCTCTCTCTCTCTCTCTCTCTCTCTCTCTCTCTCTCTCTCTCTCTCTCTCTCAGTGCAATAGCAGAAAGTGCATAGGGGACCAGGGGCGATGTGATGTCATTTTTACTATGGAATTTTTGCATTTAATGTAGGAAGATTGAGAAAAGCGAAAATGGTACGTGATATCAAGACACCTGATCCTTCCTAACAAAAACAGACCGATTGTATGATGTTTCGTTCTCTGCATAAGGTTTGCCGTACTGTGTCGAAAGATTGTTGGTTTGGTTTGTGACTCACGCAGGATATGAGAGAGAGAGAGAGAGAGAGAGAGAGAGAGAGAGATTGTCGAACTCACGGTGATTTGCAACATTATCTATTTGTTGTTTTCTATTCCTTTTACGAAAGAGAGAGAGAGAGAGAGAGAGAGAATGTCGAACTCACGGTTATTTGCAACAGTATCTCTGTTGTTTTTTATTCCTTTTAAGAGAGAGAGAGAGAGAGAGAGAGGATGGATTCGTCACGTGGTCACTGTTTTTCTTTTAGGAAAAGGAGCAGTTGCTGGCCGTCAGAATTCGCGAGTTAACCCCATTTTTAGATAGCAGTTGCTAGGTTCATCTCGCAGGATGTGTTCTACAAGGAGATAATTATTTTTTTTTGGTGGGGAGGATGAGGTGTCCTGTTGAAGGGTGAAGGGTGATGGATGCGTTGGTGGGTTTGTTAATGCCAGGGCCACTATTTTTAGGCGTTTGTAGTTTATTCTTCTTCCTAACATTTTCGTATGGTGCTTCATACTGCTCCATTATAATTTTATGAGTGATATTTTCTTTTGCTTGTTTGCTTTCATATGTTAGAAGTTTTTGCCTGACTTGAATTTGTTTGTTGTAGATTTGTAAGTAGGTAAATTTTTTATCTTTTATTTTAATTTTGATTAAACACACACACACACACACACACACACACACACACACACACACACATATATATATATATATATATATATATATATATATATATATATATATATATATGTGTGTGTGTGTGTGTGTGTGTGTGTGTTTAATCAAAATTAAAATATATATATATATATATATATATATATATATATGTGTGTGTGTGTGTGTGTGTGTGTGCGTGTGTGTGTGTGTGTGTGTGTGTGCGCGCGCTCTCGCTCGCATACATACATATAAATATATATGTATGTGTGTGTATGCATATAAAATTTACCATTTTTAACTTAATATTGTCAGGTATGTTTTGGGGATACAGACTTGAGCATATGTTATTTACCCATTATTGTGTTGTTACCTTCACTCATTTGTAAAATTTCTGACAGAAGGAGAAAGAAATTGGCTCTGGGTTTCAACATTCGGGTTAATATCCACTGTTGTTAACTTACTGCTGAGTTAACTTTACAGATTGTTGTTGGTTATGTCACTGAAAGTAGACTTTATATTAGCCTTTGCTGTTCTGCAGGACAATGATCCTCGATAATTTGACCTGGCAGATTATCAATGTTTAATATGAATTAAAGAGTGGTTTTTCTTGCAGCAGTGTGCGTGCATTGTCTGCTTCCGTTTAATTTGGATTAATCCAGTAGTTAATCACCCAGAAGTAGTTATATGCGCGCACCTGTGACCTATATCATCGCTGACTTCCGCCCAAAGATTTTATTGTAGAAGGTATTTCAAGGTGGCGGAAAATTACTTTGAAGAATTTTTGCTTGTATTTGACGATCTATTAAATACTCGTCTCAAAAGATAAATTCTCTGAATTCATATTATTGAAATAATCGATTTTTTTTTGCATAGTCCGACAGTATTCGGAATTACCGAATGATATGACCTAATTCTTTCCAAGGAGGGGGTTGGGTTGTTTGACAGTCCCTATGACGCGGAAGTCCATAAGCATGTTTATCATTAAGCCGATTCTTTTTTGTTATGCGAGTATATTCTATTAGTTCGATATATTATTATATTATATATATATATTATATATATATATATATATATATATATATATATATATATATATATTAATCTTGGTTTTTTGATAACAACGACAGGAAATATAAGCGACATTCGTTAAATAACGTCACGCGTTATTTATAACGACTGGCGTAATGCTGCTCAGCCAGGCTTCGTATCGCATAACGGGGCTGGGACTCGTTGTCGACCCTTATGCGAAAGACCTCTACTACTCCGATTGGAAAGCTTACGGCTGCTCCTCGAAAAGGATATGAGATCATCGGGGTTAGTGTGTTGATGGCATTGGGTAATCATTAATACTTTCGTAATTCGATACAAAGGACTCGCGGGACCTGCGTTTGATTGTTAGGGGAGTGTGGACTGGTTTTTTTAGTTGTATGTAAAAGGAAACTACTGAGATCGCTATTTGTCTGTCCGTCTGCACTTTTTCTGTCCGCCCTCAGGATCCTTAAAAAAACTGCTGGGGCTAGAGGGCTGCAAAATGGTATGTTGATCATCCACCTTCCAGTCATCAAACATACCAAATCGCAGCCGTCTAGCCGTTATAGTTAGATTATATTTAAGGTTAAATTTCTCTATGATCGTGCGTCTGCAACAACATAAGTCCCCACAGGGCCGTGGCTGAAATTTTAATGGACCGTGGATGAGAGTTTCATGGGTCGTGACTAAAGAGTTTCATACGGAATTATACGCTGTACAGAAAACTCGACTGCGTCGAAGAAACTTAGGCGCAATTTTTATTTGTTTATTTTTTACATGGTGGTATCTATAGTTTGCGTAACAAGTGCTATAGTCATCCATGTCTGAAATGAATTATTTACTGATATGTATTTGAAGCTGGAAAATCTTGATCGGAACATACTATTCACACAGTTATACATAAGCTCCTCGACATCTATTATATTTTTTTATGCAGCCTAAAATTGCTTATACTCTATAAATACTCCTGAACAGTGAATAAATCTAGGCCCATAATTAATCACATACCTTTCATATATTCAAAATGTTCACATATACTCGTATACACCCAGTGTATACATTTATGCAGCTTACAGGTATTCATATACACCATATTACTTTTGAAGTCTATGAATAATACTATTTACCATCTAAATGCTCAGAAACTAATTTAGGTCCAAGTCTCGTACGCTCACGTGATCAGGATAATTTTTTTATGTATAAATGCCGTTAATATACCGTCTAGGTAATTAGGTATTAGTTCCCTTTACTTAGATCGAAATGTAGAACACACACGTGCTTAGTGCGTTCAGTTTTGGGGGGAAAATGAATTGAGATATGTTGGTAATTCATCGAAAACTTTGCATTTTGAAAGGTGTTTTTGACCCAAAGGTTGTTTTATAATAATCATGTTGTCCAAATGTATTTTTAGTTTTCTGTAAAAGAGAATTTTAGAGATGGCTGTGTTTGTCCGTCCGCACATTTCCTGTCCGCCCTCAGATCGTAAGACAACTGAGGCTAGATGGCTGCAAATTGTTATGTTGATCATCCACCCACCAATCATCAAACATACCAAATGGCAGCCCTCAAGCCTCAGTAGTTTTTATCTTAAGGTTAAAGTTATCCATGATCGTGCGTCTGGCAACGATGTAGGACAGGCCACCACCGAGATCACCTAAAGATAGATCTATTTTGGGTAGCCTTGATTATATGCTGTGCAGTAAACTTGATTACGCCGGAGGTTTCTTCGGACCATTTTTTACTTAGCTTTATTACTGCGCCCAATACCCTGTGTCGAATTTGACGAAAATTTGACCAAAAATGGTTCTGATGCCTGGTAACGAGCATTTGAATTTTAGGAGAGATGGTAATGAACTGTAGGGGAGAAGGTGCAATTTTTTCTAGGAAAAGTGGCGCTGCTTGGCCTTGGCGGAGGTTGCGGTTTCCAAACTCGCCCTTGTATTTGCAAAGTGATTTCCGTTACTTTTGCATTATTTCCGCTTCCTGAAATATCCTGCTGTTGTTACGTTGTAGAAAGCTCATTTGTGATGTTTTTAGAGCATGGCAATTATCTCCTTTATCGGTGAAAGAAAATCTTTCGGGGACGTAGTGTGCTCAGAAAAGGCCTGGGTGTTTTTACAAGATTATTATATATATATATATATAATATATATATATATATATATATATATATATATATATATATATAATGTGTGTGTGTGCATGTGTGTGTGTGTGTGTAGGTGTGTAGGTGTGTGTACAACGGGGCTGGATATACAAAGATCAAGTTCATTTACTTAGTGGCTTCGCTTGAGAGAGAGAGAGAGAGAGAGAGAGAGAGAGAGAGAGAGAGAGAGAGAGAGGCCTGAATGTTGTCGTTTCCTAGCCTCAAGGGAACAAATACACGTTATTATCAAGGGTATATCTTCTGATCAAGATTGGTACGTGTTGCAGTACCATCGGGGTATGCAATCGTTTCCTGTGTCATCCTTGGATGTTGCTTAGGTCTCTGCTACGCCCCGACGAAAGGAAGGATGGAATGCTCCTTATATATCCTGTTGCTATCAGGATCACGTTGTTTGACTTGGCTATAAGACCATCGTATATCCCAAATGTAATCACGTGTCTTGTGGCCCGGATCATGTGCATAGTGAATGGTCTGTGGTGTTTATTTATTTTTTTTTCTTTTTTCAAGTAGGATTCAGGTTTTGGGTACCTGTAGATACGGATTGCGGGTCACGTGATTTTGTTGAATATACCTTCATTCAAACGTGATCAAGGGTATTGGAGGATGTGTAAATATTCTGTTTTATCCATTGTTGTATAATAATTTTTTTTACACCATGCACACTTACACTGCACGTATATATTTTATACATACATAGAAATATATATATATATATATATATTATATATACTATATATATATATATATATATATATATTTTTTTTTTGCTGAAACTTTTATAGCCTTGAGGAAAGCCATAAGTTAGTGTCTGAAACAGCTGTGGGCTTTAAAGAAATGAAGCAACTATCGATGATTTTCGTCTTTTCCTTTAAAGTTTTACCTTTGAAGCTACGAAGAGGAGAGATATAGGAAATTGGAAAAATGTCTCAAAAGGTGATAGATGCCACACGTGCCTTACATTCAGTGAGAATTGCCCAAGAGAAGGGTCATGTTCCCTATATATATATATATATATATATATATATATATTATATATATATATATATATATATAGTATATATATATATATATATAAATATATATTATATATATATATATATATATATATATATAGTGTATGTATATATATATATATATATAATATATATATATATATATAAAATATTATGTATATATATATATATATATATATATATATATATATATATATATATTATATATATATATAAATATGTATATATATGTATATATATATATATATATATATATATATATATTATATATATATATATATATATATGAATATAGGATTCGTCACATTTTAATCACTTCTACATCGCTGCTCAACAGTGCATATACAGGGTATGTAAGAATTCATACAGGGAGCGGGAGAAAAATACTAGCTGCATATTTTTGTGATTCACCTAGCCTTAGGTATGTTGTGAATATGCCTGGGTAAACATACGGTCATACATTGCCAATGGTAAGGAATAGAAACTACTTTTTTGTAAGATTATTCTAACATGCAAATAAGAGCTTTATTCTAGTTGGTGAGAAAAAAATACCAGTTTCACAGAACTGATACAATGTTAACGTACGACTTCAGAGAGAGACTAAGTCCCTGTCATAGTCGGTTTATGCTTCGTACACTTCAACAAAATCCTCATCATTATTCATTTAACACCCAGCACTACTCTGCAGCTAAATTAAGGAAAATGAAGTACTATATGCTTTCATACTTTGTACATGGTGAAATCATTAAAGTCGAACTTCTCGTAATGCCTAACTTTATTCGTTTTCCGCTGGTTTTATCCTGCTGATATGTGAGTGGTAAAACATACACACACACGCACACACACACACACACACACACACACACAAACGGTAGCTGTTTTACGACACCCTTTATCCAGAAGTGAAAATGGTTAATATCTCGTTGTCGTGTAGTCCCATCTCTCGAGAGTTATGTACATTTCTGTACAGCACTTTCGAGATAAGCTCCGTGCATCAAGGGCCCATCGCGCCTTGTCCGCGCCGCCACTCTGCAGGTGAGCTCACATTCCAGGCCATTAGTATTCTGTCGAGTTCTCTGGAGCCTCCGATGCTGGAATGGGCATTGCCATTATCCAGAGGTTCTTGGCATGCCCTGGGTAGTTCTTGTAGCTCGTATGGATTCTTTCATGTCTTCTGCATTTCTGTGGGTTTTCCTCATTGATTCATTCATTCGTTGCGATTCTCTCTCTCTCTCTCTCTCTCTCTCTCTCTCTCTCTCTCTCTCTCTCTCTCTCTCTCTCTCTCTCTCTCAGTTCTGTTCTAACTTATGCTTTTCCCTCATTGTAAGTTTAAGTACATACACTCATATGTATGTTTGTATGTATGTGGGCATATATGTGTGTATTTATGTGTTTATTAAGGTATTAAGGTGCGTGTGTGTGTGTGTGTGTGTGAACAGGATATTCCTCATGCTCTTAATTTTAGTTTTACCGGAATATGGTGTATCTGTGGGTCCCGCTAGCTAAGGCCAGTAACCAGCTCTCTCGTGTTCTGTACTTTCAACAGGTTCTCTCCCACCTGAGGGCACTGACCCTGAACTTGAGAGAGAGAGAGAGAGAGAGAGAGATTTGAGTTTCATGAGCATTATATCCTGATCCGTCCATGGATATTTTGTTACAGTTTTTCATGACTTCGTCTTGCAGCTCCAATTGCTGGTACTGTGAAGTCCTTTCAGTTTATTTCTTTGTAGTGTTTTCCGGTTCTGTCATTGCTTGTTTATTCCTATCCATGGCTGAGGCAACTCTTATTATTTTTGATTGCTCAGGGAGTAAGCGTACAATCTTTTGTTGTTGTTGTTCTTGCTGTTGTTGTTCTTGTTATGGGGGGTAGGAAAGCCCTATGGACAAGCTTAAAAACTCCTGCCAAAGGCGTTTCGAGTTGAGTTAAAGATATAGGAACTTTAGGATGCGATATTAATGATTTATATATTAGAATGAAAATGTCAAAAATAAATAATGTGCATGTTATAAACTAGAACAATTATTTCTTATAAAATATAAAGCATTTATTTTAATTTTCGTTGGTGAAACAACGCTCTCTGTTTGAAGATTTTAGCACGTGCTCCGAGTAAGCTTGAGGTCGGATCATGCTTTGTTATTCTCCTTACAGTGTAACTTTATTGATTGCACACTTGCGACGTTTATCGGTTCTTAATATTATTGATTGCCGAGGCCATTGTGTCCGGACACAAATCTGATGGTGGCTGCTCCTGTTGTTGTTGTTGTTGTTGTTGTTGTTGTCGTTGTTGTTGTTGTGGTGAAAATAGTTTAATACTAGATGGCATATTGAAATGTCACAAACATCCTTCTTTTGAGCCAGAGAACCTTACGTAATAATTGTCTTCTTGTGAACCGTGGAACATTTCATGATAATGTATTAACCTAAGTAGAATAGAACCTCTCATTACAACGGGTGTCTATTGAACAACGAAAAATCCTTGGATTCTAGAACTTTGTAAAGCAGTCAGGAAGACCATTTTTAAAAAACTTTTATTATAGTAAATATTAAGCATTCTAATCAGCGTTTAGTAGATCCATCACGGTGATGAGAGGGCGAAAGTGTTTAAATTGTTGATCACCTCCCATCGTTAATTAATCCTTTCTTTAAATTATTGGATACCTCCCATCTTTAATTAATCCTTTGTTCCTTTGGTTTGAATAAGATTTTATTTTGCTGAAAATTACGTGCAAGTCGGGGACTCGAGGGTCAACCAATTTGGCCATATAATGTTTTCAGATTTATCCAGGCGTCCTACAAGGCAAACATGCCCTCACCTATTTATGGAAGTCCGTTAACTTCGAATATCTCTTCACCATGAGTAAAAGGAGATGAAGAAAAGATGAAACAAGGGAATGTACTTCAAACAGGTTTCAGTACCTTGCCTCGAAATTCTTTGGACTTCGGTATATGAACATTAAATTACCTTTAGCACAAATCCCAAGTAAATTGCTTCAGCCACTAAAAATACCTCTGTTGGTTTTCCGTGCGTAAACATCTAATTAAATAGGGTTCAGCTAATTTCACTACGTAAACATCGACATATTTTCGTAAACATCTTTCAAATAGTTGGGTTTACGTAACACTCACATTAGGTAGGTTTGGATTAAATAGATCTCACGAATGAGTGTCTGTAATTGAATTAGGAATAACTAAGCTCGCGCCTTTTTTACGTAAACACTAAATGGGTCTCAAATTAATTATGGGTGTTCTCTTGCGTAGATCTCGAATTAAATATGTCTGTTCCTTGGCGTTGGCTGTAGAATGAAAAGGGGTAATTTTCGCTATGTTACCCTCGAATTAAATAAGTCAGTCTGTTGTTTGAACTCAAAATAATAGTAGTGTTTTGTTGCGCAAACCTGTAATTAAATACGCATGTTTACATGAACCTAAAAATGAAGAGAAAATGTAGAGGTAAGTTATTTGTTTTCTTATGCCATGGGTATGTGCGCTCGATGGGCCATGGTATGCCATTGGGTATATCGTACATAGGTGATATGGTATTGTCTGGACCGTGACAATGGGTAAGCCATAGTTATCTCATACACAAATAATTCATGGTTTACCACTTTTCGTTCGGTAATGGCTCATGGTATAAAGCACTGGGTAACTCTTTTGCCAGAACTCCGTTACGGGGTATTGCCGTCAGTGCACCTCACATGGTGCACGTTAGGCATTACTTAAGGTTCTTTGCAGCGTCCGCTCGGCCCTTAGCTGCAACCCCTATCATTCCTCTTTTTTTTTTTTTTTTTTTTTTTTTTTTTTTTTTTTTTTGTTTTTTACTGTACCTCCGTTCATTTTCTCTTGTGTCTACATTTCCTGGTGCAACTGAGAGGTTTTCCTCCTGTTACACCTTTCAGACCTATCTTCTACTCAAAGTTTCTTTTTCAGCGCTGAATGACCTCACTGGTCCCAGCGCTTGTCTTTTGGGTTCTCTCCTGAATGACCTCACTGGTCCCAGCGCTCCTCTCTCTCTCTCTCTCTCTCTCTCTCTCTCTCTCTCTCTCTCTCTGCAATTATTGGATAACGATAATGTTGTTATAGACGTAAGTAAGTCTTTAAGCCGATTTGCTAACGTTGGGCATGCCCTTTTCAATTCTTTGCTCGCATTTCTAGGAGGTCACCTCCCGTTGTTGCTGTGGGTAGTCAAAGGTAAGATTTACGCATGCCCAGCTCCGGTGGGTATCGATGCCCTAGTAGCCGGTCTGTTGATACTATTTTAGCATGGCATGTGGGCTGTGCCGGGGAAAAACTGGGATGCTGTCTTTGGGTGGATAAATGACTTGTATGTTTATGTTTAAGTTCGATTATTTTATAGAGTAAACTGTTTATATCGGTACGAATGAATGTCTTGTCTGTCAGTGGTTATTGTTATTAGGGTTTGATGTCTTATTTCTTTGATAAGTTGTAATTTTCCTTCAGTATTCTAGTCTCCTTTTTTATATTGGAAAGTATTATTCAGTTAACTATATAAATCGTTAGGTTGGAGGGCAGTAACAAAAAGTGCAGCCCTTTTTAACACAATGAACTACATAATGTTTTTTTTGTTGCAAGTACGTATGTACTTAGGTATGTACTTTGCACTTATAGTGAATACCTAATATTGTCGTCTTCTTTATGAATTGGGAAAGAAGAAGAAGAAAAAGGAGAGAGAGAGAGAGAGAGAGAGAGAGAGAGAGAGAGAATTTTTTTTATAGACTTACTTTTGTCTGTACAAACATCGAGAACATATATTTCATTCATGAACATTTGCTCTTAATATGACGAAGAAAATCCTGAAGCTCTCTGGATTTAATCTCGAGTCCAACACAGAGTGGCAAGTTGTTGAATTCCAACCAGACTTGTGCATGTTATTGTGGAACCTACTCCACGCGTGGAGCGAAAGGGGTTAGGAGTGGGGATTGTTGGGGGAGTGTCGGTGTTTGGGTTGGGGGTGGGGGGGGGGGGGGGTGGGGGGGGGGGCGGTAGCTGTGTCTGCCACACCTATTATTACTGTTACTGCAACCCACTTGTTGGGGGGGGGAGGGGGAGAGGGGGTCGGTGACCTCACTTCTGTATGCTATGATGTTTTCTGCGATGGAGGCGTTTCTATGCACAGGGCCTTCTGAACATTTATCGCGGCGCAAAACATGCATTGCTTAGTTGTTGTATGGCAGTGTTATCTACTTTGTGATCATCAGTATTTTTCCTGCGCCTATTATTTTTCTTTCCGAAAGGCGATTGTTGCCTTGGTACTGTGTTTGATATGTGTAGAACTCTGCAGTGTTTATCATCACTTTGTCGTAGGAATTCATATCCGGTATAGACTGATAATGCGTGTGCTGTTGATATCCGTGTACTATAGTATTGATTTCGGTGCTGCAGTTTTTGTCATGGTGATAGGAATAGTACTCTGTGGCCATCTAGTGTCTCTACATGTAAATGGTGTAGGATTGAACATGTGTATCGTTTACATAATACAGAGGGAGTTATTTATTTATTTATGTATGTATGCAGTGTATTTATAAATATATATACATACACACCAATTTATACATACATAAATAGATAACTCCTTCTTCATTATATAAACGTACACAAATTCAATCCTACATTATTTACATGTATAGTCATTTGATATATATATATATATATATATATATATTATATATATATATATATATATATATATATATTATATATAGTATCTGAAAAACACAATTAGCTCTATAGTATGTTATATAAATGCTCCTATGACAATGAATTGAATTGAATATAGAATTTAGGCCAAAGGCCAAGCACTGGGTGGGACCTGTGAGGTTCGCAGAAACTTGCGTATTCGCCATTTTCATTTGTGTGGCTTTTTGACCAAATTTCCAAACGATCCATCCGATACCCTGAAAGTTATTGGCCTTTGTACCAAATAATGATGCCATTGTTTAGGACTGTTTTAGGTGAACGGTGGGTGACATCGTACGCTTTTTAAATCTCATCTTCGTAGCTTGATGAATGGAGGCAACCTCACTTTCTGTCATGCATAGATTGAATCCCACCAGGAAGGAAGAAGCGCCTCAGTGGCATGGTCGGCTTGTTGTTGGCCTGCCACCTCGGTGGCCGCGAGTTCGATTCTCGGGGATATCATTTAGGCGTGAGAGATATGTATTTCTGGTTATAGAATTTATCTCTCGACGTGGTTCGGAAGTCACGTAAAGCCGTTGGTCCCGTTGCTGAATAACCACTGGTTCCATGCAACATAAAAATGCCATGCAAACAAACAAACAAACAAAACTAGGGAGGAAGAGCTGCTTTATTTCCCCTTACGATCTAAGGTTTGGTTGTATTGGTATGCAGGTTGAATAGAGTAAAGGGAATTAGGACAGTTAAAGAAAGTATTATGGGTGATAAATAGACAAGTTTTTGGTGGATGTAACTGCCAGATGCGATCCTCAAATCTTTAATATATTTGGAACCTTCAAGATCAGCCCATAAAGTATTAGCCGTGCTTTGAATATATAAGCTCTTTAAAAATAATGAACCCTCCCTCCCATCCCTATCCTAATAATGACAGCTGCAACCCGAGTTTGTCCGATTCCCCTTTTTAATTCACACTCGTTTAGTACCTACTAATTGGAAGCCACTGATAAGTAAACCCTCTCGTCAGCTGCTTGGGTGTGTCAGCCTTGTTTCGGATAAGTCAGCCCCCGGGTATTTGGCGTGAAACGAATCCCCAGATTGGTTCCACATCACGTAATTCGGGTATTTCTGTACGTGTGACAAATGCTTAGGTTGGTCTTCGCGACGACAGCATAGTCAAGAGAGCTAACTTTTATCAGTTGGCATTTATAACAGGTATTAACAAACAATAAACAATGAATTGATTTATTGTTTCGCTTTTTCCATATTAATTTGTACGAGACAAATGCTAAGAATGGTCTTACGTGAGCTGGAGAACTTTGCACAAAAATATTATTTTCGTCCAAGCGCCGCTCATAAATTGATGTAAGATACTTAGTTTGGAAAAAAATCAGGTAACGGTCAGATATTAAAATTTTGTACTTTGGATAAAAATTAAGGCGTAAGATGTTTAACTAGAAAATATGATGATAGTGTTCTGGAACAGAGGTATAATAATGAAATACTGTACAGAAATTTGCGTAAAAAATTTACCTTGAATTGTATTATTCAACTCTATTGTGCACTGCATGAACAAAATTGTTATTATTCAGCTATTTCGCTTAAAAAGTAGTATTAATTAGTAGCATTCACTAATTGGCGCTACGTGCTGAGCAGAATTTTTTTTTTTATTAAAATCAGAAATTATTACAAAATACTTTTGCAGGGAAAAATTGTTATTCAAGTAACGGTCGGGATTAATGTACAGTGCTTTTGAATGAAATAAAAGATTGCTTTAGCTTTCTGTGAAAGAAAACAATCGAGATGGCGTCGTCTGTCCGTCCGCACTTTTTCTGTCCGCCCTCAGATATTAAAAACTAGAGAGGCAAGAGAGCTGCAAATTGTTATGTTGATCAACCACCCTGCAATCATCAAACATAGCAAATTGCAGCCCTCTAGCCTCATTAGTTTTTATTTTCTGTAAGGTTAAGTCGAGCTATAGACCGTACGTCTGGCACCTCTAGAGCTGCCTCCACCGGTCGTGGCTGAGTGTCATACAGCAGCGCATCGAGAGTTTCATGCAACATTATAAGCTGTACAGAAAATTCTGTTGCGCCGAAGAAAGATTGGTGCATTTCCTACTTGTTTTCATTAGATCTCTGTTACATTGATTCGTGAACGTTGGCTGCGGTCTATTTTTAGAATCTTTAGTGCTGACTTATGGGTTTGTTGACACCAAGTCGCTTCTTGAATCGCATACTTGAAGAATTATTTATTGGATTTGTCGTTCCTTTCTTGATAAATTGTTTCGTTGGGGTTTGCGTCACTCGGTGCATACAGCATTTATTCATTTTATGATATTTATATTGTTTATTGATTGTGAATACCTGTTACAAATGCCCTCTGTTATAACTCAACTCTCCATTGTATGTTATCTAATGTCTCTATTGTCTAAAGTTATTTTGAACATCTGCTGGAATATTTTAAGCATTTTCTGTCGTACTAAAAAAACAAAAAATGTTGAAATTCAGTTTTATAATCAGAATTGCAGCTAGCTTTTCCATTCAGCCAAGACTACCCATACAGAAATCTAAACAAACTATTGACTTTATTTTAAGCATGTAGAACTTTAATTTGTTTGGCCTTGGTTGACTTGCTTTGGTTCATGGGTTCGAGTATAGAAGGTCATTTGACAGGATGCAGAAACTTGGACCCAGCATGGCCTGGCTTTTTCAGTTGTGCTTATGCTATGTTTTTTGGAAGTTTTCTCAGGTGTGTGAGCTTACAGTCCAAAATACCCCCTTGGCGTACAGTGCTTACCTATAGTAGATTCACATCACCGGTGCATCTGATGTCTAGGCCAGTCCCTTACGACGCTCCTGATTGGCTTTTGATAAGCCAATCAACGGGCTGGAAACTCTTGTCTCTCCCAAGAGTTCACATAGGCAGGATGTATGTTCCACCTCTCCTGTGGGATATGTGTTGCAAAAGCATCCCATAGGAGAGGTGGAACATACATTTTGCCTATGTGAACTCTCTCTCGAGAGTGAGAGTTTCCAGTCCTGTCATTGGCTTATCAGCAGCCAATCAGGAGCGTCGTAAGGGACTGGCCAAGACATCAAATGCACGGCTGATGTGAATCTATTATAGTACCTTGCGATATTGGAGACACCTCATAATATACAGTTACCTTAATAGTCTCCCCTTGTGTTCACATTACCAAATGTTGAGAATAGTTATTAGAGGATATTTTGTGTTAATGGTCCCATTTTAGTCTGCATTCAGTAAAATAAGTAATGGACACAAGTATCTATGAATTTTAAAAATTTTCGACGCTCCTTTACCCAGTGATCAAGATTTTAAGGAAATTGTAATTTGTTCAAGAGTTTCTATTTCACAAGATCAATTTATGCCATGCTTAAAAGAGAAAATATCTTTAACACTACACCGATTAAATTATTTTTTTCATAAATTATGTGGCATTATCAAAATGACCTGACTTGATAACCTGCTTGTATACGGCAAGGCTTGTTTATAGCCGAAATCAGTACCCTTAAGCTAATCTTTGCTGAACCCAGGAATTAGTGGTAATCACTATTATCTTGCCAATCCTCTATCCTGTTGTTTGGGTCAAATCATTTTCAGCTCCTTACCACAAGGAAAGTGCAACTTTTACCTTGGCCTAACATATTGAAGAAGCCTTGGAAGATAAGCATTTCAGAATTATATTTTCTTGTAGCGTAAGAGACCTGTAACCCTGTAACCCCAGCATGCTAATATGTTGCATTTTGTAATCTCGGAAATCATGTTCCGTTGTGTTGTTAAATCAAGGAATCCATAACATGCTTGTTGCAGCCAACGCTCTCATAGCCAACAGACCATTCCATAGAGAAATCATGTTCCTTTTGATGACATTTACCGTTGTCGTTTAATTCTTGATGATTCATCCTCTGTGTTTTATTTTTTTTACAGCCTCATCCTTCTCCTCCTTGGCTTGGGCCTCATCCTCACATTCGCCACCGCGATCTTAGTCATCCTAACCCTCATTCCCCCAGCGTCGTGAGCGCTCCATACCATGTAAATATTGTTTTTTGATCGCATCAACACCCAAGCATTACATTACAAAGAATTTATTATTATTGTTTTTATCAGCATGACGCCTGTTACTTTTATCTTACTTATTCGGAATCGGACGTCTGTGGGCAGGTGTGGGGTACGTCCACTTTGAATGCGAAGGGCGCACTGGTGATTTGGGGTTATGAAATGCATGTTTTGTCTTATTTTCTTTTGTACACTTGATCTGTCTGTATTTAGACGGATGGTTGCTGATATAGACTGAAGTAGTCATATACTGTATATAATTTATTTTTGTCATTGCAAATGCTGTCATGTGTGACAAATACGCACCATTGTATAGGTAAATAGATGAAGAGGCATATTGGTAAAGACAAAAGGCTATGCGACCAGCCAGTAGCTCATCTTTTGCACTCTAAGATTGTCGCCGTCTGAGCGGGCTAGTTGTATGTCCTCTCTCTCTCTCTCTCTCTCTCTCTCTCTCTCTGGTTATATAAGCGGATCCCGTGGGGGTTGCGCCAAGCACACTTTGTGTAGCTTAGAAGTCGCCTCATAGAAAGTGCTACTGACGGCTTCGTCGAGTTTGTGTTTGTCCGGATGAAGATTGACAACGGATAAGGTCTCCTCTAGGTACTTGGTCAGTCCCAGCAGGTATTTTGTCCAGTCTATAAGGAAGCTTGAGGTACTAGCGGCTTCAACCAACGCCATCTTGAATTGACAATTCAAGATGTAGATGAACAACCCCCTTCTTAAGCTCCACCGGACGGACGGGCACCTTTTCGCTTCAAGAATGCTAGGGCGAAGAATGAATAGTATGTGAAGGGGAATATTGAAGGCTCTAGCTAGCGCCCCCTCCCCCCTTTTGCCTTGATCGTTCCCCACCCAGCAGGTGT
Source organism: Macrobrachium nipponense (assembly GCF_015104395.2). Taxonomy (NCBI): domain Eukaryota; kingdom Metazoa; phylum Arthropoda; class Malacostraca; order Decapoda; family Palaemonidae; genus Macrobrachium; species Macrobrachium nipponense. Next base: position 68,741,783 of record NC_087208.1, on the reverse strand, counting down.
CCTGTCGACTTAAAGAAAGCTAGAGAAGAAACCATACGCCAGATTCTCCCCCCCCCCCTCCCCTCCCCCTCCCCCTCCCCCTCCTCCTCCTCCTCCTCCTCCTCCTCATGTCTGGAAGATTATGACGCAATGCATTATACTGTATATCGGTAAGCTCTCTCTCTCTCTCGGAGTCGCATCATCACGTGATGACTCTCTCTCTCTCTCTCTCTCTCTCTCTCTCTTCTCTCTCTCTCTCTCTCAGCGAGTCGCATCATCACGTGTTCTCAAAATCACGTGCGGTGTCGGTAGGGGTGTAGAGGCAAGACGGCTGCTGCTTACTGATGAAAGAGCTGCTCTTGGCTATAGTAAGGATTCTGGTATGTCTGTGCTTCTCTGTGGGTCATACTAACTATTTAAGTGTGGTTGAGGGGTATTCTCTCTCTCTCTCTCTCTCTCTCTCTCTCTCTCCTCTCTCTCTCTTTTAGAGGGTAGTGACATACAAAAACACATACTTTCGCTGGAGTAAGATCGTGTAGTTCCAACGAGGGATGGTCATAAGATTGTAAGATTGTCAACGTTTCTGAAGGTATAGAAATGTATATAGTCTCCATTTTGGACATTGTTAAAATTATTGTCCGAGAGAATCGGGTCAGATGTTTGTCGGCAAAGTGCATTTCTTCAAGTGTCAGTTTTGTCCTCCTCATGTGAACTTTCACACTGTTTACCATCCTCTATTTTGAGGTGAATGCATTATGTAATGTATTTGAATATGATGGAACTTTTGTTTATCATTACGGCAATGGAAATAGCAAAATGAAGTTAAGTAGCATATTGCTGACTCACTTTTGCAGATCACGTGTGATTCGTATAAATTATATAAAACACATTATATATGTAGTCTCAAAACTTAGGCTGATGAATTTTATGAAGGGGTTTGGTTAAACTTATTTTTATGTTCTTTTGTCAGTCACACGAATACGATATTAAGACGAGAAAATAAATTTAAGGAAGTAATCATTAGGTTGCAGTTATTGGAAAGTTGGTTATATTGTCAACGGTGCTTTTATGTATTTGTGGCTATTAGCAAGATATCTCAGGAAAGGGTTAGCAGAATTTAATGAACCTTGCATCTTATATTTGGAAGTCATTGTTTCAAAGTGGTTCATTTTTATGTGAAATTGTTTCAGGGTTAATGATTCGTTGTTGTGGAAACCAACTCAACCTTGGGGGTGGTTTCTCAGAATGTTATCTAAGGGATGTATTTGCCAAGTGTCATCAGTGTCGCTTACTCGGAGAGTAAGCCTACAAACTACTTTGTTGTTGTTTGTTGTTGTTGTTGTTGTTCTGGTTGCCGGGTAGGTCAATGGAAGAGCCTAAAAGATAAAAAGGTTTGAAAAATGTGTTTCACGTTGAGTTAAACATACGTAAATTTTAGGATAGGATATTTATGATTTTTTATTAAGAGTGAAAATGTAAAACAATAATTAATGTGCTTGTTAAACAGTACTGCAAATAATTCCTAATAAAATTTAACGTATTTTAAATTTCGTTGGTGAAACAAGTCTCTATTTGGCAGTAGATTTTAGCACGTTTTAATGTACTTATAATATTTAAAACTTAAGCATTATGGGACAATCTTGCGCGCAACCCGAGAAAGATGTAGGTTGGATCGCGCCATGTTTTTTTTTTTTTTTTTTTTTTATTCTTGAGGCATCTTGATAGCCAACGTAACATGTCTCGTAGCCGAATGCGTAGCTAACTCAACGTAACCTGTCTCGTAGCCGGATGCGTAGCTGATTATCGTGGTGCAGATATGGTTTTGTTTGACTTTCTGTTTGTCAGTCATTTTTTGACTTATTAAGGTCGTAACAACGACCAGCAAGTCTGATACTTATCATCTTGTTAAGGTTATAACAATAATACTAATAGCAAAGTGGTTTATGCAATTGTTATTCATGGAGCCAGACGAGGGTCCGTTTTCCAGGCCCTCTATTGAATGAGCAAGTTGGTGCGGCTTAGGCAACTAGAAGTCGAATCTGTTTAATGTTTTGCATACCACCAGCTCTCTCTCTCTCTCTCTCTCTCTCTCTCTCGCTCTCTCTCTTCTCCGCATCGTCTCTCTCTCTCTCTCTCTCTCTCTCTCTCTCTCTCTCTCTCTCTCTCTCTTCTCCACTTAAAATTCATTTTATGGAATACAGGTTGTATTCAGTTGGTTTCAAATAATCATCTGTTTTTTCGAAGTTTCGAACAATGTATTTAAAAGACAGGCTGACAAAGGAAAAATACAGGCTGACAAAGGAAAGGTCCGAGGGGTGGGGGAGGGGGGAGGGGGGAGGGGGAGGGGGAGGTGGGGAAGAGTTGTTTGGAAAGGAGTTTTGAGGATCTTTCGGTTTTGAGAGGTTAGCAGTTAATGAGTTGAAATCCCACGCCTGCAAGTTAAAATAGCGGCTTAGAGCAATAGTAAATTATCTTCAACGTCTTAAAATCTTTCTCTCTCTCTCTCTCTCTCTCTCTCTCTCTCTCTCTCTCTCTCTCTCTGGGTGTCTCGTAGAGGTGGTTTTAGTGCAAGGATAACCATCTTCCTCCAGTAATAGTGCGAGCATTCTATATGACTCGGGGGGCTATGCAAATCAGTTCGTGCTTTTGGCTTCTTCCTTTGAATACGCGGCAAGAAAACTTATTGGTTATTTGATCCAGTTTGCTTGGCTGTGCTTCGATCCCTTTTGTGGGGTGTCATATTGTCCTTGTAAATCATTCTCTCTCTCTCTCTCCTCTCTCTCTCTCTCTCTCTCTCTCTCTCTCTCTATATATATATATATATATATATATATATATATAATATATAATCTTCATATATATATTATAAATGCACAAAGACTCCTTGACAAAAAGAAAAAGAAATATTCTGGAAAATCAATATATCTTTTCCCTTTAACGGCTTCATATTGCCATTCTTTAGATTTTTCGCAAATATGCGTTATATATACACATTGTATATATATAATATATATACTTTATATATATATAATTTATATATGTAATGCATATTTGCTAAAAACCTAAAGAAATGGCAATATGAAGCCGTTAAAGGGAAAAGATATATTGATTTTCCAGAATATTTCTTTTTCTTTTTTGTTAAGAAGTCTTTGTGCATTATGTACCTACTCCTCAAACACGTGACTCTCGCTGATCCAAGTTCTTAGGGTACGAATGGTAAGCGCACACGTACACACCCACTGGCGCGCGCGCAAAACACACATAAAAACATGCACACGAGTGCAGACACGGACACACACGCACAGTAAGTGACCCCGTTCGGCGTTCGTAAAGTTCGTTTCATAATAATGACGGGTTGAAGGCGATGGGTGTTGAATGTCTTGAGTTAAGCGTTTTTTTCCGAGGCTCGAGGAATCTCTCTCGCCCATTGGCTGACGTCTGCGTCTACTGTAATTTGGCGATAATAAGACTGAGCGATTGAAGGATTCATTATCCGTAAGGATTGGTTCTGACTGATTGTAAAGTTCTTTCTTTACGGTGCTCTAGTGTGTGTGTTGGATGGAACAGCATCTGCTTATTCGAAATTTCCCCTTCTTGACCAACACTAGTCATTTTATATGAAGCAGTGGTAGAGTATGTACTTGTGTATGTGTGAACGTACTGTAGAGGATGACACACCCTTTTATTTCCTGCACGCCTACCGCTAGCTTAATTTATGAAAGGTATTTGAAGGCGTACCCTTTGTTTATTCCATACTAGACTTCTCTCGTAAGAGACTCGACACTTGTCATTCTCTCTTGAAGCGTTTCGCTCCCTCCATGTTTTCCTCGTTGCCACCCTTCTCACTCCCCCCTACCCCCCTTCCCTTCTTCCTCAACCGGAGGGAGGGGAGGTGGTTGCGGGGGAGAGGGTGGGCCTCGCGTAAGAAACCCTTGGAGGGGTTTTGTTGGCGGTAGACAGCTTGGCGTCCCTGTCTCTCTCTCAGTGTTAACTCTCTCTCTCTCTCTCTCTCTCTGTCTCTCCTATTTAGCCTCCTGCAGTATACCCCATTCTCATTCTCCCCTCCTCCAGTATCTTACCCATTCTGCAGCCCCCATCTCCCTGCCCGATGTGATCACAACCACCACCCCATCAACTCAGCTCCCCTACCCTCCAACCCCCACAAAACCTCGGTGATCACGAATAGCAAGCAATTGCTGCGTTCGGCTGACATCATGATCGTCATCTGCAGCGGCAGCAACGTATTATGGAATGTTTACCTGTCGCTGGCAACTCTTTAGAGTCTGCTGCAGCGAGGTAAGTCTAGTCTTCTTCTTCTTCTTCATCCCCCTCATCCGGATATTACCGGTGGCATTGTTGCAGGCGCCGTCCATTGCTCATGGCATCTGAGAGAGAGAGAGAGAGAGAGAGAGAGAGAGAGAGAGAGAGAGAGAGGGTGGCTGGATGGATGGATGGAGTGTATATGTAGGGCATGAAGGTGGATTAGAAAGTTTGCAGTTCCCCCCCCCCCCCCCCCCCCCCCCCCCCCCCGTCTACTTTTTGCGGGTTGGGGGAGACCACTGTTACTTCGGCGGGAGCTAAGGGGTTGTGTGGAGGGAGGGGGGTGTGTGCCTGGGAGGGAAGGGTTTGTGGAGGTGCCTACCCTAGCCTTGTCTGGGCAGGCGCGAGACTTCTCGACGATACAGGTTGGGCATTGTTATAGTCTAGGTGTTGTGTTTGGGCATGGTTGTAGAAGAAGGTATGAATGATGGTAGTTCAGTGAAACTCATTGCCTGTCTTGTTTTGGGCAGAGTCCTGAGGTCCACATCAAGCGTCTAACCAAAACCCCCCCCCTTAAAACCTTGTACATTTAAGTAAAGGGCCCATGGTGGCAGGCATGAAGTCTGCAACTGAGAAGGTGGACTTACTAATTTTTAATGTAAATAATGATTAAGTGAATTAATAAGCGCATTGCTGACCTAATGCTCTTCTCCTTGTGTTTGATTACATTTTTAGCGTTTTAAAAATTTGCCAATATAATATTTTTATTATAAGTTAGTCCCTTCTTATGCATTTCCCTTTACCTTCGCTCATTTCCTAATGAGCGCCATATTCTTTGGAAGCTTGAATTTCAAGTCAGTGGCCCCTTTGGGTGGGCTTGTTCCATATGAATAGGGTTCATCTTCTGAATAGAGAGGTCAAGTATTGAATCAGAAATATAAAGAACACGTGAGAATGATTGATGACTCCATAAAGAAATCGGATCTCTCGTACGTAACTGTTGCTTCTTGAGAAAAGGCTTCAGGTTCCACTCGAACGAACGAAAGTTCCCAAGAGCCAACTAATGTGTCTGAAATGCCCCATTCGCCGACAAAAAGGCCTTCATATTATAATCTTCCCGTCCCACCAAACATCCAAGAAGTTAAAGCATATCATCATAGATAAGAACATTCAGTAACATCATTAGTTGTTTACAGTGAGAAGTCTCTTGAAGTAATGCCTTTGGGAAGGATCTCTCTCTCTCTCTTCTCTCTCTCTCTCTCTCTCTCTCTCTCTCTCTGATTTACTCTTTCATCTCTCAATTTTACGCTTTCCTTTCTAATTGCTAGTCTTGATTAAATCCACGTACATTGATGATTATTCGTTTGTAATACTTTTATTTTTTTTATTTGATAACAAAAAGAATGTATGGAACATAGAGAAAAAAAAACCGTCAGGCTCTATAATATCGAATATCAGTGTCGGTCCCTTGAGTAGTTGAAAGCAGCTCTATTGCAAGATCGCGTAGCGAAAAATAAAGAGAGAGAGAGAGAGAGAGAGAGAGAGAGAGAGAGAGAGAGAGAGAGAGAGAGAATTTTAAATACATTAATGTTCAAGGGATTCCTGAGCTTCAAAATTATTAAATGACGAGGCCTGCAAGAGAGAGGAGAGAGAGAGAGAGAGGGAGAGGAATTTTTTATGTGCAATGGGAAGATATTAATTTTAATGGATTCCTGAGCACTGAGAGAGAGAGAGAGAGAGAGAGGTGAGTTTGTTTTAATGTGCAATGCGAATATATTAATTTTAAAGGATTTCCGAGCACCGATAAAGTTAGAGAGAGAGAGAGAGAGAGAGGAGAGAGAGAGAGAGGTAGGTGAGTTTTATTGTGCAATGTGAATATAATTTTCATGGGATTCCAGAGCTCCGATAACGGTACATGAGAGAGAGAGAGAGAGAGGAGAGAGAGAGAGAGAGAGAGATTTGTAATTCATCAAAATAAAAATCATCACATTTAAAGAAAAAAAAAGGGGGGGGGGGGGAGACGGCCATGACGAGGTGATTGTCTCCCTCATCTTGGAGAATCCGGCCATGATTCTCTGTCGCGTAATTTTTTATCCTTTCTTGCAGTTTAATTTTGATCCAGCGTTTAATTGTTATTTTTTTTATTTTATACGAATGATGTTAGTTGGCAAATGGGGCAGTCTAGTTTTAATCCTTTTTTTTTTCTTACCGTTCTCAAACATTTTGCTACATTGCTATCATTATGCTGTTTTATTTTTATTTTTATTCATCTATTTAATTTTTTTTCGTACTTTGCAGTAGTCTTCTGATCTATTGTTTTGTAAGAAAAGTAGGATATTATTGTAGCAACGGTAGGCCTTACTATTATTTATACTGTATGTTATGAATTATTATTATTATTATATTATAATCGTTTTTAGTTTAGCGTTTTTCTTTCAAGACGATAAAGATATATTATTTGTCTCGAGAACCATTTCGTTTCTTTTTTTTTTTTTTCGTTCGTATTTTTATAGTTCAACTTATTGGTATACCTCACGAATATTTCGTTATACTAATATGTACTACTACTAATAATAATGATAGTAAACATTTTGATTTAATTTATTCGAGCCCTTGTCAGAGATATGCACCATTGTTGCATAACGCAACGCCCCTGTGGGAGTTGGTGCCTTCAGTGCACCCCACATTCTGCACTGCAGGCATTAGTGTTAGCAACGTCAATGTGGGCCCCTAGTTGCATCTACTTTTTAGACTTTTACTTTAGACTTTTACCTTACCTCCATTCCCGCTGGCATTTTCCTTTTGAGTTTCGCCTCTCTCTCTCTCTCTCTCTCTCTCTCTCTCTCTCTCTCTCTCTCTCTCTCTCTCTCTCTCTCTCTCTCTCAAACCACACCAACTCCCTCGTTTCATTGTCTTGAACTCTGAATGACTGAAAGAGCCAAATGCTTGGCTTTATAGCCTAGATTTTAGGTCTTCAGGATTTATGTCATTCCCCTTGAACAGCATTCTCAATTATACGCATCTCTGTCGTGTCATAATGTATGGCAGGCACGTTCCCATGAAATAGCATGTGCTACGTTCATTTGCATAATGTCTAGTTCTTGTGTACTACAATCACATAGTTTGTTTTGCCCACTTATCTGATGATGCAACGGATCTATTATTATCTTCGTCGTGGGTCAGAGCAGTGGGGAGCAGAGAATGGGCATATTGCAGCTTCTTGAATGGCAGTGGTTCTTTTGCCACATTATTTTGTTGGTGTGCGAAATTCCCCATTGACATTCGGCTTCGAAAAGTCTCCTCAGCAGGTATGAGTTAGGGTGTTGAATTTTGCGAGTGAAGGCATTCGGTGTATTGATCCTACAGGAAGGCCGTGTGGCGAAGGGCGAGAGAGAGAGAGAGAGAGAGAGAGAGGAGAGAGAGAGAGAGAGAGAGAGAGAGAGAGATTGGGGGCCCATTGAAGGATATGCTCCTGTGGGACCGTAAGTTTTCGCAAAAGGTCGAGGACAGGATCATGATTTTGGGCGGATGGAGGTTTGTACTGTGGGTTTTATATAAAAGTTGCGTTGTGTAAGTAGTGATTTCGAGGCTGTAATTTGTGGGTACGTTCGACTCTTAATATGGCAGGAGGCGCAGGGATTGAGGAGGTAGTCGTGGGCTGGCCCGCCCCATTCTGTGGCCTGTGATTTGGAGACCGTGTTGTGTTGGGGTTGAAGAATGTTGAGGATTTGAAGAGGAACATTATATGATTAAAGATGTGATTTTATATAGGGTTGCTGCGTTGCTGTTCGTCCGTGAAGTCTATAAGAGTTTGGTATGTTTATGTTTTCAGATTGAATAATGCTTTTATGGTTTCTCGCGTTCATTTACTTGTCAAAACATTCCCATCTGCATGAGAGGGTTAAAAGAGAATAAAACCAGTGAATTTGAAGATGAAGTTTAGGTAAACCGGATGATTTACTTATACTCACCTAGCGAATCTATAACTTTTGACTAATTGCTCCTCTATGCGTTATGTTCTAATACCGATATTACACTCATAGTCCAGTCATGGATATTACACTGCAATCTCAGGTTGCTGGAACTTTTTCCTTTTTCGGACATCTAATATGGAACTGCGGAACGGTTACGCACTCCGGAAGAACTGTTAGCTCTTTGTAGTTGTATCAAAACAGCCTTGTTAAATGATGCGATAAAGGATCCCCCCCCCCCGCTTTTTTTTTTTTTTTTTTTTTTTTTTTTTTTTTTTTTTTTTTTTTTTTTTTTTTAACAAACTTAATAACTAAGGCGTTGGAGATCGTTGTTTATCTCGTTTACATTTCTTAGTTTTTGACGATCATTACGGGCAACACGATTTCTTGCTCTTTCTCAGCAATGTATGTAATGTAATAAAGGGGCGATAACAGCATTAAAACCGAAAACACCGTAAATACCAAGACCACGGAAATTGCTTGTACTATGCATAGGTAAGTCTGGTGGTAATGGAGGGGACTATTTGATAATACTTAATGTGACCTAAATCTCAATGAGTGCCAGGTATGGTTATATCCTCTTATGGCTATAGGGCTAATGATGTTCATGGATACCCTATTCTTCAAGTGCCCGAGTCTTAGTTTGGGGTACCTTTTTTTGTCACCAATTCCTGTACGCACCAATTCTTACTTGCCGTTCTTTATGTGACAGAAAATCTTGGATTGAGGTCAGATAGAGAATTTCCACTGTCACCTTTACTGACTGAAAATCACATGTGCGTTATTCTGTTCATTTTTATGAGTTGTCTCCCCTTTATTTTGTTATGCCACTTCGATACCCCACTGGGTAGAGTACCATCGGCAGTTTGATTGTTTTACTGTAAAACTGCTGAAGTTCTTGGTTTGCTATTGTGCATTTGGTATTTTCTCATATTATTCCTTTATTATCTTCCCCTTTTTCTTTTCCTCACATGTGACCTTTCCCCCCCCCCCCTCTCTCTCTCTCTCTCTCTCTCTCTCTCTCTCTCTCTCTCTCTCTCTCTCTCTCGCTCTCTCTCCCACTCTCTCTCTCTCTCATTGAAGAAGGGATTATCAACTTGTACTTACTGTAACATGGTGATAATACTGGATGCCTTGCAGTCATAAGAAACCTTTGGAGGCGGACATTTTTAGTGCTAGCGCACGAGAGAGAGATAGAGAGAGAGAGAGAGAGAGAAGAGAGAGAGAGAGAGAGAGACGAGAGAGGAGAGAAGAAGGAGAGAGAGAGATGAGAGGAGATGAGGGAGGAGAGAGAGTCTGCAGATTACTTGGGGAGGTCCTAGGTCCTACCAAATTATAATAATTACGTTTTATAATTAATATACATACATACATACATACATACATACATACAACATACATACATAACGTACATACATATATAATATACATATATATATATATATATATATATATATATATATATATATATATAGGTATATATATAGTTATTTATGGAGCACTGGTTACTAATTTGTGCTTCATGCCCTTTTAGTCCACCTGTACTGCCAGTCAGAACTGTCAGCCGGTGACCAAATGAGTACTCATCGATTACTTCATTGATTAGGTGAATAGAGGCAGACGTCCTCGTTTCCAAGGAAACGTCTCTATTTCGTTTACTCCCTCGTCCCAGGATCTAAAGCAGACCTCCTCCTCCTCCTCCTCCTCCTCCTCCCTCCTCCCTCCCTCCTCCTCCTCCTCCTCCGCCACAATGAATCTTGCTAAGAAATGCAGACCTAGGGAGAAAGAAGAAAGAAAGAAAGAAAAAGAGAATCCAAAAGTTCGTGCAAGCCTGACCCACATTTTTGGGAAAGGCCAGCATACCCCAAGAATACAGATTACAGATTCGAGTAAATTAAAGGGCAGAAGACGGAGTGCCTTGAATTGTCACGTGTGTGGCAGTACAAGAGGATGATGGATGGCGGGGGGCAGGCTCGTGTGATTGGGGTGTGAGGGAGGGAGGGAGGGAGGGACCTCCTCACTTGAGTAATAGCAAAGCCCTGATTATGTCCTTTCCTACCCTTGTCATATTTGCCTGTGGAAGACATCAGTCATTTATGTCTAAACCCCTTTCATCATATTTGTTTACGTTTGAGATTTCGCAGATATTTGCTTTGAGCTACATATTTTGCCATTTGGATCTTTGCATTTCGGTTTTTTAGTTTTTTTTTTTTTTTTTTTTTTTTTTTTGTTTTTTTTTTTTTTTTTTTTTTTTCGTTCGTTATGGAATAATAAGCGCTTGGGGATTCCATAAACGTAATGAATTTCTCTGGTCCAAATAAAGTTATATATATATATATTATATATATATATATATTATTTTTTTTTTTCTAAACGTTAATTTTCTCCAAATGGGGCCATTTGAAAACCTTGCTTTTTGTATTACTAATCACAAAGCACTAACATCATTTTCGAGCAAGCCAAACGAATAACAAACTTGTAATGCAAGCTTCTTCAGATCTGGAATGCAAGTAAAATAACTAAACAACTGCTATAAGAAGAATTGTGAATTTAATGACTTAACAGGTTTTATATGGTTTATTGGCTCTCGTTCATAAATATGTAGAGCTATTTTTTTTATATGTAAAGTGATGCAATCGATTCAGTACTTTCAGTAAGAAAGGGCGCCTCAGTGGCGTGATCGGTATGGTCTTAGCCTGCCACCTCGGCTGCCGCGAGTTCGATTCTCTGGCGTTCCTTTAAAGGGTTAGAGATGTGTATTTCTGGTGATGAAAGTTCACTCTCGACGTGGTTTGGAAGTCACGTAAAGCCGTTGGTCCTGTTGCTGAATAACCACTGGTTACATGCAACGTAAAAACACCATACAAACAAACAAACAAACAAACTTTCGGTAAGAAGCATGAAAAAATGTAAGGGACGGTGATAAAGAAACTAGTCATTGCAGAATGCTTAATTTCAAATTACCCAAAGTATACAAGTCTGTTTAATATGTATATGATGAAAGCTAGCAAATGATGACCGCTCGTGATAGGCTCTTTCACGTATTCAGTGGTGATTGATTTGCTGCTTTACATCGTTATGTAGTCGGACTCTGCAGGCGATCTTTTCTGCGGCGATGGGTGTGGTCTCATTAAATGAGTCTGAGGTTGACGGGACGCTTGGATGGTTGTTTATGTAAGGGCAATTAAAATTCTTTTGTGAGTGAAATATCCGCTTCGGTGATTTGTGCCTCACTGTTTTTGTGAAGTCTAACCGGAACTGACTCAGGAATATTATTGTTTAGATTTAGCAGATTATTGCGTTAAGGAACAAGGGGAAAGACTAGGAACTAGCACAGCAGGCGCCTGCGGAATTACGTTTCCGTATGGGAACATGGAGGTAAGTAAAGAGAAAAAAGAAGAAACACGATAAAAAAAAACATGAAGTATTATTGAATATGCCTAAGAGTTAATAGCGGGCAATGTTGAATTTGGACATAATATTGTGTGGATAAAATTGAATAATTATATCAGTAGCAAGCGACAGTGTCATGAATTAAACTTAAAACAAGGAGCATAATTTTAACTTTTTCCGTGTTACAAAGTCTGTCACAACTGAGATTGAGGTCCATGTATGTATAGTCATAGCCAGTGTTGTGACACTTAAATGTATCCTATGAAATGACACAGCAACCACAAGCAGTCACACATTCTTTAACCAGTTAAGGAAAATGGCCCCGAAAGGCTCCTGCACAGACTATAAAGAATTCCTCTCTTACAAGCAGCGGGAATTTAGACAAGCAGATATTTCTAGGATTAGGCTTGTAAAATATTGGACATGTTTGAAGGAACATCCGCTAGAGTTATGGTAGGAAAGAATTGAGATGGCGAATGACCTTTACCCGAAGGTTTTGTTCACTTTAACCATGATATGAAAGTCATGTTTTCGTCATCTTTATATTCATTGAAGAGGAAGATTGTACCCATCCAACGGCCTACTCATTAGTATCCTCAGAACTATCGATGGTGAGGCATTTAATTTGGGGAGAGGTTGATTGATTGATTTTTTTTTTATGATTTATATCCAACAGCATTCTGGCGTTAATGACCACACTGGTTGCGGAGGCATGTCACAAAAACCAACATATGAATCAAATCAGATAGAACCTCATTGTTTCATAATTATTTAAATAGCTCTTTCCTCTTGACACTTAACTGATAGTTAACAAGAATCTTGAGAAAAATCCATTAATTTATCATTATATAACTAGCTTTTTTTTGCCAGTTAACCTTTAATTAACAAGAATCTTGATAAAACTACAATGTTTTATAATTATTTAACTAGGTTTTTTTTTTTTTGAAGGTGCAAGGTTGAAACTCCGAATAAAAATTTTACATTACCTGAGAAAAATTCCTTTCCTTTTGATGTCAGTCTTCAAGTAAAATATTGAAATCTTGTGTATCCTGGTTCGTTGCTGGAGATTAGAAATAAAAGTAATGTTTTATAGAACGTTTGGCACGCCAGATACATAGATCATATGTATGTGTATACACACACACACACACACACACACACATATATATATATATATAATATATATATATATATATAATATATAATGAATGTATGTATGTATTTATGTATGTATTTAACGTCTAGAAGATGATTGAAAAAGAATTTTGAATCCTGACCGGTTTCGGCTTTATATCGATTGATCTATCACGTCTCTTTCGATTGAAAATATCAAGTCTTGATAGAACTTCATTATTTTATTATTGTTTAACTCGCTTTTTTTTATTTTTAAAATTTTTGGTACAGTTAACCTTTAGTTAACAAGAATCTTGAGAAAACTTGATTGTTTTATCATTATTTAGCTAGGTTTCTTTTTCCCTAACAGTTAACCTACAGTTAGCATACTACTACTACTACTACTACTACTACTACTACTACTACTACTACTACTACTATTGTTGCGTTCATCTTATGAAGGCAAGCAAAGGTATATATATAAACGATGGGCTCAATAACATGATTTACTTAATGTTGGTGCTGTTTTTATGGGACCTGATGTTCGTTGCGATATGTGCACGCATGCGCTGTCCAGCTCGTTTCTGTTTACGTACGAACGCGTGTGTTGGAGGATCAGTTACCGGCTGGCTAAGCTAAATAATGGAATCCTGAAGCTTCTTGTTGCTGGTGGAGTCTGCCAGGATTTTGGAGTCTTCTCGCTGGTAAATATGTTTGATATATAGCATATATATTATTATAAATATATATTATATATATATATATATATATATATCTATATATATATAATATATTTATATTATATATATAATATAAACCCATGACAATGTGGGTCATTTTGCAACGGGTTCTGCTCCACCCTTTCATACAATCGGTGCCGTGTTGTCTTGTGAGATTGCGAGGAATTTCTGGCACCGGTGTCTTCGCCAGGTGGTAGTTGCCCTAATGTCTATCTCGGGAACTTTTGCTGGACCCTTCTATCCCACTCTGCCACCTTCTCTCTCTCTCTCTCTCTCTCTCTCTCTCTCTCTCTCTCTCTCTCCTGGCGTGTGGGTGTAGCATCTCGTGAGGTCTTTCAGAGGGCGGAGATGCGAGGGAGGCATATCTGGTCCTGTCTTTGTGGGAAGGGAGTGTGTGGAGGCACGGATGCCGGATAGGAGGTCGGGGGGTGGGGGAGGGTCAAGACGCCTTGCTGCTTGATGGTGCCGGATTGTCTGGCATCCTAATTCAAGAATGATCAGGTTTTATTATTTGGCTCTTGGGTGCCATTAGTCTTTCTCCACCCCCTCCCCCTCCTCCCTCCCTCCCTCCCTCCCTCCATTTTCTTTGAAGACGAGTGCCACGGATAGCTTCGTTTTTACCATCGTTTGCTCACGGATTTACTACTTTCGAAATGGGGTTTTAATTCACTTTGAGGACCAGCTGGGTGTTTCAAGTTCCGCTGGGAGTCCCAGGTCCTATTGCTGGTGTTTGTGGCGTTAGCTACCATTGTAGCTAAGATGATGTTCTTAATTTAGCATTGTTTTTTATGCTATTTTCTATGTAGTCTTATTTACTCATTCGTCATTACGTTTGAAATATACCTTACTTAACTTTGCTGAGGAACGATTTTAGCCATGTACGCTATAAATTCAATTAAAAGTTCTGCCCATTAAGTTTTAGGGCCAAATGCTGGTTTATTGCAAATGAGGTCTCTAGCAATAAAGTATGAAGGCGGACGTGTTCTTATATTACCTAGTAAAGATCTAATCAGAATTTTAAGGTGTGGATTTGTAATCACGGGTTCAGGAGCACAATGTTGGTGATATGTAATCGTAAGTCTGTACTAATTCTTGAATTGCTTCTTCAGGTTTTATCCGAATTTAGATTATATTCTTTCTATTGGACTATTTGCAGTATTAAGAAGAATAAAGTCTGAATTGAATTTGAGATGGAAAGTAAGAGGGTTTGAGAACTGAAATGAATGTCTCCTGTCAACAAAAGCAAATTGTAGAACAAACTAGTTGAGTAGTTTTTTTTTTTTTCGGAAGGTTTACGAATGTTTGGGGAATGCAATAAGCCTTGTGTGTTTATGGGATTCGTTTTATCTTGCGGGACTTCGTACATCTTTTGGTACCAAGTTGAATCTATCCTTTTTATTCATCAAGGTTTTACGTTTTCGAAAATCTCTTCTTCGAGTTGTTGCTGATGACTTCGTTTTATTTCTTCGCCATTCCAACGGGTTTTGTGCTGCTTCTTCCAGACCAGAATAGCTGAGAATAGAGGTGATTAGAGGTGATTAGTGGACGCTGTCCTCCTTGTTGTGGTATACCCTGCTTCGAGTTTCTTCTAAAAATTTGAATCTAGTAGGTGGTAGTGCCGTCAGTGCACCTCACGTGATGCACTGTAGGCATTACTTAAGTGTCTTTGCAGCGTCCCTTGGGCTCCTAGTTGCAACCTCTTTCATTCCTTTTACTGTACCTCCGTTCGTATTATGTATCTTCCGTCAGACTTTCCAGTTTCTCTAAAGAAGTGTTTCAAGTGCAGCTGCGAGGTTTTCTTCCTGCTACACATGTCAAACCTTACTGTCAATTTTCGTATAATTGCTGAATGAACTGATAGGTCGCAGTGCTTGGCCTGTGGCCTAAATTTTGTATTCTATATTCTGTTCAAAAATTGAACTGATGTCCTTGGCGTGTTATCTCCTGAGATTCCTCTGCCATAGGATATAGAGAGAAGGATTGGTAACCAATTTTGCCTCTACATCCTGCTACGTGTGAAGAAAGGAAGGGTTGAATTTTTCAGTTCAATCCCACTAAGAAAAAAAATAAAGAAGAAGAAGAAGAAGAAGTACACGTGCCCTTCCTTACCTTTCCTGTCTGTTGGTGGCAGTGGTGTCGTGTGCGGAGTCCTTCTATTTTAGCATAGTTTCCTTGAACTTGCTCTTGCCTCCTGGGCTAAAAAAGCTTATTCATTTTGTTTGTTGTGGTTTGTGGTAGTATAGCAGTAGTTGCTGCGCTGCTGGAGAGCCCTGTTGTCGCGATGGCCTCTCTTGTGTTGATGTTTTCGTTGACTGCGCGTTGTTATTTTGGCATGTGGGCTCCTCAAGGATCCTGTGATGAGGAAGAAGGAATGGGGAAAAGATTAAACTCTCTCTCTCTCTCTCTCTCTCTCTCTCTCTCTCTCTCTCTCTCTCTCTCTCTCTCTCCGTCACAGGTGTTTGAGATTTGCTCTGCAACGCCGCTGATGACTTCATTGGCCGCATTGCAATGCTATGAAGGACCCTTCTTCTCTCGCAGCATTTACGTATCACATTCCTCCGGACCGAAAGTGGATTCATTTCAGGCGTTTTATTTTGATTCTTGGGAAAGTTCGTGGTCTCTCTCTCTCTCTCTCTCTCTCTCTCTCTCTCTCTCTCTCTCTCTCTCTCTCTCTCTCTCTGAGTCCCGAGGGTTTTTTCAGCCTCTTGACTGGTTTACATAGTTCAGGAATGTGATCAAATCAGTGAGAAACCTTCTTCATGAGGTATATGTATATTTGGATAGTTATGTCCTGGCATCTCCCACATATAGTTATTAAAGTCATTATGATGATCGTATTTATAGAATTGTGTACGTGGGTAGAGTGAATGCTACATAGTAACTCGCACATACTCAACGCATGTGTGTGTGTATATATCTATATATATATATATTATAATCTAGATATATCTATATATATATAATACACACATATCTTAATTATCGAATTTACTATACCTTGGCAGTGTCTTGCATCCTGTTTGACAGGAGCACCTGCCGTGATCTAAGCCTTATTGGAGTGGCACATGTTGGTTATTCACAAAAATATTGTGAATATGATTTACTTGTTAGTTCTGGCTCAACATTTAAAGGTGTAGATGTTAATATATACTGTATATATATATGTGTGTATATATATATATATATATATAGATAAATATCTATATTATATATATATATATATTATAAGTATATTTGCTGTAAGCGTAAAATAGAATTGAAGCATGTCATACATTTCACCCCTAAGAATGACGTGTAGCAGTATGTTTGTATGTAGTACGTGTGAGAGAGGAAGAAAAAGGCACGTTATTGGGTCGTGGGTAGGGGACAACATAGGGTAATCCTTGCCGGCACTTGACCTATATTACTGACGTTAATGGTCAGTTCAAGATCAGGCTGTCGCAACGTTTAAGCCTAATAATGTTGTTAGGTTCACTCGCCCCATTGTGCGTGACACATTTCCGTCGCTTATTTTTTTATTATTATTATTTTAAGGGCCCCATACACTGAACGTTTGTATGAGCGAGTTTCTGAACGTCTGTCTGTATCGTTCGCAAAAACATTGTGTAGGCTTGTCTGAATGCAAAAGTGGGCGGAGCTTCATGTCTGAACGCTCTCAGCGGGAATCTGTCACGACCAGGTTGCTGGCTTGCGACTTGTTTGTCATACACGGGTCGTTCAATGTATGTGTTTGTCTGCGACATAAAGCTATCGCGCACGTCTGTTCTAGAGGGGATGCCATGTCTTCCCGAGACAAAATCTTTATTCAGACTGAAATCGGTGCGGAGATCGTTCATATTGTCTGGATAGTGTTTGCGTTTGTCGATAACGACAATCGTTCAGTGTATTGGGGCCTTGTAGAGTTTGTTATTGTTGTTGTTTAATTCATGAATAATTGTACCGCCAACTCAGTGGATTTCATTGACGCTCATCTCCCTAAGTCTTGCCTTTTGAACTTCCGTGAGATATTATAGATAAATTGGCATCTCAAAGCCTTCTGAATGTGTCTGGCATAAGGCCTTGCTTGCCCAACTCTCTGCTGACGGCTTCACCTGTTCACGTGTCACCTTTGGCCGGTTTCCTTATGTTGATTCGGTTGTTGTAGATCAAGTCTGCCTTATGCCAGTAATAGGCCTTCACCCTGAGAGGTAGGAGGCCTCGTGCAAACGGGTAGGTTCTACTCTGTTTTTTTTTTTTTTTTTTTTTTTTTTTTTTTTTTTTTTTATCTGTGACCTTCAAGGTCCCTCATTCCCATACGGTTTGTGCCGTCAGTACACCTCATGTATTGGGCTTTACGCATTATTAAAGGAATGTATGCATCCTCCCTTTGGCCCACAGCTGTGTCGACTTTTTAGCTTTTTTATTTAAAACCATTCCAGCTTCATCTCTAACTATAGTAGATTAACATCAACCGTGCATCTGATGTCTAGTCCAGTCCCTTACGACGCTCCTGATTGGCTGTTGGTAAGGCAATCACAGGGCTGGAAACTCTCAGTCTCTCTCAAGAGTTCACATAGGCAGGATGTATGTTCCACCTCTCCTGAGGGATACTCATGAAAGATGTATCCCTTAGGAGAGGTGGAACGTACATCCTGCCCATGTGAACTCCCTGGAGCTCCGTAAGGGACTGGTTTAGACATGAGATGCACGGGTGATGTGAATATACTATAGTACTTCTTAGTGCAACTGTGAGGTTTTTTCTCCCAGTTCCACCTTCAGATCCTTGAAATTCATCTTTGATCTCCCTTATTTTGCTGTCCATCCACCTTAACTCCAGCTTTTCACTGTCATTAGTACTGAATGGAAAACTGACTCTGTGCTTGGCTTTCTAGCCTAGATTTCGTGATTCATTCATCCCGGATCCATGCTCATTCATATAAGTTAAACGCTGACCCCATTACACCTCTGACCTGGTTTCGAGCCTCGGCGTGGTTAAGGTCGTTACATTTATAACTCTGATTTTCAAGGATTTCTCTGTGAAACATTAAAAAATTTTAAGAAATGTTTTAAGTTACGAGTTCTTTGTATGGTCTTTCATTCGCAAATACCTGGTGGATGTGAACGTGGATGACGTTTGAGCAGATAATTTTATCCTTGGAAAATAATTATCCTTGTTGTTGTTGTTGTTGTATTAAGCCAACACTTCTTGTTGGCACGGGCCTTTCCCTTGTTCGGCCCGTAGGATCATCCTTTCCTCTTGGTCCTGTTCAAGAAGGTGGTGGTCAGTGTGAGTTGTCTTGTGTGAAGCTCTTACGCAGATATAAATGCTCTCTCTAGATGGGGTAACCTTAATGGGAATGCTGATATAAATGATTTGTACACAAAGATTGTCAAACGGAACGTTGAAACGACGAATTTCTCTGAATCTAGTTTATTGAAGGTAGTGGATGCTGTTAATGTATAATTTAAAGAAATAAGATCATATGCATAACATAAAGAAAATAAGATCATATGTATAGTATAAGGAAAATAAGATTATATGCATAATATAAGGAAGATAAGATCATGTATAATATAAAGAAAAAAGATCATATGTATAATATAAAGAAAATAAGATCATATGCATAATATAAAGTAAATAAGATCATATGTATAAGGAAAATGAGTTCTTATGCATAATATAAAGAAAATAAGATCTTATGCATAATGTAAAAGAAATAGAAAATCAAATAATGTCTAAATTAAAGAAAATAGATGCATAATAGTATAATATAAAGAAAATAAGATCATATGCATAATATAAAGAAAATAATATCGTATGTATTATATAAAGAAAATAAGATCATATGCATAATATAAAGAAAATAATCATATGTATAATATAAAGAAAATAAGTTCAGCTTTTTCAAGTATGTTTATGTTGTATGGAAGATTTTTGTTTTCCTGCTTTAGTATGTCAGTGTCCAATTTCGGTTCACATTTCTCCTAGTGTTTTTGGGAGTTAATAGTAAATTTATAGAGATGTATTTCTAGAATATTTCATATATGATATATGACATATATATCATATATATGTGTGTGTGTTTTGTATGTATGCATATTTATTTGTTCTTCTATTCGTGTTTGATGGAGGTGAGCATCAGTTCTTCCATATTCATGTAAGAAAGACTTCGGAAATTTGTCCAGTGTCTTCTAAAGTTAGTGGGTTCTGTGGTTGAAGAAAAATTGGGCAATGTCTTTCAAAACCGGTTTGAATTGTCGCTTTTTCTGAGTTTGTACTTCGGGATGCTACTTTTAAGTAAATATTGTATTGCAAGTTGGTATTGTATTGAAAGCTTACATTGAATTAGAAGTTGATATTGTATTGCAAGTTTATATTGTATTGCAGGTTTATATTATATTGCAAGTTGATATTGTTTTGCAACTCGATATTGTAGAGTGCCTCTTGCAATTTGAGAATGTGCTTTTTGGAAGAGGATATTGATTGCGTCTGTTCCAGGGTGGTGGTCTTTCTCAAGTGCATATTTTGGAATCATTAATGTGGGTTAAGGAGATTTTCTGAGGCATTTCCCCAGTGGAGTGCACAGTAAGGCTTCTTCCCAAGGAGCCTAGAGTAAGCCACTAAGCAACAGAGAGTAAAACATTCTCCCAAGAAGCATAAAGTCGGCATTTTCGCAAACAACATTGAGTAGGCCATTTTTCCAAGAAACTTAAGAGTAAGACCATTTTAAGCTCCGTGTAAGCAACATAGTGTTAGCGCATAAGCAACGTATGCATTGCTTCCGTCGAGGAAAAATTGTATGAGACACGTTTCCAAAGAAAGCCGGGATTATGGGCGGCACCCGAAAGTTGAGTTGTGTATGGGCGGGACGGGACGGGTCTCAAACAGGTTTTATTTATTTATTTATTTTTTTATTTCGTTTCCTGTAAACAACTTCATCTTAGGTAACCGTTATTTAAAGACTGAACTTTAAGTGTCAAGTAAACGGACATCGATATGTTAATTAAATCTTCGAGATTGGGAACGAAAGTTCCAAATTACTTCGTATGTCAGTTCAGCGTTTCTTCTCTAACAGGTGCAAAAACCAAAAAAATTTCTACAATTTCTTAACAATCTTCTTCTTCTTCTTCTTCTTCTTCTTCTTCTTCTTCTTCTTCTTCTTCTTCCCGGCTTTAACCCATTTTTATATGGGGTCACCGTTGTGAATGAGTCTTCTCCATCGATTTCTGTCCTGTGCATCGTTCTCATTAATACCTTTTAATACCACAACTTCCCCCATCTCTTTGTGGGTCTTCCCTTCTTCCTTCTACCCCGCACTTCCATTTCCATCGTATGTCTTCCAACATAATGTTCCTCTCTTCGTAACAGGTGTCCATGCCATCGAAGCCTTCCCTCCTGTATTTTCTTTGATATTTCTTTGATATTTCAACAAATTCGGAACAATCACGGGTCAGAAATAGGCTGTGCGGGATGAAAGGCGTTAAAAAGTTGGGAGCTGATATGATTTTTACTATTACATTGTCATCACACTTCATTCTGTTGGTCTGTTGGTCTGGTTTACTTTTTTTTTATTATTATTTTATATTATTTATTATTATTATTATTATTATTATTATTATTATTATTATTATTATATAGGAAAATCCCTGTGACATTCACGTGAAACGGGTGGTCATTTTCTCTCACTGTAAGTGTTCATATAAATACAAATATGAACTTTCCAGAGTAATTCGGCATTCTTAAATGTTTTCGGTCGTTACTACTTTACACTTATTACCACTACTGCTACTGCTACTACATGTAATGAACACAAAATTATTATTTGATTGCCCGGTACATATTTAGCTTATTTTTAAAGAATTTACTTATTTCATAGATTGAGTGCGTAAATGATGGGTAAAGTAAGTCCTAGTTTATTCAGTGTTGGATCTGTATATGAGAGAGAGAGAGAGAGAGAGAGAGAGAGAGAGAGAGATAGAGAGAGAGAGAGAGAGAGAGAGAGAGAGAGAGAGAGAGAGAGAGAGAGAGAGAGAGAGAGATCTAACACTGCCCACCATTTACGTACGCAATTCAAAAAATTTTTGTATTTGTGCGTATATATATAGTGTATGTATGTATATATGTATATATCTATATATATATAGGGGGTTGTGTAACTGGAAGTTGTAACAGACTGGTATCGTGCGTTATCGTCAGTTAGTAGAAGAGAGGGGGGGGGGGGGTGGGGGGGGGGGGGGGGGGGGGGGGGGGGGGGGGGGGGGGGAGAGCAAGATTACCTAAACTGTTGAGGGAAGAAAAAACTTGTACACACTTTATTTATATTGATGGCTTTCGAAACACAGAAAACCTTTTAGGGCCCCGCTGTTCGCCGAGATGGGATGCTGCTGTTCCTTCTACTGTATCGAGATGGAAATGGATCTCAAATTGAAAATCTCGGTAGATCGGAATATTTTAGCCCCTATGTGAAAGTTCAGCTTGATTTCTGCCTCTTCCAACTTTTTGCCTATTTATTGGAGGTTTTTTTTTATACTAGAGGATGGTACCGAAAACAAGACAAGGGTGTTTGCCACTTCCACGCTTTATTGATAATAAATTGGGATGAGGTCCTATGAATAAAACTTATACAGTATTAATAACCTTGTTCACGTACACAGAAATCTTTCATTAACGCGTCGAACAGCCTAATACAAGTGCGCCATTCATTGCCTAATTTGCAGGCAGTCTTTCGCTTAATTAATGTATGCATTACGATGATGATGATGATATAATGATTATAATAATTCAGATTTTCTGTTTCTATTTTATTATATTGCATGTCCTCATTATGTGATTGTTAAGAAAACCTAATTCGGTTATGACAGATTTCGGAAGAAGGTTATAATCTGTAGTTTTCCGTGCGAGTGCCATAGCCGTAGTAATGTAGGTTAAGTGCAATTGACTCTCTTTCTCGTAAGGGTGGAGATCAGGGTCATGTTAATAAAATTGTAAATAACCCCTTTGGGTTTGTTCGCAAATGTTGACTCGGAAACACGCACATAGGGGCTGGTGAATCCTGCCCTCTGCCCCATACACACTTCTTGGGGAAGTTTGGTGTTTTGATTACATTGATAATATCCATCATGTTTTCATTTTGGAACAGCTGCGGTGGCCATGATGTTTGAAGTCATAATTATAAAAAGGACAGATATTTTGTGATGTCTTCCACATGTTTGTAGTTTGAGACCTGTTGGTAGTATCGAGTTTTATTACTTGTTTGTATGTTCGTGTTTGTTTATCATTGTCATTCCTATTGTTTGTACGTTCGTGTTTGTTTATTTTTGTCATTCCTACCGTATTCCCTTTAAACTTACAGCCATTTCATTTGTTAAAACAATAATGGGTGTCGGTCTGTATACAAATGAAAGTACGGTTCCAATTTTCCCTGTCCCTTGTCCAGCAAATGTTACGCTAAACATATTCACAGTAACGTATGCTGAAACGTACCGCTTATTTGTGTTATATTTCCATAATGCAACTGTGAGTTGCATCGTCCCACCTTTAAGTGGATTGGCATACGAAGAATAGAACCCACTTGGATTACTTAACGTGAATTGCAGACGATATGCGCACAAAATATTGAAGTCATTCAGAATACGTACATGAATGAGTGTCTTGATGTGCATGCAAAGATTTGTAACGCGTAGGATACGTACACGTATGACTAATCTTGATTTGTATTGGTGTTCATGCAAAGGTTAGGAGCTATGAATTAGCGTGGGTGTGGTGATGCTCAGTCTGTAAGCTGTATAACATCCATTAGAATTAATTGAAAATTGCCGTTCACGCCTCATCGTAACGTTTATGATATTTGTTTACAATTTCTCTGTCGAGTTTAGCCATCAATGCCGAGGCCGTCGACCTCGATGATGCAGCTCAAAGCAAGCAAGCAACCACCAACCACCACCTCCTCCTGCAAGCAGTTGCCCTTACGTGGAGAAGTTGCGCCTTGACAGGGCATGCACTGCGTCGTAGGTCTTCTCACTGTCAATTTACGCAGTATTATCCAATGGCTGTAATGACACCTTTAATGCCTCTCTGTTATTCTCCTTTCATCTCTGAAACGTCAGTTTAACAACTGGCTTTTTATGGGCACAAGGTTGGGTGGGATTTGTTATTTATACCTTGCGCGTTAACTTTGTGTGTGTGTGTGTGTGTGTGAAGGTTAAATATTGTGATTGGAGATGTAATTGTCACTGGTGTATCGTTCGTTATTCGTTCTGTATAATTCGTGCGTGGATGACCTTGTGTAGTTCTCATTTCGGACTACACTAATGGATAATTGTACATGATTACCTACAGAAAACTTTTCGCTGACAATAGTTGACATTTTGGCCGTTGATTTTGCAGGTCATGTGCCCCTTACCAATATCAAGAATACCCACGCAGAGCCAACGTGAAGAGAGTAAAAAAAAAATCGGCAAAGATAACAAAAATCTGCTGGAGCTCCGTGTGGACAGTGAAGGTGTTTTGAGGAGAGAGAGAGAGAGAGAGAGAGAGAGAGAGAGAGAGAGAGAGAATGAATGGTAAAAAAAAAGTGGGTGTATCTTCGCTACCCTCATAAATGGCCAGCCCCCTCTGGTCTTATTTATTTACACTTGTGCTCACGTGGTATCCCCCATGACCAGCTTTGTGACAGAAGGATGTTTGTGTGTTCAGGAAGAAATCTGAGTTTTTACGACGGGATTGAAGGGGATTCGTTTTCATTGACACGCAAAAGTCCATGAGTACTCGTTAACGAGAGAGAGAGAGAGAGAGAGAGAGAGAGAGAGAGAGAGCTGAAACCTTTTATCCCACCTAAACTCGATCGTTGTTTATCCTTAATCCAGGCGATCTTTATTGGAGGTTTATCGGGGCGTTGACGTCGGTCACTTGGCTATTCCTTTATTTTTTTTCTCTCATGTCCTCATGTTTTCCTCATGTTAATGGATTTAATGGACTATTTAGCTGTATACGTACTTGCGTACGACTTTTTAATGGATTCTATGGAGGGCGAGGAGTGGTGAGGTACCCTAGCTGGAGATTGGATTTCCGTTGGCGGATCTCTTCTTGCCAACAGGCGGTAGGGTTTTGTTTACGACTTGGGTGTGATGAATGATTGGGCAAGGTTTTGGTTGCTATGAGAGAGAGAGAGAGAGAGAGAGAGAGAGAGAGAGAGAGAGAGAGAGAGAGAGAGAGAGGACTGTGGCACGCTCGGATCGTGCGCCGGCTTTTTGGCACGGCGCATCATGGCTCCAAACCCGAAAATTTTGGGTGTAATATTCCCACGTAGTTTCTTCCAAGTGTCCATATTGTTTGGCTCGCGTTGCCCGCGTTATCCCTTCAGCCTTGACCTGCCAAGCTTCTTTGTGTGTGTGTGTGTGTGTGTGTGCGTGCAAGATTAAACTCTTCCTTCTTCACCTCGTACCGTTGAGGAATCTGGCTTTCTTTTGGTATTACCGGTTATAGGTTCGAAAGTTTTGTTTGAAGATTCCATTGTTTTACTTTTAATGTTTTGCATAGAAATTATTAATTTTATTCATTTTGCTGCCGCCATCGAAGGTTTGATGTGCAGATGGTTTCACTCGCATCCATAGGATGGGTGACATCTGTCTTTGGATGACCACCCCTCTTGATTTATATATCGATGGGTTCACGTTTGGCATTCGACGAAGAAAAAAGCAGCAGTATATATCTCGCCTGCCTTGGCTATAGCCATCTGCATTTTGAAGAAAAACTCTCTCTCTCTCTCTCTCTCTCTCTCTCTCTCTCTCTCTCTCTCTCTCTCTCTCTCTCTCTCATGGTATTTTTATTATGTTATGTTTTTTTATATTTCATCTTTATTTTTACTAATGACTATGACGTTCATGATGTTCGATTATGTTGTTATTATTACACATGTTCCTTCGTCAAACTGTGCCTTCGTAATCCCAAAGCGTTTCTCGTAAAAGCTTTGAAAGATGTTTATCGAAATGATGGAAGAAGTCTCACCAAGGTCATCATTTATGCACTGAACGTGTCTGAGATCAATGTTGCTTGCTTGCTTGCCTACTGCTTGTTTACTGAGAGAGAGAGAGAGAGAGAGAGAGAGAGAGAGAGAGAGAGAGAGAGAGAGAGAGAAGAGAGGAGAGAGAGGAGACGAGGAGATGAGGGAGAAGGAGATTGAGAAAGAGAGATGATTTGAGACAAATTTTGTGTGAACTTTTGTCTTTCGATGCCACATATTCGTTTAAAGTAATTTTTTTTATCCTATTTCAAGATATTCTTTCAGCTTTATTGACGGAGGTAATGCGTGTTATTATTTCACGGATGAATAACGAGATTTATGCATGACTGAATTCCATAACTAAGAATAAGTAAGAAACAAGCACGAGAGAGAGAGAGAGAGAGAGAGAGAGAGAGAGAGAGAGAGAGAGAGAGAGAGAGAGAGATATTCTTGAGAAGTACAGACTGGTGGCAGGCTATGATATAATTTTTAGGGGATATACGTTGATGCAATTTTGAGAAACTTTAACCGGGAGGACTAGGTGATATGAAAGGATATATTTTTGAGAGGTTAAGAGAGTGGATATACTAAGCTGTATAAAATTATATATTTTTGAGAGGTCGAGAGAGTGGATATACTCTACTGTATTTTTTGACGTGAAGAAGTAGGTTATATTGTTTATTTTTTATACGTACAAAGAGTGGATGTAACATCTTCCGGTAGGCCGGGAGATATATATATATATATATATTATATATATATATATATATGTGTGTGTGTGTGTGTGTGTGTGTGTGTGTGTGTGTGTGTGTGTGTGTATTTACGGTTGGTGAAGAGATTGGATACATTTTTGAGATGTATCGATTTCGACTGAATACTTAACTAGAATGTAAAAATAGATTACATAAATATAACATACACACATATATATATATATATATATATATATATATTTATATTATATATAATAATTATATATATATATATACTATAATTTATATATATATATATATATATATATATTACATACACATATATATATTTATATATATATATATATATATATATATAATAGTATATATATATCTATGATTTACACATCATCAATACATACATACATTACATACATACATACATCCATACATACATCCATAAGGTGAAGGAGCATTATGAACAAAAGGGAGACGTCTCTTGTAAGAACTTTTCATTTTTCATCTGTTAGTTTTTAACCATGATGATGCTATTATTATTCGTATTTTTCTGTCTCAGTCATCCTATTCGACTGTGTGGTGTTTATAGTGTAGGGTTCCGGGTTGCATCCCGCCTCCTTTGGAGTCCAACACTTTTCTCACTGTGTGCGCTGTTTCTAATAACATTCTCTTCTGCATGAGTCCTGGAGCTACTTCGGCATCTAGTTTTTTCCAGGTTCCGTTTCAGAGCTCTTGGGATCGTGCCTTGTGTTTCTGTGATATGGGTACAATTCTCACTGGCATATCCCATTTACTTCTTATTTATATTTTCAGGTCATGATCCTTATTATAATTATTATATTTCATCATCTGTAAATGTCAAAATTTTATGCGCACATCATATCTGCGGGACCTTCAGTTCTGCATGACTGTTAGAACATCGATTAACCTAGTTTTTGCGAAATCGTGAATTAGATCGTGGTGCTGTTTCTCCATTTACTTAAATCACGGTGTGTTCATTCTGTTGTGTTCTGGTTATTTGCTGATCTTTCTAACTATTCTGTTGCTGATGGGCTGAGGGATATTTTTGTATATTGTGACTGAATACACGTCACATACACATACACGCATAGATGTGTGTATGTTATATATATATATATATATATATATATATATAATAGTATATATATATTTATATATATACATATATATATATATAGATATATTATATATAATATTTATATATCTATATATATATATATATAATATTTATATTGGAGAGAGAGAGAGAGAGAGAGATAGAGAGAAAGAGAGAGAGAGATTTTTTGTAGCAGGTTCATTATTAGCATTATGATGGATAAATATTTCTTTTCCTGAAGTCATTATTAGGGTCTTCCAAGCTATTATTTTCTCCTAATTATCTGACATTTTTATTTGCCCGAATTTTTACAGCATTATAGAATCAATCTCGAACCCAGTTATTAAAATCTGCCCACCCTGAAGACAATTCTTGAGTGTGAAATGATGAATGGCATACGAACGTACCCCTTAGTTACCATTGAACAGGACACTTCGCAGACGCAAACAGTCTCAAGTGACGTAGTCTATGGAGAGGGATCGACCTACATTTGACAGCAGTCAACTTCATTTCCCCAGTTTTATTCTATAAATGTTATGGCGTTGTTCACGTTTGCGTTGTTGCCATATTCTTCTTTATTATTATGACGTGGAGGCCTTTTGACTTGATCACTTTCTACTTAAGAAGAGATGCTGTTTATTTTCTGTGACTTTCGCCGTCTTAGTTCCTGTCTTGCTATTATACCCTTGGTTTCCTGTGACTGCGTTGTATTAACTTTTCTACACTTCAGTCTCATCAGTTTCTTCACTTCCCTTTCATCAGTATCTTCACTTCACCCTCATCAGTTTCCACACTTCACCTTGATAATTTTCTACACTTCACTTTCGTCAATTCTACACTTCAACTTTATCAGATTCTACACCTTCATCAGTTTCTACACTTCACCCTCATTAGTTTCCACCCTTCACTTTTATCAGTTTTACACTTCACCCTCATCAGTTTCCTCACTTCGCCTTCATCATTGATGGAAATGTAAGTCATCTCTGTAATATCATCATCGTGAATGGGAATGAAATTGACCTTCAGATGATTTAGGTGTTCAGTGTATAAATCTTCAGAGTTGAATGTATAAATCTTCGTTGTTGTGCAATTGGTCAAATCAGTGAGTGTGATAACTCAGGTATACATCACCAATGCCTCTGTCAAAATAGCACCGTGTCATGCACATGGTATTCAATAATCGTAGTTGTTGCCACGCCAGTTCATAACAGGTAATCAGTTGCTCCGTATCTCATGGCTCTGCTCTAGTTTCTTGTGCTGTGTGTTGTTAGCCTTGAAAGTTTATGTGGCCCGTGATAGTCATTGTGGATCCTAGCGTGGGTCATTTCGTCATGCTAAATATACATTCCTTCCAATTCTAAACCGAGTCTCTTGTGATTTCTTTTAATGCAGTCTTATCGAAGAGTGGAAGTATGTTGATTATCGTGTTCACCATTGTTCACATCCATTACGTGTAATGTTGACGTGGGTTTCTGATTGTATGTGTAGTATGTGTACATACTAGGTATCTTGTCATCCTTGGCCTCATGCGTTTTGCACTTGCGTTGTTTTAAAGTCCCAAGTCTACGGACACTCACTTTAACTTATAAATAGCCTGTGCTCAGCAACAATTATGTACAAATAGGCATGTTCCTTAGCGGGTTAGTGCTGTCAGTGCACCTCACACACTGCTCTGTAGGCATTACTTTAGGTTATTTGTAGCGTCCCTGTCGCCCCTAGTTGCAACTCCTTTCATTCCATTTACTAACCTTCCGTTCATGTTCTCTTTCTTCCATCTTGTCATCCACCCTCTCCTAACAATTGTTTCATATTTCAACTGCGAGGTTTTCCTCCTGTTACACCTTTCAGACCGTTCTTCTCTCAATTTCCCTTCAGGACTGAATGACCTTATAGGTCCCAGTTCTGGCCCTTTGGCCTAAATTCTGTGTCCCATGGATAGGCACGTACGAGACGAGGAAGTTACAATCCAAGCACTCAGATTGCACCCTCTTCATTGTCCAAACCCACGTTGCTCCTCTTCATCTACCTATCTGTCATCCGTGTTGATTGTTTCAATTAGAATTGCTACCCAACGATCTTTTGAGAAACACCCCAGTGGCCGTCCTCCCACCCCTTTTGAGGGGGAGGAGGGTCTTTGTTTGACAGCCTGGGGCCTTTGGCCAGTAGATGACTCAACCCTGAGATTTCAAGGTTCAAGACCAAAGAGTCGAAAAAAAAGGGGGTACATAAGTCTTTGAAGCTTGGTTGACTCTTGTCTTTGGTTCTTTCTTGTTGTCACGGTGGCTGTTGTTAGTTCAGTTCGATGTTTCGTTTTTGTTATTGACGTCGTAGCTATTTAGAAGGTTCACTTTGATCGGCTATTCCTCATTATTCCCGTTTTTTTCGTTTTTCGTAATCATAATTTAGTTTTTTTTTTTTTTTTTTTACAGCAAAGAATAAGCGTAATAAAACAATAATGGACTAGTGGTGTAATTAACCAACAAAAAAGGACAACAGCATCGTTATTAAGATTATTGTTTTCCCAGAATCGTGCAGAGTCATCTTTTCTAGTTAGATTTGGTTATGTCAAGTGGCGTGGCAGCTGATCTGTCGACTCCTCCACAGAGAATATACTACGGTTTTTTAAACTTGCGTTTTTGTGATTATTCATTTTTCAGGATTTAAAGGAGTTGCTTTTTTCTCTCCTTGTTCATTATAAAAGCGTTAATAATAATTATGGTGATTGCTCTACTCAGGCGTAGTAAGGCTTAGTTAGAGGTTATTTCAGCAAAAAAATTGTAAGAGTCCATTTGGCTTTTTTGTACAATTTTTTCCTTGTCGTTAGGATTTTTTTTTTTTTTTTGTCTCGCTGATGGACCAACAGTCGAAAGATGATTCAAGGCTAAATATTATAGTATTTCTCTCTCTCTCTCTCTCTCTCTCTCTCTCTCTCTCTCTCTCTCTCTCTCTCTCTCTCTCGGAATGTGTGTGTTGAGTTATATAGATATTCATATTGCATTGGTATCTTGAGGTCAATTTTCCATATATTTCTATGCTTAGCGAAACCTGCTTGATGAGATGGAATCTAAGAGAACATTTGATTGTGCAGTTATAAGGGTAATCAGTGATTCCGATGTCCAATCTTTAATAATAATAATAATAATAATAATAATAGAGAGAAAGCTATTATTAGAAAAATAGAGATGACTATTTACAAGTTGAATGCAGCTGATGCAGCAATATCTTTCAATAAGACATGTTTGAAAGAGGGTCTCCTTCCAATAAAAATAATAATAATAATAATAATAATAATAATAAAAATTATTATTATTATATTATTATTATTATTATGGCATGTTGAAAAGGTGCTACCATAGAAATAATGATGTAATCGACAGTAATTATTAATTGTTTTTTTTTTTTTTTTTTTTTTTTTTTTTTTTTTTTTTTTTTTTTTTTTTGCCCTATCACAGTCCTCCAATTCGGACTGGGTGGTATTTATAGTGTGGGGTTCCGGGTTGCATCCTGCCTCCTTAGGAGTCCATCACTTTTCTTACTATGTGTGTTTCCGTTTCTAGGATCACACTCTTCTGCATGAGTACCTGGGAGCTACTTCAGCCTCTAGTTTTTCTAGATTCCTTTTCAGGGATCTTGGGCATCGTGCCTAGTGGCTCCTATGATTTATGGGTACGATTTCCACTGGCATATCCCATATCCTTCTTATTTCTATTTTCAGATCTTGATACTTATCCATTTTTTCCCTCTCTTTCTCTTCAACTCTGGTGTCCCATGGTATTGCGACATCAATGGAGTGATACTTTCTTCTTGACTTTGTCAATCAAACGTCACGTCTGGTCTGTTGCACGTATCACCCTATCCGTTCTGATACCATAGTCCCAGAGGATCTTTGCCTGATCGTTTTCTATCACTCCTTCAGGTTGGTGCTCGTACCACTTATTACTGCAAGGTAGCTGATGTTTTCTTGCACAGGCTCCAGTGGAGGGCTTTTGCCACTGAATCATGCTCTTTTTGTACTGGTTCTGTGCAAGTGCGGGCATTCACTTGCTATGTGGTTTATGGTTTCATTTTTCGTATTGCACTTCCTACATATGAGAGAGATGTTATTCCGTCTATCATACTTTGAACATATCTGGTTCTTAGGGCCTGATCTTGTGCCGCTGTTATCATTCCTTCAGTTTCCTTCTTTAGCTCTCCCCTCTGTAGCCATTGCCAATTGTCATCGCTGGCTAGTTCTTTAGTCTGTCTCATGTATGTCCATGCATTGGTTTGTTGTGCCAGTCCTCTGTTCTTTCTGTCTCCTGTCTCTGTATTTCTGGGTCTTCGTCTACTTTTATTAGTCCTTCTTCCCCATGCACTCTTTAGCCACTCGTCTTCACTGGTTTTCAGATATTGCCCCACCCCAGTGCTCTGTTTTCGATGTTGACACCGTCCTCATACTTAGTATTCCTCTCCTCTTCCTTTCGTGTTATGTATAGTCTGTCCGTATTTGCTCTTGGGTGTAGTGCTTTGTGTATTGTCATTTGTTTTCCTGGTTTTCTCGATCTATGTGCGGAGTTCTGCCTTCGTCCATTCCACTATTCCTGCGCTGTATACTGATTAACTGGCACTGCCCATGTGTTTATGGCTTTTATCATATTTCCGGCGTTGAGTTTTGACTTGAGTATCGCCTTGAGTCTCTGCATATATTCTTTCCTGATCGTTGTCCTTCATCTCTTGGTGTTTTATATCTCCTCTTCCATTATTCCCAGGTATTTGTATCCTGTCTCATCTATGTGTTTGATGTTGCTACCCATTTGGTAGCTTTATCCCTCAGTTCTCGTTACTTTGCCTTTTGTATGTTGACTAAGGCGCATTTTTCTATTCCAAACTCCATCCTGATGTCCCCAGATACAATCCTTACAGTCTGGATTAGGGTATCTATTCCTTGATGCTATTCCATTATTATTATTATTATTATTATTATATTTTTATTATTATTATAATAACTGACGTAGCGTTGCAGTGGCAGGTGTTGTTATCAGAATGATGATGACAGGTGACAAGAGAAGCGAAAACACAGCACGAGGAACATTGAAGTAAGAAAACAAAAGAGACAGACGAAGTCATACGTTCCACACGCGTTATCTGAACGTCACTTCACTTCGGAGTATAATTAAGACAAGACCCACGGGTACGAAAAATGACCTTTGCCGTATTGGCTCCTGTTCAGGAAATTTCATTTCCCTCTGATCATCTCCTGTGGTGGCGGTTTGCTTGCTTGCTTCTGCTCGCTTCTGCTTGGGGTCTTTGGCGAAGCTCTTGTTTAGCTAGCACGTCGCCACCTGGGCAGAAGCTGCTTTAGGAAAAGAAAGGGACTTTTTTCTTTTATTTTATTATTAATCATTATTGATGTTTAATATGTAGTATTATTCCGTTAATATTACTTAATTAAACTCTTCAGATTATATATATATATGTATATATATATATATATATATATATATATATATATATTGTGTGTGTAAACCCTGAATTTTATTAAATGTCTTTCTTAACCACTTAACCTATGGATATTAAGGAAAGGCCCTTATAAGCAACAAATACAGGTAAACGATATCCTTGACTTATTATAAACTCGTGACTCATTATGTCTCTGATAGTGAAAGGCAGCTGGATGTTAAGTGTTGTGATTATTAATATTTCAGGAAAAATTGCTTGCGATTTGACCCTCAGTGTGAACCTGAAATGAATCAGTGTGATCTCGTCTAAAAATACTTGGTTCCCAGTGGTCTGCTTGATAGGTTCATACGATTTGTTTTTATTATTGAAGAAGGATTTTAGAACTTCTGTGGCTTGCGAGAAATTCTGGTCTTGCTGTTAATTGGTGTGAAGTCTTTTCGGTTTTCTGGAGCACCTGTCCTCATCTATCATAATTTTATGATTGTTTGTTGTGAACGCCCACTTCATATACGACAGTTATTTTGGTGAATAAACTCATAATTGCCCCTCAGAAAACCATGAATTCCTTGATGCTGTTAGGTAGCTTGATAGAGGACTCTAAATTTTGTCTTATAAAACCTTTTGAGTTTTTAATAGACATGACTTACAGAACTATGAAATGCATGTCAATATTCTGTGAGTTTAGTAAACTGTATTAATAGCTCATCGGCGATTATTCATTCATCATTTAGTCCCAGTGCTTAGCTTGTGGCTTACACCTGCTGCTGCTTCGGTGACCCTGTTAGTTGTGACGCCAGAAAACCCACAATCAATCAACATCTGCCACTCCATTTCATTTTAATCCTTCAGACCAGCCCTTTGAGAGCTGTTAGTCAGCTCAGTGGTCTGGGTAAACTAATTTAATAATAATAATAATAATAATAATAATAATAATGCTAGTAACGGGAGGGAAGAAGATGGTTTTAAGATATCTCTTTAACACTTTCCGCAGAGAGAGAGAGAGAGAGAGAGAGAGAGAGAGAGAGAGAGAGAGAGAGAGAGAGAGCGCAGCCTTTTCAGATGAAGGAAAAAGAATTGTCCGTGTATCTTATCCTTTTATCATTACTTATCCTTAACTCGACACCGGTATAGGAACGTTCCTTTAACCTACCCTCGTCTGATTGAAAAAAAAAAAAAAATTCTACCTTCATTCTGTTGATATATTTTTAATTAAAAAGAAAAAATTAAACCTTCATTCTGTTGGTATATTTTTAAATTCCCCTGATAATGAAATCTTTAATACTTTGTTGCCTTTTGTTTTAGTTGATGACGCCAATCGTCAAGCTTTTGTTGTGCTTATAAGTTATTGCTTACAAAAAAAATCTAGTTTATTATATTAACAGTGCACTAGATAGTTCAGTTTGTGTGTATTTTTATTTTGCGTATTCTCGCCCAGTTGAAAAGATTTTTGTTGAATTAACAAGTTTATAAAATGATGTTTGAATTAATCAGAATTATGGTTTTCTTAGTTTGAGATAGGAAATTGCAGCTATTAGCCCATCATTACTAGAAGTTTGGTTTCTGATTTTATATTTGTGGTTTTGCGATGTAGCGTTATGAGTTTTTATTTGAATGTGGTTTGCCCACTAACTTTAGTATAATTATTTATTACTTTAAATAATGGTGAAATATAAAACTGAATATAATTCTCAATGTGTAAATCAACATATGACAATTTTAATGATTTTATCTGAATGGTTTACTTTCTGTTTGATGAGAAAAAACTCCTTGAAAAAAGATCTCTTGTTGATTTAATTCTGGGACTGCCTATATACTTCTAATGAGGTCTTCGGCCATTCCTGAGTGAATGGCGAAGACCTGCACTCACCCACTAAGCCTTCTGAGGAGAAGTGTGTATTGATTCCACAGTTTCCGAGGGTTGGCCTATGCCCTGTCCTGCGGGGTGTTCACCAACCCCGGCTACTCTGAAGAAGCCGGGTCCTCGTCGTCGACCTCCTCTTCTCCTCGTCCTTCGGGGAGCACGGCAATTCGTACGTCCAATTCGTCCTCGTCCTCCATGGGCGTGGTGATGACGGAGGCGACGCTGATGCCTTCGTCAGCGCGCTCGGCTTCTTCCTCGAAAGGCCACACGCCCCCGCCCCTGCCGGCGGTCGTGGTTTCTGCCATGGCTCTGCCGCCGGCGTCGCCCTTGCAACTCCAGCCGCCGGCCTCCCTCACGACGTCGCCCATGGACACCGGCGTGGCTGTCGTGGCCGCGGCGGCTACGCCGCCTCCTCCTCCCGTCATGATGACTTCCTCTTCGTCTTCGTCCATCGACAAAGATGCGGCCTCCCTCAGGTACCGAGAGCAGCGTCTCCTTAGAAGTGGTGGTTTCTCCCCGTGTGATTAATCAGTCCTCCGCCCTTTTTTGCCTCTTTCTCCTCTTAGGCCGCCACTTACGCTGTTAGACCTGCGCAGTTATGCCTGGCAAAACTGATGCCACTAACGTTCAGTTTTGCCTGCACAGGTTTAACTGCGCAGGTATAACTGAGCGTTAGTGGCGGCCTCTAGTATCCTTTACTACCATAACCACTTTTGCTCCCTTTGCTCTAGGGTTTGCTTATAGACACCTGGTTGTGCTTTCTACTTTACTTTTTTTTTTTTTTTTTTTTTTTTTTTTTTTTTTTTTTTCCCCGCGTGTGTTAGTCGACAAGTCGTAGCGATCACCTGACTTCCATTTTTCTTTTCTGTTTCATATAACGATTTAACTCTGTTTTTAGATGTGGGATTAGTGTTTGGCTAACAGTTTTAGTGTTTTTAGATGTGGGACCAGTGTTTGGCTAACAGTTTTAGTGTTTTTAGATGTGCGATCAGTGTTTGGCTAACAGTTTTAGTGTTTTTAGATGTGGGATCAGTGTTTGGCTAACAGTTTTAGTGTTTTTAGATGTGCGATCAGTGTTTGGCTAACAGTTTTAGTGTTTTTAGATGTGGGATCAGTGTTTGGCTAACAGTTTTAGAAGTGTATTTGTGCTTAGTTGTTGATCTTGTCTTTTATTATCCCAGCAGATAGAGTGAGTAGCTTACATTATCGGTGATCATTTGATAATATCCGCATAAAACCAGAATATATAGTGTATCATGTTTTTTATATATACGTAGATATACTTATGATAAGACAGTTAGTTGCCTAATGTTTGGAATTTCTTTGATTTGGTTGGTTTTCCAGTTTTGCGTTTATAAACATTTGGCAACTACATCTACCGTTTATCCAGGTTTAAAATGGAAATTTTAAATTTTTGGATTCAGTTTTGTTATCCCATGAGTTAGCCATTTGTTGATTTAACAATATGCCTTACTTTTTAAACACTTTCCAGTAACCAAAATGATTGTTATTTACTGCATCTCTCTCTCTCTCTCTCTCTCCCCCCCCCTCCCCCCCGGTATATGTTATGCTAAGATTAACTGGGATAAATAATGTCCATCTAAAATTCCAGCCGTCCTTTGGAAAAGGATTTTATCGGATAATGGTGATTACATTATTAACTGCGAGTTATTACATCTGGTGAGTGTCAAGAGTCTAGATAAATTGCAGCCGGAGTTGCCTCAGGTGAACAAAGTAATGCTTAGCCATGATGGGAAGATTTGCGACGTGGCAAATTTTATAGTTTCTGAAAACTATTGTCATATCTATGCAAAGTGAAAATAATAATGTAAAGGAATATTTTGGTTTGTGGTGATATTGTAACGACGTTGAGTTTATTTAGCTTTTGATTGTATATATACCCAAATAATACCCCCCTCCCAATAAAGTAAGTCTCCGCATACATTGCCACCTCTATAAACGTGGGAAAATGGTTGAAAATTGAACGTTTTCTAATGAAAATATGAACTGAAATAAAATGTTACCTTCTTTTATTAATTAATTAGTTAATTAATAAATTATTATTTTTTTGAGATATCCGAATACAGTGATCGTAAATGATCCTGCCACGGTGTACTTATTTACAGCAAATGAGTAGGGCATAATATGAGGAGAATTCCTCGCTAAAAGCGCTTTGGTGAGGCCATTGTGAGTGTGTTGTGGACAAAGACTCATTTATCAACATTGCAAGCAGGGCGTTTCGTGCCATTGTTGGCATAATGGTTACTTCTCCTTAGTTATCGATCGCTCATTATTTTTAGTCATCGATAAAAACTGAATTAATCTCTTGAATTAATACCTCTAGGTTTGCAACGAGATTTGGTTTTGTACGGCCCATGGAGTTAAGTATAATTATTTATGTATTTGTTGTGAGAATGAAGAGGATACTCTCAGCATTCAAAAGATTGAACTGAAGGGAAAGGTTATGGTAAGGACTTGTTATATAACACGCACACAAACACACACACACACACACACCAGTGTTTGAAATATGCGTCTCATCCTGTAGAATAACCGGATTGGAATTCCGTTCTTCTGTTAAATTTAGCGTGCATAAGTACTGGGTCGATAGTAGGCTGGGGTGAGTCGCCGGCCTGGATTAAAACAAAGGAACAGCAACATCATCTCGCATGCATGCATGCGTATGTATTAACGTATACGCACGAATGCATACACTTATATTCATATAATTTCAAGAATATAAGTATGCACAGACTTACATAAGTATATCTTAGTTTACCCAGACCACTGAGTTGATTAACAGCTCTCCTGGGGCTGGTCCGAAGGATTAGATATTTTTACATGGTTAGGATCCAGTTGGTTATCTGGCGACGGGACCTACAGCTTATTGTGGGATCCGAACCACATTACATCGAGAAATGAATTTCTAATCACTAGAAAATAAAGTTTTCCTTCAGTGCATGGTAGTTTGTTCTTGAAATACGAAGCAGTGGCGTAGAAACCACAGGCTTAAAAGCACAATTATAAACTGAGTTATTTAGAAACTTTTACGTAGGTTTTCATATATTTGCAAGACGTGATAATTTTAAGACTTGAACAACGGACAAAGAAACCTCGTTGGGGGAAGTGCCGTCAGTGCACCTCTTGCAGTGCACTGTAGACATTATTTAAGGTTCTTTGCAGCGTCTCTTCGGCCCCTAGCTACAACCCCTTCCATTCCTTTTATTGTAACTCCGTCCATATCCTCACCCTTCCATCTTGCTTTCCACCCTCTCCTAAAACAATTGATTCGTAGAAGCAACTGCGAGGTTTTCTTCCTGTTACACCATTTAAACCCTTTTACTGTCAATTTCCGTTTCAGCGCTTAATGACCTCATAGGTCCCAGCGCTTGACCTTTGGCGCAAATTCTACAAACAAAGAAAAATTGCTTAAACTCCTGATATCGACGAAGTAACTCTTCCACGTGTCTGCTATTAAAGGCATTTATTGTGCATCACGCCTTGATGGTACTTGATTGTACTTAACTCGATGTCATGTGACTCGGAGAACTCGCTCTCTGCTGCTGCTGCTGCTGCGGCTGCGCCAACCCTCGAGTTGCCGATGCTGCTCTTCTCGTGTGCGTGCGTGTGTGTGTGTGTGTTTTGTTTCTGTGGGAAGGGACTGCTTACATTCCTAGTGTGTATGTGGCTGTGGGTATGTGTGTATTAATCTATCTTTGTATGAACGGGTTGCGTGGAATATTATATAAATAAATGTATACTACATCTATATATATAATATATATATAAACATATATTTCATATCAACATACTTGCACATATATATATATATATAGTGTACATGTATGTTAATGTAAAATATATTTTAGAAAGAGAATGTGATCATTGTTACTTTGTTTGTGAAATGATATCATGCCTAATTGAATGGCTTGTTTAAAGCCAGATACTGATTTCACATGAACAGTCATAAGGTATTATTTGAAAGCAGACCCTAAACATTTTGGTCTCTGAAGCAATTCAATCTTTTGGGCATAGCTTACATGTTATGATTTAGTTATTTCCTTAAGGAACGAGGAAATCCTCTGTATGATACCAAGAATATTAATTTCTCTTCGCATGGGATTCATTCTCAATTCAGCTAAAACAGTAGGGAGTCAAAAACAACTATTGCCTTTTTTTTTTTTTTTTTTTTTTTCATTCATTGTTTAGAATGGTTTTATATTTTTTTCCCCATATGGACAACTACCAAAACGTTTGGGGTCTGTTTTCAAATAAAACGGTATGGCCGTTCATATGAAATCAATGTATGAATTTAGCATTACTGCTATTCAGTTCCATCGCGTCTGCTAGTCTCTCATATTCTGACCAATGAGTTTGTGTATATATTTGTATTTGAATGATTTTTTGTTGCGGAACGTTTTCTCAGCGGTTATATTTTATTTACAGCAAATTTATATCTGTTATCCCAAGCTAGTTGATATAATAAAGAAGCCATTCAGTGAGGCCATGCATTCATTTCACAAATAAAGTAATAATGATCAGTGTCTCTTTCTAAAACTGGATTATTATCTGTAAGGAAGGAGGCTTTGTAAGGTTGACCTATCTCTTTAAGAAGTCCCAAAGGAAAGTTGGCTGGAGGCTACATCGTCAATTCTCAGAAATTCATCCCGGATGCTGGTGCTCTTCTCCAGAGTCCAGTGAACAAAGTGCTTTGTGGATCTTGCTGTACAGTACAAACGCCCTGTTAAGCCGCTAATTAGATTTCCTTAGTCGTGGTAGGTTATATTCTTTAAAAAAAAAAAAAAAAAAAAAAAAAAAAAAAAAAAAAAAAAAAAAAAAAAAAAAAAAACTTAAAAATCTTTACTTAATGTACCTCGTAGGGGGGTTAGTGTCTTCAGTACACCTCATGCGGTGCACTGTACGCATTACTTAGGTTCTTTGTAGTGTGCCTTCGACCCCTAGCTTCAACCCCTTTCATTCCTTTTACTGTACATCTTTTCATATTTTCTTTCTGCCATCTGACTTTCCACTTTCTCCTAACAGTTGATTCGCAGTGCAACTGCTTTGAGGTTTTCCTCCTGTTTCACCTTTCAAACCTTTGACTGTCAATTTCCCTTTCAGCGCCGAATAACCTTATAAGTCCCAGCACTTGGCCCTTGGGCTAAGTTCTGTATTCAATCCCCTGAAACTGGAAAGATGAAAGAAGGGTAAGGTTAGAATGGCCTCTCGAAAGTAGAAAGGTTATACCTACAAGAAGTAAGCATTTCTCGATCCAAGTAAGTCTCCCCTTGTAAGTGTGCCAAGGACATCCCACGCAGTTGGAGTATTGGATGTTGAGGAGGCCACGTGCTGAGGAGGACAGGTAATGAAAGGCCTTTGAGATTTGTCTTTCCCATTAGTTGTAATTGTCTTTGTTAGCGGTGTATGACGTGTCTCCCTTCGTTGGTATGTCGATTCATGTACGCATGATTATTTTGAGATCTGCCTCGGTGGACTTTCATCCTTCGAACTATAGTTGATCTGAGAAACCGTATTTAATTTGTCGCTATATTTACTTTTTTATGATTTTATCGTTGTCATTGTAAGTCATTTTTAGAGGACAGTTTTAACATTATGTCATTTTAATCAGTTTTATTTTTTGAGTTGCCATTCAGAGATTACTTATTTTCGTATTTAGCATTTCATATTTTCAAATTGGAAGTTCGCTTATAACTCGTAAAGTTGGCGGTTTCCTTCAGGAATCACGTGTCATTAACTTCTGGATCCATCCGGCTCCTTATACGTATGTCCGTCTGTCTGCTCATTTCCAAGGCTTTTCCCTTTGGCGGTAACCTACGAATGGTACGGAATAAAAAACTTGAGTTTGGCTTGCTTGACTTTCCTGCTTATTTAGCCGCTGTACAGAATGAGGACTAAGTCAAGATCATACTTCGAGGTCATAGGACACGCAAGAATTTTCCTCTACTGGAAGTCATTTTGTTTTGTTCTGAGCTGAAGGCTTTCAACTTGACTATAGGGTAATCATTTTTAATAATTAAGTAATAAATACGGATGTCTTTGTTTTTATTAAATGAATGCACATTCGTAAGCAAAAGTTGTATGTTTTTATTATTGAAAGTAAATGGACACTCTAAGAGAAAGTAGGAAGCATTCAAGAAATGTTTCCAGAATAGAATGTCAATAAGAATGAAATGGTAAGAAAGCAAATGTGAGTAAGTTAGGATCTAGTCGTAAAAATTGAAATGATATATTCGACGGACATAAGCGCGGCTGAAAGTCAACTTCAACCTCTCTGGACATCCCAGTGGCAAGTGGACTCACCACTGAAGTCGGAGTTCGTTGCTGTCGGTGGATCGACTCCTCCATGATTCCCCTTCGGTGTTATTTTTCAGGTAGAGCGAATTGGGTATTAAAAGACACATGTATCTTCATGTCTGTGAATATAAAAAGATGTTACGGTGATATCATGAATATTCATATATACATTGTTGTGATGGCCTGTGTTCTTCATTATTTATACGCACACACACAAAGGATTGGACGCATCATATTTATATATGTGTAAAAAGGCGAGTGAAAACCGGGAACTTGTTCGTAGTCCGGGTTTTTACTCACCTTCTTACGTGGATTTTATGATTATATATATATATATATATATATAATAATATATATTATATATATATATATCGATATAAATAATATTATAACGTAATGTAAAGATATATATTTATACGTATATTTATATGTGTGTAAGTGATAGAGTATATATATATATGTGTGTGTGTGTGTAATAAGGCCGGTAGGTATAACCTGATGAATGTGTAACTCTACTTAATCATTAATAATTACATATGAAGCCTTCCAGTGTACACCCTATATTTGGTTATGCGTCTTCGTACTGTTTGGCTGTATTAATGAAGTACTGTATAATAACAGCGTGTGACCAAGTAAATGAGTCCTTTTCTAGTTGTGAATTAAGAGTTTCGGTTTCCTAAGAAGTCCATTATTTTCCCAGCAATACTTAGGCAAGCTTACGTTACAAATGCATTTGAGTTTTCTGTTCCTTGTACAATCACATCCACAAACCATCATATTTCAATTTCAAGTTTTGCGGAGCAGGCATTGAAAAGGCTGTCAGTATTGAAAATCCCTCTGGTGTCAATTGTAGTTCTATCTTCCACTTTGTGCTTTATCCCACCTTCAGTTTTAGTTCTCTCGGTTCGTTGAGAACACTGGGAATCGACTTTGAGACTTTGGGCTCAGGAAGATCTCGGTCCTTTGAACCCCAGAGAATTATAGTGAACAACTTTGAGAGCTTCTAAGGGAATGAAGCCATAGGCGGTTTGCTTCCCTATGAAATTCGTTCGTTTCTGTGTGTGCCCGTGTGTGCGCGTTTATGAGAGAGAGAGTGAGAGTGTGTGTGGAGTGATTTCATTAATTGGAATCCGTATAGGCTTGTGAGGTAAAGGAACTTTTGAATTGCTGTTCAGGCATAATTCTCTCTCTCTCTCTCTCTCTCTCTGCTCTCTCAGTCGCCCAACTCTCTCTCTCTCTCTCTCTCCTCTCGTTGGGCCTCCTTTCTTCCCTCTTCTTTTCTCCCAGTTGAATACTGATGAATACAAAAAATAAAATTTTGTTTTGCGCACTCTCTCGCTCTTCTCTTCTCTCTCCTCCTCTCTCTCTCTCTCAGTTGAATACCTGATGAATACAATAAAATTTTTGCGCACAAACACAGACACTTAACTATTTGTCCAATGAGATTTTAGATGTCTGTAATTAACAAAATGTTTAAAATGTTTGTCAAAATGATTATGGCAACGAATTTACTGGCAAAACAGAAGACAATTTTCTTCAAAGCTTCATGAAATATTCCTGTATTGGAATTTCATTTAAATCAAAACAGAGCAAGATCATTATCATTTAAAGGTTATTATCAGATGGCGAGACATCATTGCCCTTTGAAAGTCATTGGGAAGGTCTCAGATGTCCCGTCCTGCCGGAGACGCCCGGAAATGGGACGAGACCTGCGGGCGTGATGTGGGCCAGGCGAGAATTAGGAACTGTGGACAGAATTCGCCATCGTGAGTCTTGGCTGCGCTTTCAGGAAGCACTCCATCACTATTTTCCCCCCATTTATTTTGAATATTTCTGATGGATGTCCTGGCAAGCTAATGGCTTCATTTTTAGTGGGGGTGGGGAAGTGGGCTATTTTTGCGAGGTATGACTGATGGTGTGACAAATGGTTCTCTTCAGATCATGGCATCTTTTAGATGTAGAAAATCTGTTATGTATGGCTAATTATTTGCTAGCATAGATCGGATGCGACGTTCAGTTTCACGTAACGAGTTTCATTGTTAAGGTTACTTGGAACGAATCTCTTATTTTCAGCTTTTCAGCTTATTCTTGATCAGATTTGTTTGCATACCATTATTATGAGGAATTTTTCTAGACTACCCTTTTAGAAGTGATATCAGGCTTTCTCTGATAGAAGTCTCAGATTTTACCGTAAGTGTAAAATACAGTTCAGTTTAGACAGAAATTATATGCCATCACTGTTAGTTGTAATTTACCCTGATTTGTTCAAATGAGAGCCATACTTACACTTGGTAGTTTTATCAGTAGCCCAGACCCCCAATGCAGATTAGTTTAGTGTGTTGGACGTTGCCTGCCGAATAGAACTACCGTGTAAATTACTAGTATTAAAGAAACAAAATAAACACTTGGACGAAATCGAATTACAGCTTCAAGTTATCAAATCAACAAATGTTAGCTAAACGTTGTACTGTATTCATGTGATAAATTTACAAAGCAGAAACATGGAATATTTCAACTACAATCACAAAAGGAATCTAAACAGAAATGAAGGACCCAAACTGAATGAATATGCGAAGAATTAATTTAAATGAGATTCTCAAACGACGATTAAACTTATTGAAGGAAGCCAGTGGAACTGGTTTTATAATTCGGAGATGGACTTTCTAAAGCGTTCAGTTGTATTTTCGAGAGAGAAAAATTGTCGAGGGTTGTTGTGGTTAGAAGAAGTTTAGTAGTTGTTAGGCGAGATTTGTTATTTTAAAGGAAAGCTGTGTGTTTGGTGTAGGGGGAAGGGGCCAAGGCGTAGGTTTTTTTCAATATATTGGTAAAATATTTTTCCTTGCCGCCTTGGGTAAACGTGGGAATTCTCGATTGAGGGATTTCTGACAGAGCATTTTCACTAATTAATGCTCTCTCTCTCTCTCTCTCTCTCTCTCTCTCTCTCTCTCTCTCTCTCTCTCTCTCTCTCTCTCTCCGCTTCTTCTTCTTCGACACACACACTTAATGACCGTAAGCCTTCCTGCTGTTGCTATGCTGTGTGTACAGTCTTGGTTGTGGCCTCACAAAATTTACTTAATGCGCAAGTCATCGCTTTAGAGCCTCAGTCAGTGTTGGTGAAAATACTCATCATTCATGACGTTATTCCTCTTAGATGTGGTTGATTCTCTCTCTCTCTCTCTCTCTCTCTCTCTCTCTCTCTCTCTCTCTCTCTCAAGATACTCCCCTTGGTGTCTGAATTATTATGAGTCCATGCGCTCGAAAACAATTACATTACATTCTTCTCACACGATCCCGTGAGGGTCATTGCTTTTAAGTGTGACTTTACATCCTGTTACGACATTAGAAAGTGTTACGTGATGAGGATTAGTAATGGCTCTGAATAACGCCTCTGCCACCTCCCTTTCCCTCCCCCTTGAACACCTCACTCCTCCTCCTTCCTCCCCCCCCCCCCCTCCCCCTCCT
Organism: Macrobrachium nipponense; assembly: GCF_015104395.2. Taxonomy (NCBI): domain Eukaryota; kingdom Metazoa; phylum Arthropoda; class Malacostraca; order Decapoda; family Palaemonidae; genus Macrobrachium; species Macrobrachium nipponense. The sequence continues at coordinate 68,697,442 of NC_087208.1, read as the reverse complement.
AGTGGACCATCAGGCCGCTTATGTATGCATTATAAGCCTGTGCCTGCTTCAGTTTGGGTGATTTTTCATTTGGGGTTGTGTAAGTTTGTTGATATAAGTTTTCTGTCTTGTTAATTCGTATAAGTATTATTATTTGATGTGGTTAGAATTATGGAGCATCTATTACTGTTTTTATTATTATTACTATTGCTGTTATTTTAACGATGCTGTTTTTATAACAGCTGTTATTCTTACAATATTAATGAACCAAATCATCATCGCAGCGTCTTCAGGGGACATATATATTCGTACATCCTTGAAAGAGATTAGGAAGTCTCTCTCTCTCTCTCTCTCTCTCTCTCTCTCTCTCTCTCTCTCTCTTCGGAGATGGTTATAAGGTATTTTAGACGATTTAAATCCTCTTGATGTCAAAGCACGTAGGTTATCCCCATTCAGAAATAGGATAATTTTATCTGTGCTCTGATCGTTAATTGTCGTGCTGTCTCATTCTGCAAATATCAGAAATTCGTTCATTTATATAATTCTCTCCAAAGTTGACTAGTGTTTTTTTTTTTTAACTAGTTGCGTCATTCTTTCTTTCAAAGCCAATGAAGTCGTACTTTAGGGAACCAGTTATGTTATTCTGTAGTCAACCAACAGAGTTAGTCTTTAGTGTGAACCAAGAACCCAACCCTATTATCAAGTGAATAACATATTTTTTTTAAAGCGAGCCAGTTAACCAAGTCTCGAGCGAGCCCATAGTATAATGTAGTGATCCAATCAAGTGTTCTGTAGTCATCTAGTAGTCACATTTTAGTGAGTCAGTAAGTCCAAAAGTTAATATCTTTAGGGATGGTAGCGCCGTCAGTGCACCTCACGAGGTGCACTGTAAGCATTACTGAAGAGTCTTTGCAGGGTCCCTTCGACTCCTAGTTGCGATCTCTTTCATTCCTTTTACTTTACTTCGTTCATATTCTCTCTCGTCTTTCGTCCAACTGACTCCACTCTCTCCCAAGGATTTTTCCACATTGCAACTGCGACGTTTGCCTCCTGTTACACCTTGCAAACCTTCTCACTGTCAATTCCCGTCCCAGCGCTTGGCCCGTGCTTCAATTCTATATTCTATTCTGTTCTAATCTCAATTTAACCCGTTGTCATG
>NC_087208.1:68683804-68691304 GCF_015104395.2 Macrobrachium nipponense | reverse complement strand
GGCCCTCTAAATTATGTTTCGGTCTCCAAGCTTGCCACTGCCTATAGGTTCAGGTTTTGGTTCGAAGACTGTTCGTATTGTGAATAAATGTTTTATGTGAATAAGTGTTTGTATGTGAATAAGTATTTGTATGTGAATAAATGTTAGTATGTGAATAAATGTTTGTGTGAATAAATGTTTGTATGTGAATAAATGTTTGTATGTGAATAAATGTTAGTATGTGAATAAATGTTTGTGTGAATAAATGTTTGTATGTGAATAAATGTTTTTATGTGAATAAAATGTTAACCTCTCGTACGGGAATGGAGTTTTCCGGAATGCAGTCTCGTTTTCCATTCTTTAGTCTGAATGAAGAGGTGTAATGAAGTTTACGAGCAAATGAATAAGTTTTCAGAATATAAAATGAGTAAATAAGCGACAAATTTTTAAGTAGGGAATTGTTTTTATGCAGGTTATATCTATCCCGCTTTGTTTTGATAGTGTGTATGTGTATGTATTATCTATGTGCTCTTTGTTAGTGTGTGCATTTGGTGTGTGTGTGTATGTATGTGTTCGTATCGCTGTGTGCAGTGGCTAGAATGTGTATTTGTGTGTTTTCAGTTTTCAGAATATAAAATTAGTAAATAAGCGGCAAATTTTTAAGTAGGGATTTGTTTTTATGGAGGTTATGTCAATCCTGCTGTTATGATAGGTGTGTGTGTGTTATCTATGTGCGTTTTGTTAGTGTGTGCATACTGGTGTGTGTGAGTGTATCGCTGTGTGCAGTGGCTAGAATGTGTATTGGTGTGTTTTGTCATAAACTGTATTTTTGTATCAAAACTGTACTAACTTGTTTTGATCATCACTTGTTTTCTGTTTCTCTTGAAGTAAAAGACCCAGAGAGAGAGAGAGAGAGAGAGAGAGAGAGAGGAGAGAGAGAGAGAGAAGAGAGAGTTTGTCTAAGTTACGGTGAATTGCAGCAGAATTTCTTGGTGGCGCTTTGTTATTCATTTTAAGTAACGAGAGAGAGAGAGAGAGAGAGAGAGAGAGAGACGCACACACGCACAACTCCTGTGCCGCTGACGTCATTGTATCTTCAATTTGGATATGTAAACAACGTGAGAAGACGTTATGACTCATTGCGTCATCATAATGAAATAAGATTTAAGTTTCTCAAGTAGGAGGCGTCCTCAAACCTTATTCATCGCATTCATCACGGCGGTTGTCGTCACGACCACCATTAGAATCCCTCAACCCCATTTTTGCGGATTATGTCATTCCTCTGGGCGGTTTGCGTGTGGCTTGTTACTCTGGGCGTGGTACTCGCGCCTCTTGATGCCGAGTGATAAAATAGGATGTGAGCTTGAAGTAAGTAAGTGCGTGGTTGACCTACTGTGGGGTGGAAGGCGCAAAAAAGGAACACGCGAAGTAATTTGTTGGAAAATTATGTGGTGGATGTTTTTTTCCTACTTTCGGCCTGTCTTCTGAAAAGGATATTATCGTCTTCGAGGAAATGCTGTTCACACATGAGCAAGTCCCTGGGAGTAACCAGATAATTCGTGTGCTCTTAAGTCTGATTGTTTGTTTTAATGCGTTACTTTAATTTTCTGAATTAAGTACTTTAATTTATTTCTTCGTTTTAACAATGACGTAGATCATACCCTTCAGGAAAGATAAGTGCATGCAGAGAAAGAACAAATTGTCGTCATTGATATTGTTCATAATAAACAAGATTCGTCTGAAACAGCCTTAAATTTCCATTGACTTGAAAACGAAGCACCAACGGAATAGGATGTCTAATAGAAACAGAGAAAACGGAGGAATGAATATTAGAAATAGTAAATAGTAAAAGTCAAGTAAAGGTGAACTAACAAAGAGCAGTTCAGTTTCAGAGAAAAAAGAAGGAAAAGCAACAATGCACAGCAGAACATACAGATGTTTTGTAATTGCTTAAACGTGTACCTTTTTTTGTTATATATTTTATGTTCCCTCGTCGTGGATAATTGAAGTTTTCAACTATTAATAAAATCTGATTGATCGCTCTTCGGAAAACTATAGAAGAAAAAGTGAGAATTAAAAAAGAAAATAAACAGGCGTTGTACTTTGAAACAGTTCAAAACTAAATAAAAAGAAATTCTGTGCTTGGCTTTTGCGTGTCGACAGTACAGCTGGTACCGTGTATCACATTGCATTTGTCTAAAGTCATTCCAAGGGTAAATGTCATTATTATTATGTATTTGCGACTCAACTGGGTACATGCACCAGGAGATCTGGTGGGGCAGGGGGAGAAATGGGGGAGTATTGCTAAGGGATTGCGTCATCCACGGAGTCAGGGCAGCTGGATGTTGTCGTCACTGCCGCTTTTTTTTTTTTTTTTTTTTTTTTTTTTTTTTTTTTTTTTTTGGGCCTTCCTGTGTGTGTATATAGTCTTTTGGGGTTTTGTAGCCTTTGAGCGCCACGCAGTCTATGCTTTTCGCTTACAGGGTAGTCTGCGTGTCATGGCATATATCTTTGGAGATGACATTTGTATTTCTATGCGTTTCTTTATTGGATGATTCAGTTTTGTTTTTCTTTAGTTAATATTTTTATTAATTTTTTTTGGTTACGCGTGTTCAGTTTGTTCTTATTTGTATTTTTGTTTTCCGTTATTCTTCATTTGTTCACCAAAGTAGGCAATTTCTCACAAGCTTCCCCGTTTAATCCAAAGAAAAACGATTTTAAAATATCTTCTCAAGTTGTGTGTTTTACAATAACGATGATTTTGTTTGATATTATCACTTTCCCGTGATCTAAAATGGAAAAATAGAATCCGCAGTAGTGTGTATGTAGTATGTTGATGTATATGGGAAGCTTTCGCCTACTTAATCAGTTGGCCACACCAAGTTGGCGAGAGCCTCCTGTATATATGACAGTATACTACATACACGCGTCGGTACATTACTTTCGTTTCATTTTGAAGTTGAATTGTTTAACTATTGAATGAAATTTGAGCAAAACGTTTACGTTTTCGACAAGAAACAGAGACAAAAGCCGTTATTCATCTACAAAGAGTTACATTTTTGAATGAGGAATGGGCATCCCGTGTCATATTTCCCTTTCATTCTAAAATCAGATTTATTTAAATTTGATTGGAAACTAAATTTATCCAGTCGTTTTCCTAAGTCATGGTGACCTTTTTAAAGTCGAGAGCAGAGAGACATGAGCGAGAGAATGTCGTCGTCATCATCATCATCATCATCATCTCTGGAAGCTGATGGAAAACGATTCGCTAATGAGTGTTTTCCTTATATGCTGGTAGTGGTGTCTCGCTGCTGTTCCAGAACTGGGGATACAGATGGCTGTCTTACAGGGGCGCTGGTAAGAGTTGGGTCTGTGAATGGCCGGTGACTTCAGTCGCTTGTAAAGGTTAGGGCTTTATATAAGTTTTACTCAAAAGGTTATTATTATTGATGGGCTTGGATTTTACAGACAGCTTTTTTATTTTTTATGTCTGTAAACATTAAACGTTTTCGATTTTTTCAGTCGATATCACCCTGATCGGTTCATTGTGTGGAATATAGATTATGTATAAGGGTTTTTTTTTATTTCTTTCAGTTAAACCACAAACATTTTTATATTTCCAGCCTTTCTGGCTAAGTTTATAAATGATCAACTGTTTTAATGTTTTAGCTTTTGATTTCGGTATTATTTTATTAACTGTGTTTTCCAATTATTTCCTCTCAGAATTTTGAGTTGTAACATTTTTCGAATTTGATTTTGGTGTTTTTTGGTGGACTCTTCTAGTTAGAGAAACCCAGCGGGACGCTGTCGTTGTAATTGTCGGATTTTCTCATTTTCTTTTGTTTATTTATTTATTTTTTTGCGAACCCCGTTCATTTTTTAATTCGTGAAAATGTTTATCAAGCAAAATATTCAACGACAGTAGCATATTATTCCTGCTTGGCCTCAGAATATGAGTCTCTCTCTCTCTCTCCTCCTCCTCTCTCTCCTCTCTCTACTCCTCCCTCTCCTCCTCTCTCTCTCTCTCTCTCTCGGAAAAGAAGATAGAAGAGAGAGAGAGAGAGAGAGAGAGAGAGCGAAAAGAAACTGAGAATTCGGAATCCAGCATGGACAGTTAAGTGTGGCAGTTGCGAAATCGCTATAACTCGTCTCTTGAACTGACCTCGTTTCACCCAACAATTATCCCGGCCTCCTTGCGTACTCTCTCTCTCTCTCTCTCTCTCTCTCTCTCTCTCTCTCTTACTACGTGGCGCGATGGTGATCTACTCGTAAACTGAGAGACCAGCGTTCGATACTCGAGCAGGATGAAGAGAGACGATATTGTCTCATTCCCTCAACTTCTGTGAAATAGGTTCCACGTTGATGTTGGACGCTGTTGTGGAGAGAGAGAGAGAGAGAGAGAGAGAGAGAGAGAGAGAGAGAGAGAGAGAGAGAGAGGTTGGGGGGAGGTCGATACCAGTCATGAGTGTTCATTAGGCATGCACCTTCAAATGTTTACCATCAAAACGAAAGGCACTCCACGAGTACAGAAGTCATTACTGCACAAATGTGAAACCATTCATAGTCTCTCTCTCTCTCTCTCTCTCTCCAGCACAAACCGCACTCATTTTCCTTTTAAAGATGATGATGTAAATGCTGGGAAAGTGGTTTGCATTTGAAGCGTAGAAGTGTTCAATCTCTTGAAACCTTTGTTTGTGTTTGAGCTTGAAATCAAGATTGCATTTTACTGCTTGAATGTTGCCGTGTGGTCGCGTGTCCTTAGTATGATCAAATCAACTCCAGTCATATTGCGTTGTAACTAATTCATATGAATCGAATGCTAAAGAAAATTTACTATTTGCTGCGACCTATGTAACCTTATGTGGTTCCTTTTTGGAGGGTGAAATTGATACTATAAAATGATATTATATATATATATATATATATATATATAGTATATATATATATATATATATGTACTATATTTTTTTTTTTTTTTTTATTTTTTTTTTTTCCATTCTAGACAGTCATTTTTTATATCCCTGATGATTATCGCACACGATTTTATCCTTTAGGTAATTTATTATTATCGTTTATTGAAAGTTGAAATTGCATATTTGTGTTGCTTTAATAATTTCAATTATATATATATCCTATATATATATATATATGTCCTATATATATATATATATATTATAAATATATATATATTATTATATATATCATATATATATATATATATAGTCTCAGTAATTGGGCGCTACTCGGAATCTTAGCTTGATGATGAAAATATAATGCCTAGTCTTGGCATTATTATTCATCATCAAGCTATATATATATATATATATATATATATATATATATATATAGTATATATATATATATATATATATGTGTGTGTGGTGTGTGTGTGTGTGTGTGTGTGTGTGTAATTATAGTATATATATATATATATATATATATATATATATATATATATATATATATATATATATATATATATATATATATATATGGCTGTTTGGAGATGCTTTTATTGTTATTAGAGTCACCAATAGCCGTTTTAAGCAACATCATTCATCGATATTTAAAGTCTCAAGACTCCAAGCCTTCGCAGATGTCTTGAGTGACATGTTCCCGAATGCAGTTCTAATCAGATTTGTTTAATGAGGTTTAGGACAGTTAACATTTTTCAAGGAGAAATGGTTTTTAATATTAATTTTCACGAATTGCTTTCGATAAGTACATTTGTCAACAGTTGTGAGAAAATAAATAGGCTACTGTGTTTTTGGAGATGAGCTTTTCAGTAACTGATTTTTTTTCACGCTCATATTCAGTGAAATAGTTTTATAAATACATTCTGCATATTTTTTTTAATTATTGTATTTGAATTTAAGAGAGAAAATATAGTTTGTATCGGTCTCCGGTTTACTGTTTGTGAATGTTATATCGGGATGATAAATTGCTAGTGCGTATATTAGGAAATGGTTATATATTCCGAGATCCAAGGACTCAGTGGATTTACATAATCGTGTTTGGAAGACTTCGGTTTGTCTTTCTTGAGTACCTCAAAGGTATCAAATTCGGTCACCGTTGGCGGAAAATATGGGACGAATTCTCTCTCTCTCTCTCTCTCTCTCTCTCTCTTCTCTCTCTCTTCTCGTCTCTCGTCATCTCGTCTCTCTCTCTCTCTCTCTCTGAATACAATATTGGCTGTACTGAGTACTACTATACTGAGTACTAGATGTCTTCTTTCACCCTCTTAATGCATGTATGCACAAAAGCGAAATCGTATGATTCTCTCTCTCTCTCTCTCTCTCTCTCTCTCTCTCTCTCTCTCTCTCTCTCTCATGCAATCTTGCCTTATACTGACGAGTTATGTTTTTATCGCCCTCTCAATGCGCGTATGCACGAAACCGAAATGGTATAATTCTCTCTCTCTCTCTCTCTCTCTCTCTTAACACAATCTTACCTTACACTGAGGAGGTGTGTTCTTCCACTCTCAATGCGCGTATGCACGAAAGCAAAATGGTACGTTTCTCTCTCTCTCTCTCTCTCTCCTCTCTCTCTCTCTCTCTCTCTCTCTCTCATTGCATTTTTCAGGTGTCTTTAAGAGAAGTTCCTGGTTCCCTTGTCGGATGGAGCCGTCCAACCGGTTACTTTAACGATCCCAAGGTCCCAAGGGACCAGCTCTTTCTCGAGCCGGCATCTTGTTTGCAGTCTACAAGTCAGAAGATCTAACATCGTTCCTCTTGATAAATCCAACAAATAATGGCTGAAATCCCCAAAGGGCCCGACTATGTAATCCACTATGTAACCCACCGCTCCCGGATTAGTTGAACCGATCTAAAGTAAACTCGCGGATTGGTGAACCTGTCTACATCATCCTTGCATTTTATTTATAAGAGTTGACTTATGTTATGAATACAGGTATGTTGATAGAGCAACCAACCTCACAATTCTTGTGGTGAGTCAAGTATAAAACTAGGAGTTTTAGATAGGTGATCGGACCTACCTTTGCTATGTTTTTTATCGAACGTATGTGATATTGAACAAGTCTTATATAAGTTAATCTTGAAGTTATTAGGATGCTGTGATAACTTTTGTCCAGTTGGTGTTGTTATTCTTATGATTATTATAACGAACGAAAGTTTAATTGGTTCCAAAAAGGATGAGCAAATGTTTTTGTCCACACCGTGAGATTAGGGTTGTTTAAGCAAAGTTACATTCGGTTTAGGGTTTGCGGTCGAAATGAGCAGAATATATGTCCACACAATGTGAAGAAAGTCGAGAGGTCGGTCATAGGAAAGAAAACCCCGCCCCCTTTTTACTTTACACGTACTATATAATATCTATCTATCGATCTATCTGTCTATCTATCTATCTTTATATATATGTATATTATAATATTGTATTAAATAAAATAAAAACAATAATGAGACTCAGAGGGATTAGAGGGATTGAGAGGCAAGCAGTTGGAGAGTTGGAGATAAGACAGTTAGTCTGAGGAAACTTGGCACAGTGCGAACACTGTTCATTCAT
>NC_087208.1:68628804-68678804 GCF_015104395.2 Macrobrachium nipponense | reverse complement strand
TCTTTCTGTCTTAATCTTTATTCTGTAAACATTTTTTATTTCACATTATGAACGTTAATATCCTCTCCTCTCCTCTTCTCGCCTGCAAGACACCTTTACCCTTAAAGTCTCAAATGTTATCGTGTAGATAAAGAAATCCACTTATGGTGCAGTTATTAATAACAGAGTTTATTTCCTCTAGCTTAAAATGAGTGGTGCGATCTCGTAGATAACGTAGATCATTTTTTTGAACGGGAGAGATGAGTCATTGTCCAAACTCTATATGTGTGTGTTTTTGTTCAGAGTAATTGTTTTTGTCTTCTTCTTTTCTTCTCTTTGCTTATGTATTTGCTATGCCGACAACCAGTGAGCATTGTGACTTCGTCTAGTATTCTCATGCAATTTGGCTGTAACATTAACCATAAAGATGATGGTATTGTTACTACCTCTATTGAGACTAATTTAGAAATCGGATGATGCCGTTTTGAACCGGATATATTCGGAGTATTGCCAAGAGATTCGGTTTTTGCTCTCACGATACGTAAGGTTGGTAATGTTCCTTCTGTTCACCATATAATGCGCTAAGTGAGAGAGAGAGAGAGAGAGAGAGAGAGAGAGAGAGAGAGGAGAGAGAGAGAGAGAGAAAGAAATATTACCAGAGGTAAAACTAATTACCCTTTACCAACAAACCCTGGGTACTCTTTCTGTTGCCTACCACCTTTTAAGGAGCGGAGGTTATGCTACCAATGGCATATCCCCAATATTATTTTTTAAACATTTTATTTCGAGTCTGGTCAAGATAAAGAGCGAAATTAATGGCATTGTTGCCTTTCACATTATTGAAATTATTGATAGTTCCCAAATTTGTAAGATTATTTCGTTTTGATGAATTTTTTTGGAAATTTTTAGAATATACATCTTGGGGGCAGAGAGAGAGAGAGAGAGAGAGAGAGAGAGAGAGAGAGAGAGAGAGAGAGAGAGAGAACGCAACAGGTTGGTTGAAGTGGTAATCTGCAATGTACCGTGTTAGGCATCACCTACACTCCTACAGTATATATTAGATTAACCCGGCGTAATATAATGCCAATTCATGCATTCCATTATATTTGCTCTCTCTCTCTCTCTCTCTCTCTCTCTCTCTCCTCTCTCAAATTGACACTCCATGGAAAAATACAGGGTGGGCCAAAAGTAGCCTCACAGTTACTTCATGAACTGTTTCTCATTCAAAGTACTCTTCAATAGAAAATTAATACTGTGCCATTAATACATGCTACTTATTTTTATCCTTTTCATGTCACTCATTCTTAAATATGCCACTTATTCATGTCTGAAAAATTTTATGCGTTTAATAAATTATTTGTTATTTGTTTTAACTGTGAGGCTACTTTTGGCTCACCCTGTATATATATTTTTCAAGAGTTTCCTACTTGTATGGATATTTGCATCAAAGCTGATCGAGTGGTTTTGCGACATTTTCCTCAATTTTTCTCTCGGCTTTTATAGTTTTCCTGTGCATTATTACAGGCGCTTGAACTTCCTTCAGTTGTTAGATTTGAATAGTTTTCATTACCTTCTTTTTTTCATTCTCTTTCTTATTTCTGTCACTAATGTTGCATGCTAGTTTCCCATGTTGCCAAAGTTATGATAATAATCAAGCCTCTCAAGGATAACTTGGTAACGTGTGGCCTCGGGAGTTCCTTAGGTGGAGCAGTGATTTCCTGCGTTTTTCAAGTGCTTGCTTTTCAAGACTGCTCGAGAGCAAAGGATTGTTGGAGTGGAAGGGGTGCTCTTTGTCTCTTGCTGTTTTTCTTTCCCCTAGACAAACACACATTAGTGTTGGGGTTTTATTGCCTACTTCGACATGCAGGATTGCCATACCACTATGGTAAACGACCAAATGGCCACCAAATCACTCGAAATGACCACTTTTTTCACACGATATTTAATTGGTGTAACAACATTACAATTACATCTTTAAGCATACAATTCAAAATATTAAGTTTCAGTCTTTTTAATGGTATGCTTAAAAATGTAATTGTTTTGTTGTTACACCAATTACATATCGAGTTAAAAAAAAAAGTGGTAATTTCCAGTGAAATGGTGGCCATTTGGTCGTTTACCCTATTGTTTAATTTCCAGGAGTCATGTGGAATCACAAGACTGGTTGCCCTTCGTTCTCAATTGAGGACCATTTAGGGAGATATATTTCTAAGCCTAAGCACCCGGTGTGGCAGCGTCCCAAGCCATTGACGCTATATTTCAGCAATGGCCAGGCTGTACAGACTACTATCACAGCAATAGTAGTCATTTATAGACGGTCAGTATTGTCTTTTGTGGAAATATGTGGATGTTGCGTGCGATTGAAGGAGAAATAGGGGAGCCGTTGAGATAAGTGATTGTGAGGAAGAAGAAAAAAAAATCGAATTGGTATGGAAAGGACGTTAACATTTGGTAGGAGGAAAGTTAAATTATTACAAAATATTGAGAGGAAAAAGGAGCCTAGTATACATACACACACACACACACACACACATATATATATATATATATATATATATATATATATATATTATATATAGAGAGAGAGAGAGAGAGAGAGAGGAGAGAGAGAGAGAGAGAGAGAGACGAGCCCTTAACGCATTCATGGTTTACTTGCTGAATGAGTAAAGAGCCCATTTAAAAATATACACACGCACACACACACACACACATATATATATACAGAGAGAGAGAGAGAGAGAGAGAGAGAGAGAGAGAGAGAGAGAGCATTTGCAGGCAGTTTCACAGTTGAGGTCCATTTTCCCTTATCAGCGCCAGCTCTTAAAACTTTGAGGTTGTCAATTTGTTAATCAGGCAGGACTCCCCCTTAATTGGCACGTCGTGGAAAATCTTGTAAAATGCGTCTCAAGGTTCCTTGTTCTCGTGAAGATCTTCACCTTCGCTCTTGTCGTGTCACCTGCTCCCTCCTCACCTGGGGGAGTGATCTGGTTCTGGCTTTGCTTGGACGCTTTCAAGTTTGTTTTGTTATGCTAATCGTGGTGATGGTCCAACGCCAAGGCGCTTGTGTGGTTGTTTGTGTGTGCGCCCTCTGTCTTGCTTGATAGTTAGTTCGAAGATTTTTTTGGTTAATTTAGAAGATGCTTTGCTTTGCAAATTGTTAGTCAAGCAGCAGCTGTCCGATGCTTTCTGGCCCTGACGAATTGGGTTCAGTACATTTTTTTTTTATTTATTTTTAGTTTTACATATTGAAAAAAGAATCAAGTCTCTCTCTCTCTCTCTCTCTCTCTCTCTTACTTTTGAATTTCGAAGAGAGAGAGAGAGAGATAGATTTGGTGTTCCTAGCTGTCATTCCTTTTTGATCTCTGAAAAAAATATTTGCTTTAAATCCAGTCTTATCAAGCCTTTAAACCAGCGCCTCAGTGGCGTGGTTGATATGGTGTTGGCGTCCCACCTTGGTGGTCGCGAGTTCGATTCTCGGCCATTCCATTGAGGAGTGAGAGATGTGTATTTCTGGTGATAGAAGTTCACTCTCGACGTGGTTCGGAAGGCACGTAAAGCCGTTGGTCCAGTTGCTGAATAACCACTGGTTCCATGCAACGTAAAAACACCATACAAACAAACAAGCCTTTAAACCATCCTCACAAGTATAGGTAGACTAGGAATTGCAATAACAAAAAGCTGAAATAACCACAGTATTTACGAACTGACAGCCCCTGGTAACCAGCATAAAATAGCCACGCTATTTGCTTTTCTTCATTTTTCTTGGTGGACTCCTCATATTAAGCGAGTTAATATTATAAAAAATCAGCATAATGGAAAGCCGATCTCCATCCAACCCTCCTGAATATGCTGTGATCTCATCCGTCACTCTTTCCGGGCGACTAGTCTGTGTCTCATCCAATTTCACATCTGGATAAGCTGTGATCTCATCCATCCAACCCTTTCGGGATAGTCTGTGATCTCATCCATCCAACCCTTTCGGGATAGTAGGTGATCTCATCCATCCAACCCTTTCGGGATAGTCTGTGATCTCATCCATCCAACCCTTCCTGGATAAGCTGTGATCTGCTAGGATAACAGCCCTTGTGATCTATCCATCCAACCTTTTTGGATAAAGTCCTGGTGGGATCTCATCCATCCAAACCTAGAGGTGATCTCATCCAGGCACTCGATAGTCTGGGTGATCGTCATCCATCCACCTTCCTGGATAAGCCTGTGGGATCTGTGGATCTCTCATCCACCTAGCAGGGTGATCCTCCATTTCCCATCCACCCTCGGATAAGTCGGGTGATCTCCATCCAATTCCACTCTGGATCCAGGCTGTGATCTCATCCATCCAACCCTTCCTGGATAAGCTGTGATCTCATCCATCCAACCCTTCCTGGATAAGCTCGTGATCTCATCCATCCAACCCTTCCTGATAAGGGGCGTGAATCTCATCCAGAAATCCCATCCACAAATTCCTGGATTAAGGGCTGAATCTCATCCAGGGATTAAGGCCGTGATCTCATCCATCCATCCATCTTGAATCCTCCTGAAGGGAAGACGCATCAACAGCAGCACCAAGCATTGGCCAAACGACCTGGTTCGCAATGCTGTTGTCGGGTGCAAGTTGCCCTTTGGATGGCTTGCTTCCTCCTTCGGTGTCGTCGCGTCGGCGATAATGGGGTCTAGTTTGTACTGTGTTTTTTGTCATGGTCTTGTGTAACGCGTGGTGGACTTGTAGATTTCTTCGCTTCTTTATTATTATTATTATTATTATTATTATTATTATTATTATTATTTGGTATGAAACCTTCTTTTAGGCCAGTGTTGTTAAAAACAATTACTGTTTCAACGGCATTCGGCTTCTAGAAAGTCTTCTCTATTCTTCTTATTCTCGTCTGAGGGCGTAAGAGTAATTAAACAGCAAAAGCAGAATATTTTTCCATGTTCTTTGGAAATTTATTATACCATTTACTTGCACACGAGAATATAAGAAGATTAGAGAAGACTCTACACGCTTAATGTCTTTGAAACAGCAATTATTATTATTATTATTATTATTATTATTATTATTATTATTATTATTATTATTATTTTATTATTTTATTATTATTATTATTATTATTATTATTATTATTATTATTATTATTGCTATTGCCAAGAAATTCACAATCTCGTGAAAAAAAATGTGTGATAACAATCTACAATTAGGTATAGTGATCTTGATTAATTTGTAAGATAAACAACATCAGTGTTAACGTTAAAATTATTATTATTAATGGTGACGAGGATGACGGTAGAATAGACCCCTTTCTTGAGTGTGAACCTTTTGGTGTTTTGTTAAAAAGTACGCTTAAAATTCGTAAGTTTTACCAAAACTATTGTCTTCAAGTAATGAAAGTATTTCTTATGACGATGAGGACACTATTCCTTGTAAAACTTAAGGATTTTTTATTGTGTTTTAAACAATACACCAAGATATAAACGAGGAAATGGTCGTATTTTATCATCATTTTTAAAGTACTTGATTGTTCTTCATAGTCTTCACTGATGATATTTGTTATAAGATCGACAGTTTTGTACAAGTAGCTATTTTCATTATTATTATTATTATTATTATTATTATTATTATTATTATTATTATTAGCGAAAATTCACTCTGCACAGATCAAAGGGTTAAACTTGTTAACAATTTTCCCCTGAATAAGGTCTCCATATTTGAATTAAGTAGAAAATGAAGGGAATATCATAACAAGAATAACGATACACTTTTGTAAACAAATTAAAGCTCCTGCAAGTCGGTGCGATAAAGAAGTACTTCAAGTTTCATCATTTGTTTTATGGTATTAATTTTAAATAACACTTGAAGTATTTAAGATGGTTGCTTTAGTTTGACAATTGAGGTAGCTGTATTCTATAAATGCTCGATGTATGTATGTTGTATTTTTTGGATGAAAACATCTGTGCTTAGAGGAAGAAAAGTTTGCCTTTATCAGTCACAGTAAAGCGGAATTGATGCTCGATCGGATGAATAACCTCTTCAAGCTTGCGAAGCAACGACTGTGTTTATCGATTCCGAAAGTTTGTAGCTCGACTTGAAATGTTGAAGCCTTGATTATTTTCTATTAAAGTAACATTTATGTCGATTTATTCCGACATTTAATTCTTTACTCGTCTGGCCCAGATCAAATTAATCACAGTCCACACTCGTTTCAGGATTTCACAGCGAGGAATAAGATACTGTTTAAGATACTGTTACAGAATTTCTCAGTGACGTGCATTATGATGCATCAGGGCAATTGCACATAATATTAGGGTTATGTTCATGGAGAGTCAACACCAGATTGTGAGTAGATTGCATAGTCTGTAACATTCACAAGTGACTATTGTTCACAAACCATTGTAATTTAAGAAACGCCCAAGTGGGGATTTTTCCAATGAAATTTCAGTAATTTAAGGATTTTTTTTTTTCTTCAAAGGGACCTGCTCACGCGCTTACTGTAGAAGCTTGGAATGTACAGGTGCCCTTTTTTGCCATTTTAACTTCTCTTTTACTTGTGTGTTCGTGCAATTTGATACTGCTTTCAATTTTCTGTTACAGTAACAATGTTCATGTTTTATTCAAGGCCTTTGCGTTTTATTTTGGTAATGAGTTACGTATTTATGTTAGTAAGAACTTGAATTTCGACTTCGTTTAACGTGAGGAGGAGGTTCTCTCTCTCTCTCTCTCTCTCTCTCTCTTCTCTCTCTCTCTCTCTCTCTCTCATATGAATAACTTGATCACGAAGTATATAAAACGTGATGCTATGTATAAATGAAGGTTTTTGCCACGAAGGAAAAAATGAAAAAGCGAGATAGCCGAGAGTACTTTCATTTTTTTTCGTGGCAAAAACCTTTATATATATATATATATATATATAATATATATATATATATATATATAATATATATATATATATATATATATATATACACACTCGTTTGTTGATTTATTCATTGCAGTATACATTGTAGCCTGTAACACTCGTAGAATGCATAATGCTTCAAGACTTAAAGCGGTCACCTTCTCATATACTCTAAAGTGTAGACACTACTAAAACTCGTTACTCCTGCGTGGATATGTATACACCCAGTTCAAGGTTATCCTCGTGGAAGTTGAACTAGATACGATGTTGATATGCTTTTGGGTTTATATATATATATATATATATAATATATATATATATATATATATATATATATATATATATAACGGAAAAACATACACACACACACACACATTTTGAAGTTTGCTTGTTGCTTAAGCGGGAAGATCGTTTTAGTGTGGCTTAACGTTTTCAACAAGATCGACAACAGCGGTAACAACAAAAATAATAATAATATTGATAATAATATTGTTTATTTTGTCTCCGAATTAGGTAACGGTAGACACAATTCACAAATGATTTGAGAGGTGGATTTAGATAGGTAAATTTAGTTTTTGGATCTTTGAAATCTTTTCCCCTTTTCTACTATACTTCTTGCCCCCTTTTGCCTTTAAGAATGTTATTCGAGAACCCAAGGTGCGCAGTAACCAGATTGAGAAATCTTGTAAAGTAGAAGTTGCCTGCAGATCAAGAGTTGAGTAGAAGACATCCATGTGTTTAATGCCGTCACATTCAACTGATAATGCTTATCTGAATAAATTTTCTTACATTTTTAGTTGTCTTTCTTATGTTCCCACTTTTGTTAGCTAATTACGATGGTATTTGAAAGAATCCTTTCGACCCAAGTATCTGTCTTCCTTTTGCGGATAAATCTAGGCTAATTGCGATGGTATTTGAAAGAAGAATCCTTTCAACCTAATGATTTCTGTTTTCTTTTTTCCTTTTGTGAATAAATCGCATCTGTCGACCTCACGTGGAAGATTGGAATTTATGCCCAGAGTCACCTTGCTTGCCCCGCTGCGTAGGTGCTCTCGCCTCTAAGCTCTGCAGTTTTGAATCTTTTCTGTTCATTGTTTGTCATCCGTTAAGGTAATCATTTTAGGAATTTGATGTTTTCCGATACCTGTGGTGTATGTATATATATATATATATATATATATATATATATATATAATATATATATATATATATATATATATTATTAATAATGTGTTTAAATAGGAAAGTTTATTCACGCCATATTTTAATAATATTTTTTGAAAAAATTGAATGCACAAATCAATTTTTAATAAGCTATTATATATATATATATATTATATATATATATATATATTTATATATATATATGATGAGGTATCAGAAAATTCAAATTCCCAAAATTATTACCTTAATGATTATAAACTATAATAAAAAAAAGATCAAAACTACATACATACGTGCATACACACACACACACACACACACATATATATATATATATATATATATATATATATATATATGTCTGTGTATGTTTGTATGTATGTATATATATTCATGTATGTATACATATTCATGTATGTATACGAGTGCTCATTTATAACCCTTAATGTAAGATCGGAACCGTCCTCGCTTCCAGACGAGGGGACCATGATAAGACATGCCGGGGTATGACGGTCGGTCGAATGGGCATACCGCAAAGAACCCAGTTAACTGAAGTTATTAATTGGGCACAGACAGTTGTAATTATTGCAACCAAGATTTAGGAAAATACCATAGGTTCCACCTATCTCCTTATTATAATGGCCGGCACATCTTTATTGCTGTAAAGACCTCTTTATTCCTGTCCCAGTAATCAAGGTTTGTTTTTGTTTAGCTACATGCCGGTTGGTACATGTACCCCCAAGTCCCTCCCTTCCTTTCCCGCAGGGGACCAACGCCGTCAGTGCACCTCCTGTAGTGTACTTTAGGCATTACTTGATGGTTTTAGCAGCGTCCCTTCGGCCCCTAGCTGCAGCCTCTTGAATGTCTTTTTACTAACTCTGTTCTTTTACTTTTTCTTCCATATGACGTCATCCTTTCTAACAGTTGTTTCGTAGTATATACAACTGTTAGGTTTTCCTCCTGTTATACCTTTCAAATCGTATTGTCGATTTTCCCTTCAGCGCTGAAATGTTACTGTCATGTCATAAACACAGCAAAAATAAAGATTTTACACGCACACAATAAATAGAAAAGTCGCAAAATAAATGAATAATAAATTCGCAAAATATAAATTGATAAAAATTCGCGAAATAAAATTAATAAAAACCGCAAAATAAACGGCGACCCCATATAAAAATGGAAACAAGCTGGGAAGAAGAAGATAACTTTTATTTATTTATGGCCTAAATTCTATATTCTATTCTGTTCCTGTCCTTCCTTACTCGCGATCACGTCTTCCCGTACCTATAGCCTTCTCCCACCTTATCCTCAATCCCATAATGGTTATCCAAAGCACGCCCCCCTTTTTTCCCTGCTCCCAATCACAGCTTCATTACTTAAGGACTTCTTCCATCCTTCCTCTCAATACCATTTTCGTCACCCTAGGTCCTCTTCTTTCTTCCTGGTAATCATAGCTTCGTTATTTTCGACGGCTCGTAATTGACAGAGTAACCACAAGGATGTGTGACATAACCCCAGTTGGTTTTAAGTTGACACTTATGAAGATGACGGCCGTTTGGTGCACTCATGTATTAGGCAAATGAGATTATGTAGCTGGAGGGTTTAATAAAGGCCCGTAATGATTTATTTTGATATATTCAAAAGTAAAATCGATATATTAATTTTTATTTTGCGAATTTTTCATTAATTTATTTTGCGACTTTTCTTTTTATTGTGTGTGTGTGTGTGTGTGTGTGTGTGTGTGTGTGTGTGTGTGTGTGTGTGTGTGTGTGTGTAAAATCTTTATTTTTTGCTGTGTTATGACACGACTGTAACATTTGTTACGTTGAAGAACTTTTGTTAATTATATATATATATATATATATATATATATATAATATATATATATATATATAGGTATGTATATATAAAGGATATCATTTAACAAAGGGTATATGTGTGTGTTGGTGTATTTTTGCGGCTAACGTTTGTGTTACTAGTGCAGAACAGGTGTCGACTAGAGACAGGTGTCATTTAATATCTTTTGGTGTTTTGTTCATAGAGCGATTGTAATGATTGTGTAGATGTGCACTTGAGGAATGTTCAGTTTGGTATGTTATACCGTGTGGCACTTCACACTTAACCTCGGGGGTAGGAATAAAGTTTTCCTTTCATTATTATTATTATTATTCAAATTAGACTCGCACTAACGTTTAGTAAATGTGATTTGTCACTATTCCTTTGCGTTGCCGCAGAAGTATTGTTGAACTTGATTGTTATTAGATTGTCTACTTCCCAATTGATATTAAACGGTAATTATTATTCAAAAAATTGTGTTCTATCTCATGGGCAGTAATCAGAAACTGCCGTTAACTTAAGCGAACAAGATGAGGGCAATGTCCATAAGTATAGCTTAGTTTAACCAGGCCACTTAGCCCGATTTACAGCTCTCCAAGGGCTGGCCCGAAGGATTAGATATTTTTTACGTGGCTATTAACCAATTGGTTACTTATCAACGGGACCTACAGCTTATTGTGGCATCCAGACTACATTATATCGAGAGATGAATTTCTAATCACCAGAAACAAATTCCTCTGATTCCGCGTTGGCAGAGCGGCGAAGCGAGCTCGGACTACCAAATCGGTAAGCGAGCACGTAACGCACTCGTCCAACGGAGAACAGGGAATGTCCTTTGGTTAAAATCAAGCAAAAAGGTAACACTTTTTTTATTTTGTAATTATACAAAATGAAATGTTTTAATTATTCCAGTTTTGCTAATAGCGTTATGAGTGACGGTCTCTTTAGGGTATGGCTGCTGTTAAGTGCCTTCCGCATTAAAAAAAAAAGACAATGTCACCCACCTGCTATGCCCTTGTAATGATCTCAGTACCTGCAATTATGTGACCTCATTACCTAATTAATATTATGCAGCTATGGTAGGCAGTCGCTGTCAATGACATTTAAAGGTTTCAAATTCATACGTCCCAAACAAAGTATATATATATGATGACTGTGTAACCCTTGAGATTTTTTTGTTTTGTTTATCATTTTTAAAACAGATGTTACGAAGTTGAGAAGTTACGCTCGTAACACGGAAATGGGTCACTCATTTTAAAACGTCCTCGCTTTCCTTCCTCCTCAGAGCTTCGGAACCTCCTGTCATCTTTTGTTTCCAAGGTATTCTCTGGTCTTTACTAAATAACCGCTTGATATCACCATATTAGACTATATATATATATAATATATATATCTATATATATATATATATATTATATATATATATATATATATATATATGAAATGAAAAAGTGTGTATATATCTATATATATATATATATATATATATATATATATATAGTATATATATATATACGTATATATATATATATATAGTATATATATATATATATATATATATATATATGTGAACATTAAATGAAAAAGTTGTAATGACTATTCCTGGCATATTTATTTTAATAATTATCTGTTGTTTTCTTTGTTTTCCTGTTGGTTGTTCTGTTTTCTTTACTTTTATTATTTTTAATGTGGTGTCTATCGGAATGATTGCCTTATCAGTGGTGTTATTTTTTATTATTACTTGTGCTGCATGTGTAATTTGAGATGTTCATCGGTATTCAGTGGGAGGATTAACGATTTTTGTACATAATTTCACCGGCCAAGTGTTTTAAATTGTATAGATGCCACCTGTTTCTGATTTATGGTCGCATAAATTTTATTCCCGTGAAAGACTGAATATTATTATTAATGGACGGCAAGCATTTAATTCGTTGAGTTTTGATGAGGAAACCATAAAACTTATTTTTTTGCCTTTTATTTTTTCGTGAAGCTAGTGGTTATTCCTTCTGTATCCAGAATTTGTTTGTCATTATTATTGTTATTATTATTATTATTATTATTATTATTATTATTATTATTATTATTATTATTATTACTGAAGAAGAAAGTGTCCAGTTATTTAGTGTCTAGTGTTTATTCCCTTTGTATCCAAAATGTTGTTGTCATTATTATTATTATTATTATTATTATTATTATTATTATTATTATTATTATTATTATTATTATTATTATATTATTGCTAATGGAGAAAGTGGACAGTTATTTCGTGCCATATCGAACACCCCAACGCCGTGAGACGCAAAAGGCTTCTTGTGAAATTCCGCCACTCATGTCTTTTCTTGTGCTGCATCTTCCATAAGTCGTAAATCTTATCCAGCTTCCCTGCAAGTAGGTCTGGGTCTTCCAACTCTTCTGGCACCAACAGGAACCCAGTTGGCACCCACTTTCACCTCATGGAGTTGAGTTAATTATATACAAGTTTGACCAGACCACTGAGCTGATTAATAGCTCTCCTAAGGCTGGCCCGAAGGAGTAGATATTTTACGTGGCTAGGAACTAGTTGGTTACTTAGCAACGGGACCTGCAGCTTATTGTGGGATCCGAACCACATCGAGAAAATGAATTTCTAATCACCAGAAATAAAATTCCAATGAATCCGCATTGGCAGAGCGAGGAATTGAACACGGATCCTGAGGTCGGTAAATAATGCCTGCAGTGCACCGCATGAGTTGCACTGACGGCACTCATCCCCTACGGAGTAAACCCTTTCAAAGACCTGGCAATGACCCAGAAAATATTTGGGTTAAAATTGTACTTGAGAAAGCTTTTGAAGTGGTAATTATGATTAATGATGTGGGGTTCAGCTGGCTTTCGCAAGCACTCTGCAAAGCCTTTGAAATCTGTTCATTTTCAAAACATTTGTGGATTTTGATATTTTGAGACTCTCGAGCTTAGACGGAATCTCCTGATTCTAGGGTCGTCACGTACGATAAGGAATCCCGGATGCATATTCCAGAACTGTAACCGAGTAACGGAACCTTCCCTGATGTGTATTTCTGGTGATAGAAGTTCACTCTCGACGTGGTTCGGAAGTCACGTAAAGCGGTTGGTCCCGTTGCTGAACAACCCCTGGATCCATGCAGCATAAAAACACCATAGAAACAAACTTCCCTGAGAACAGCGGGACGTCTTATCTTAAAAACTAACTTAGAATCTTCTTGAAAATAATCTCATTATGTTTCCCACACCCAAATATCTTAGAAGTAACCTAAGTACCTAACCTAAGTGCAGGGCAAAAGACGGGGGCTGGTGCAATACTAGTATACAGCTCGGGAATTTGTGTCCTGGATCAAAGTGCCTGGCGTAAGGACCAGTGGGGAGAGATGCTCGCCCCGGACTGGAAGACGGCAAGTCCCGTGGAACCATTACCCGTAGAGTATTGTTATTACTATCAGAAAAGCAATAACATTACGTAAAGATATTACGCTATATTATGTAGAGGTGTTCTTTAGAAGTGAAAAAACTGCTCGAAAAGATATGGATTATATATATATATATATATATATATATATATAATATATATATATATATTATATATATGTATGTATGTATATTATTTATTATTTCTGCCCTAGAGCAAGAGTCCGTGCCATCCCAAAGCCTGGCATTATCTAAAACTAACTATAATAATAAATTTCCGTGGTATTTAAACTTTATCGATCTGTCTAGACGCCAAGTTAATGAGCAAGGTTTGAGCGTAATAAAGAGCTTGAGGTAACGTGGGAAGAAGGTTTTGAAGCCATGATGTGGTGGTGGTGGGGGGGGGGGGGGGGGGTGGTGGCGGTTGTTTGGGAGAGGATGGGAGGGTTGAAGCGAAAGGTGGGGGAATATGAGGAGGTGGATGATGCATGGAGTTGAGATGCAGTATTTTGGGATTGCCAAGGTCAAGACAAGGAGACCATTCTCTCTCTCTCTCTCTCTCTCTCTCTCCTCTCTCTCTCTCCTCTCTCTCTCTCTCTCTCTCAGTACAAATTTTGAAGTTCAAGACCAATATTTAAAGGGAAAGGAATAAAGGGAACTGATTATCCTTATCAAAATCTCTTCGTCTGCCTGTTTTTACATATACGTTAAAGCTTGAATTTGAATACCATTTCGCACTAGAATCTCCCCGCCCCCCCCCCTCTCTCTCTCTCTCTCTCTCTCT
The DNA here is from genome assembly GCF_015104395.2 of Macrobrachium nipponense. NCBI lineage: Eukaryota > Metazoa > Arthropoda > Malacostraca > Decapoda > Palaemonidae > Macrobrachium > Macrobrachium nipponense. Next base: position 68,664,731 of record NC_087208.1, on the reverse strand, counting down.
CTCCCTCTCCTCTCTCTCTCTCTCTCTCAGAGGCACAGGCACCCGTGCTACCACCTGGTCGTACCCTGAAGGTGCGTCTCGCCTCCTCCTACATCATCGTCCACTGGTCGAGCGTGGCTGCTTCTGCTCCTGCCGCCGCCACAGGGCGCTACAGGTGCTGCTATCTGAAGGGTCGGGCCTTCAGGGGCCGTTGGGTTCGTGGGGTTTGGTGGGTGGGCGGTTTACCTGGTTCGGGTAGTAGGAGTAATGATCATGCACGCTTCTCCTAAGTTGATTCCCTCTTAATTACAGTCCTGTCTATCTTGGAATATTCGGTCGTCTTGGTTCATTCTGTACCATTGGCGGGGTTTTCGAACTTTCTCTCTCTCTCTCTCTCTCTCTCTCTCTCTCTCTCTCTCTCTCTCTCTCTCCACCTCCCATCGACATGCAGTCATGCAGTGAGTTGTATTAGTTAAAACTGCAGAGAGAATTGTGATACTGGGATAATCGTTGAATTTACATTCGTGTAGCAGTCCAGTCAAAACACGAGATGGACTCGGAAGAAAGTCAAACACCGAAATAATAATTCCGTTATTGGCTTTATAATTTAAAGTTTATTTTCATTGCTATTATTCAGACTGGACAAACTCGCGTGGAACAGTCCAGGAAAAAGATTATTTACTTACTGAGCTAGTCCACACAAAAAAAGCATACCGCATGCTGTAAACAAGGGTCAGTTGGAAATACCAACACAAGTTACGGAGACAAGCGGATTATATCAGCTGGATATATTAGTCGTGTCGTTCGTTTTGTCAACCAGAAGCAAGCATGCAACTCAGTATGTATAAAGATGGTTTACCAAATATGTAAGTTGCATCATTATTCCAAGGTAAGATACAGTGCATGAAGTTTTGTAACATTAGGCCTTATACCTTAGATGGAGGTAGAAGTTACCAACTTCCTGAATACAAATATTATATAAATAATGTAATTCCTATTCCTGAAGGATATCTGCTGTAAATATAGACAGGTATAACTTTGAGTGTTCTCTGTTATAGGTAATTTTATCTATTGTCGTGAACTACAGTACTCGGAGATGACTGGTTTATTTCAGGTTATTGTAGAAAATAAATTATTTTTCTGGGGTAGTAAACTTGAAGAAGCATCTCTATTGTTTCAAAGGGCTTGAAAGCCGACTTGCTGTCCCGTCGATAAGCCCAAGAGGTGTAAAAAGGACTTTCTATTTTTATTGAGTTTACATTAATTCGCTCTTCTTTTATATTATTCTTTTTATACGTACGCAATTGCAGCATATTGGTTCTTTCTTCGGTCATCACATGGTGAGAAGGAGAGAGAGAGAGAGAGAGAGAGAGAGAGAGAGAGAGAGAATTTGATTTTTGACATAACTCCTTTTGAATAGATGCATTGTGGCAATCTGTTGGCGAAGTTGCTATTTTGTATATTTACATGTTTAAGCGTAGGATTAACCACTTACGAATAGAAAAAAATACTTTTGCCATTATTATGACATTGTAATTTTCATGTTATGGAAACATTGACTGTTTTTATTTATTTGTTTATTTTTGTTAACAAGGCGGTGAATATCAGAGAAGCATTTTACGATTAGCTTCAGTGATATCAGCTGCCAATATTTACCGCCAGGTAAAAACGAGAAGACTTTATATCAATCAGTGCATTGTGCACTGTGTACTTTTATCATCGAGATATTCTGTTCTCCTCTCCTGCCATTATTCTATTCATAATGACCTTAATCGTTAATGTTATTCAAAGTGTGGATGAATTCCACCCATTGTGGAACGCTAAGTAGGAGTCTCCACCGATTTAACAGTTCCTCAGATAGATTGTGATAATTCCCCCAAGTATAGCAGAATAAATAACAATATTGGCAGCAACAGTAATCACGTGGAATTGCTATTGTTGTGATATTTGTGGTGATTGAATTTTTCTGATATGCTTTTTTTTTGGGGGGAGGGGGGGTGTCATATCGTCCGGAATCACATTGTACATGTACAGTTCTTGAAGGTTCAAAATTTTTTATGTGTACCTAATGACCTAATGATCAAAATTAAGCGCATGCAAAATGTCGCATGAAAATTTCCATAAACATCCATTTTTATAAGGTCATGAACTGTTAGTTATAAGTTGCTATCTCGCGTGATTTTATTTTTAACTAAATTTCATTAAAAGTTTCCATTTATAATGTGTGTACATTTCCTGTTACCCTTAGCTTAGATTGTAATGGCTGGTCCGCTGGTAGTGGTTAGTGTCGTGGCACTGCTACAGTGTGGGGTCTGCTGGGGAGGTTGAAACCAACATTATTTGGAAATTTGAATTTTTTTTCTCCTCATATTATTATTATTATTATTATTTTTTTTTTTTGTTATTCCATGTCAATAGGTTTCATCTACTGAAATGATAAGAATACTAATAATAATGTAAGTTTGTAATGTAATTATTCAAGTTTAAGGGCTGTAACTTATTGTAACTGAACTATTCTCCCGGATTTTTGCGTTACTTCCTCAAAACTGAATACGTCCCTCTCTTGTGCTGTTCATGAATCTAGTATCATTTTTTAAGCCTCTGGTAGGTCATTTTTTTCCTGAAGCTTAGCAAGGATTTGAGCTTAGAAGTCTTCAGTGTAGAGAAGCTTTAAGCACAGATGACGTATGAACCCCTGGATTTCGAATGCCCGTTCTACTTTTTTTAAACAAAGAACCGTTTCAACCTTCTTATTGTGAATCCGAGTACATTTCACAGTACGTCTCTTGAAATCTCACAACAAGGGTAATACATGTTTTGCCTTCCGAGTTTTGCGAATTCCGTCGCATGAGCGGCTTCATCGAAAGTGGCATCGAAAAGGTGGGAAGCGAATGCTTCATATTGTTCATATATTGGAATTGTTGGTGTTCTTAATACCATTGTGAGGGGCGTTTTTCTTTTCAAGAATTCTGATTGCGTAATTTTTAGTTTCGATTTTTAGTAAGTCGTCCGGATAATATTGTCATCTTAAGTAAGTCACGAAATATATGTTAGACAGCAAAAAGCAGACTTAAGCTCTAAAAGTGATCAGAATATTCGTAAGTCTTCGTTTACGAGATTGCATATATGTTAGAGCCACTACTAGAATGATTAGTTTCTAATCCCGTCACCACGTGTATTTTACGTACTCTGATCCCTAAAGACATTGCCTTTGTTATCAAAGTTTCTAACTGCTTATCCCGTTGTCCTGTTTGATGGTGTAAATATTGATGCTGGAGGTGTGGTTCTTAGTACCACGTGAGGTTTTTACCTCAAATTAATTTTTTTTTCTCCAAAACTGCTAAACGTGAAATGCAAAGAACCGGAAGGTCCTTCTGAACCCACTCCTACATATTTTGAGTGTGTGGGTGTGTATATATCTATTATTATTATATAATATATGTTATATATATATATATATATATATATATATATTTATATATATTATATATAAATATTATATAAATAATATATATAAATATATATATATATAGATATATAATATTAAATATACTATCATATATATATATATATATATATATTATATATATATATATATATTATTAATATATATATATATATATATATATATAAATATAATTATATAATAATTATTAATTGATATATATATATATATATATATATATATTATATAATTATAATAATTATATAATATATAATAAATTATATAATATAAATATATATATATAAATAAATTATATATATATAATATAATTATTTTATAAAATATTTATATATATTATAAAATAAATATAATATATATATATATATTATTTATTAACGTTAGTGTGCGTGTGTGTGTGTGTGTATTTATTGCGTATCGTCAGTTGGTTTGTCACATAATCATCTACAACTCAGTCGAAAGATTTGGTAGAAAATAAAAACGATCAGTGACGTCACATCCACCATCAAGACGTAAGCGGAAGTGCTTTGCCTCGATACGAACTATTTGTTATTCTCTTCACGGAAATTCCAGTCGTCAGGGCGAAGTGTTGCCGCATATCTCGACCTTCTTTCTTTTCGAGTGTGTCCCCAGCGCCAGGTCTTGCCCCTCGGACCTATTAGTATACCTGCCTTCTGCCTTCCTTCCTTCCTCATGCTTGGTCTTTGTTCAACAGGACGTCGAGGAGATGAAAGGTCGCCATTTCGAAATTCTCAGCGAGGGTTTGTCCTTTCTCAAGTTATTATTCCTCCTCCTCCTTCTCCTCCTCCTCTTCCTCATGCGTCAATTGCGTGTGTATTTGAGATTGATTTTTCCCCCTTCGGTCCTCACCTTTCTTCCTGCAGTCTTGTGTTAAATGGTTGCACTTGCGTTTCGCTTATTGTTTGTTACCAAATGTTATGCAGAAATCGGCATTTTCGAACGCTTGCAATGTTTAGTGTTACAGCAAACGACCCTATCTTTTTTCACAAGAATTGACTTCCTCTATAGATAAGATCATGTTTACGGTTGTTTAAGGTCTTAAGAGAGACAGAGGAATTAGTTTTAATACTTTAGTCATAAGGTTTTGCTGTTGGTTTGTTCGTATGGAAGGTTTATTTTAGACTTTTGTTTGGAGTTTCCTTAATTAAGTGAATTATTTTTCAGTATATCTTATTCGTTTGTAAGCATATTTGAAGATCGTTCCAGTTTGTCTTTTCAGTTATTTCTTATTTTAAATTTGGGCTTTATCTTTGTACTATTTTATCTGATTTCTTTTTATTATCTGTTTTCGGCGAGCAAAAGTTTTTTTTGTAGCATTTTATTTCTTTATTTGCTTTTTAAATAGTTTATGGTTTCATTTAGTAACTACTAAGTCTGTCGAATCAATTTTGTGTTTGTTCTCTCCTTGTCCCGCCTCTTGGGTTATTCCTGTTTTCTTCCTGTCAGTTTCTTGTGATGAAGGCAGAGTGACAGCGCTGTTGTTTTCGGCTATCTGATTATTCCTATTTGTCCCTGTGGCTTTCCAGGTGATGGCCAGATGAACCCGGTTCCTTTTGTGCGTCGTTAAGAAGCTGTCCATCCATCACGTTTGCCTCCTCAAATATTTGAACTTCGGATTTCCCAGCTCGCCGCGTCCTAGTCCCATTTCCTGTTTAATCCAGACACTTCTGTAAGCATTCATTAGGGGTGATTGTGTCGTTTTATGACGGGGTAAAGAATGGCATGTCCTTCCACCCTTCGTCGTAAATTCTTTTTATTCCTGCCTCTTCTTTCGGGTTGTGCAACGAGTTTGCTCTTTACGGGCCGCATCGCGACTTTATATTGGCTCTGTAGCGAGAGGAAGGCTTTTGACGATCAAGAGCTCTCCTCCTCTTCAGTGGCGTATGGAAATTACTCTCTCTCTCTCTCTCTCTCTCTCTCTCTCTCTCTCTCTCTCTTCTCTCTCTTTCTTTGTAGTCATCTTGGGATGAGTCCAGAGGTTCACTCCAGCCCTCGTATGAACATTTTACCAAATTTAATCATTGCCAATATGCAATTTCGTGCTGGCAAAGCTTAGTCTCAACTAACCACCGCAGGTTATATTTTCATATTTCTATTTTAATCGTTTTGCGCTTTGTTATTCATCCCCTGTTGGATGCAATATAGATTATTATATCCATAAATGTAGTGACAAGGAGCGTTGCAAGGAATCAACAGTAAGTGGCCTTATTTTTCCGTGAGCCTGAGTTTTATAGTGTGTTCATTTGCTTGCAAAGTTCACATTTCTATTCACTCTCATATCTATTTATATTCAGTTTCCTCCCAAAAAATGCAGAATCACACCACATGCCATGTTAACTCATTTTTTCAATAATGTTTGCGAAAGCTGGTTATTGGCTTGACCTTTCCTCAGTGTCAGACTTCGGTACAGTAATTGCTCTCAGTGCTTTTTCGTGCTCTGGGTGCCGGGAGTATTCTTGGTCATCTGATCTGGCTGTAAATGATAACTGCGCGAGTTTCGTTTCGCTTGGGAGACCTTGATGTCCAAGATCAGTTGTTCCGAGTCACGAATGAGTAGTTTATTCGTAATAAAATGAAGTTGCCGTGTAATTACGAACTCGGCGAGCTTGTTACCTGGGCATTTCTCCTTGGAGATGTCAAGATTTTTTTTCGAGTGGATATTCTGCAAATTGTGAAGGACTTCGTTCATGGATGCTTGAACTCTCTTTCTCTAAGTTTAGTTGTGGGTCATTCTAATTTTCCTAAATTGTTGGGAGTCATCCCGACGGCCAGGCCATTGGTTCTCTGGCGTCAGTTTATGAAAATCAGTCAACCAATCATTCCAGCTTTGGGCCTTTCTTTCTTCCTGACTGTTTTCACCTCTTTTCACTCATATTGCTTCCGGCTTCGGGTAGAGATGACATTGGATGTCCCGTCCCTAAAAGAAAAAAATAATAATAATAGTGATCCGGTCAAGTCTTTCTTTGTTTCAACCCGCCCATTATGTTATCGTCGTTATAGTTCACCTCCCCGGTCCCCACTCCTTAATCTCTCTCTCTCTCTCTCTCTCTCTCTCTCTCTCTCTCTCTCTTGCCTTCTTTCACACTTGTTCCTGCTTCCTCGTGAGGAGTCTGGCGACTGTGTTGTGCATGGGCTGGAACTCTTGGCATCGGCTCAAAGGCTTTTGTTACTCACCTTTTGGGCCGTTTGGTCGCCATCTGTTCACTCCCTCGGCTCTTCCAAATGTGTTCCTCTTTTATTGTTTGCAGCATTGCTCATGGGCAGCCTTTTTTTTATTAATTTTTTTTTTCTATAAAATATTTAGCTCCATTGTGTTTGCCAAGTCCGCCTTTAATTCTATTGCTTGCTGGGTTCCTTGTACAAAGATCATTATTTGCATTTTTTCCTCTTGTTTGAAACTGCGCACCTGGCCAAAACTAGATTCTCCGTCTAGCCAAAAAAAAGGGGGAATGAACAAGTAAAAGACGAAAACTAGAAACCAAAAGAGAAGTGATTTTGGTTGATGGTGCGTGGCCAGAGGGCATTATTTTTCACTGCCTTTTTTTTTTCCAAATTCGTTCCCGGTTGGTAATGAAGTCCTCCAGGAAAGGCCTTGTCCGTTTAATAGGTTTTTGACGTTGCGTTTCCTCCTCTAATTCCGCTACACTTCCCCCTTCCCCCTTCCCCCTTCCCCCTCCCTCTGCACTTCCCTGGGACTTTTGACAGGATGCTTATAGACTTCACGATATATTTATTCATTTCCGGACTTTCTCTTTTCATGTGGGATTTCATTCGCATTTGCATTATGTCCACGTGTTACCATCCCTAACTACCTGCATCTTTCATACACGTATTAATGAATTTATATGTGTATATGCACATACAGACAGTTGATCGTATGTATGTTCGCTGTTTAATATATGTATGTGTTTATGTCATATGCACTTAGCAGTTTATGTTGTATATACATCAGCTGTTATGTGTTGAGCTCTCTCGCATCATCCTTGAGACCTTTAAGGGCGTCTGTTGTATCATGATTGTTGCACCAGAACGGGAAACAAAATTGGCGCCAGTTTGACACCAAAATGACCTAGGGTCACGGTGGCACCGCCCTTCTTCCTGTCCGCTCCTGATCAGGAAAAGAGGAAGATAGGAAAGCCTAGGAGGGACACAATAAATAGTAAGCTCAGTAATGAGGTAAATGGATTTCTCTTTCTCTTCCTTCTTCTTCTTACTTGACGCGGGACAAGAGGCAAGCCTTGTGTACATAGGATTGGGTCCAGGTGTCAGAAGACCAGGAAATTGAATGTTGCTGGATATCCGTTTGAAGGCTTTGAAGGCTCTGCGTTTTTTAATTGACGTACTTATCTTGTCAGCTCGTGTACACCTTTATTTAATTAGGTGGTGGGTTGGATTTTGGAATATCCTGATTTTCTTCAGCTCTTATTTTCTGACATTTATCACGTGAGTCAGAAGAGAATATTTCGTATATTGATTTTTATATTTTTTATTTTACTCTCTCGTGACTGTTGTCATGAGGAATTATTCCCTTCGTTGCTATGTAAGCTATGACGTGAGACCTCACCCAAGGACCTCACCCAGGTGACGGGATTTTCGCTTGAAAGTACAGGTGACAGTAGAACAATGATACCTTAAGCATGGCGACAGCTTGAAGTAAAAGCCTTGGTATACAGGATGCTGCCTCTTGCCAAATGCTTTTGACTTATTGTGTGTGTGTGTGTGTGTGTGTGTGTGCCGTCACCTGGACAAGAAGGAAGTGGTGTTGCGTCAAAGGAGGAACTTCGAGGGGAAATAATTAAAAGAGGAAGGAAACTGAAGGCTTTCATGTGTCCGTTTGTCCAGGAAATGTTGGGGAGAAGTCGTTACCTAAATTCCGATTCTTTGAAGGTTATTTTTTTCAGTCCTAGGAAGTTCTGCGCTTGGATTTTCAGCCGCTGTCTATATTTTTCTCTCCTTTTCCCTGAGGGAGTGAGGGAAGTGTGTAGCTGAGTGACTGACTGGTGGGATTACTGATTAGATATATACTTTGACTGGTCTATCCTGTAGCCGTTTTCTTATCTACTAACTATTGCCCCTTGGTACATATAGGTCTAATCTTTCGCTCTCTGAAGGGAGAGATGGAAGTTTTCATCTTAGGTGATTTGTGGCCTAACCGATACTGACCTGTTACGGCTTAGTAACAGTGGCAGGTTATCCAGTAATTAATTCTCATACTTTTCCACCAATGCTATCTATGTAGGGTTAACTTGTACTTGTATTCATATCCAGTAATCCTTGCTGTATCAAGGATTACAGCTTACAAGTGGCTGTATGAAACTGCAATTATTACAGCCCACAAATAGCTGTATGGAACTGAAAGGATAACATCCTACAAATGGCTATATGGCTCCATATTTCTGAGAAGTCCAGCCCATTTTTTTTTCTTTTTTTAAAGCTTCAGTGGCTGTTTTAGCTTGCACTGAGCTATGGTAGACCAGAACCTCAGTTGTATCTTCAGATTGGTTCACTGGTTTTGTTTTAATTGAGCAGTTCCCGTTTTATCTTTATGGATTGATGCTTTTAGTGCTATCCCTATAGGCCATGTCATAATTTTTAGGTTGATGTTTGCTGGCCCGAAGGATTAGATTTTTATTTACGTGGCTAGGAACCAATTGGTTACTTAGGGTTACTTAGCAACGGGACCTACAACTTGTTGTGGAATCTGAACCAGATTTTATCGGGTAATGAATTTCTAATCACCGGAAATAAATTCCTTTGGTTCTGCGCTGGCAGCAGCGGGGAGCGAACTTGGGCCACCAGATTGATAGGCGAGTACGCTTCCTCATATAAAATGTTGCTCTTTATTGTACCTGAGAAATTTATATAGATGGAAGTGCACTAACTCTGTACTTCTTAGGGGTGCAAACTTAGCAGCTATTTTTGGGGGCCCCTACTATCGACCCATCTTTGTACAATATTCGTATGTTTACTATTTATTTATTTATTTGTTTATTGTTTATTAGTTCATATTCTCTGATTTCAGTTTATTTTAATTGTTAAGTTTCGCCGTATATTATGTGGTCGATGGATCAGTCACTCATTTGCACATTTTGACCTTTTTCTGGTAGAGTCAGGAAATATTGGTGCTTTTATTGGGGTCTGGTGAATTTTCACAATTGTATGCTTTCATTCTCTCACAATACAATTGCCATTACGATAATGTTAATTGTCTTAAACTATAGTAACTTTCAGATATAGTAGAATAAAGGGTAAGTAATATACGTAAGTTCAGTACGCCAAAAAAGTTGAAGCCTGCGTAAAAAAAATTACTTGGTTGAATTGAAATAAATATGTTTTGAGCAAAGCATGATTATGTTATGAAATAGATCTAAAGCTGTTATACAATTATTGCTAAACTGGAATGTAGGCATTAATATTGACCTGAAGTGGAACATGTAAAGAAAAAAAAGAAAAACTATTTTTGATTAATTTTACGTTATGAAGTCAGGTGAATAATGAATAATAAAAACTGAAGTCACTTCAATGACAAACTATTGGATACGGGTCTTTAGACAATTATTGCATCATCCACATGTATATTTGGATGGAGTCACTGACTAACGTAGAATTTTAACAACGTAATCATCTAACTTTAAAGTTGTGGAAAAAGTCTGAAGAATTTCAGCGTCTGTTGTAAATGGTATAATCGTAAGTTCAGTGTACGGGAAGATTTCTCTCTCTCTCTCTCTCTCTCTCTCTCTCTCTCTCTCTCTCTCTCTCTCTCTCAATATATGTTTTACTTTGTAAGTATAAGACTTCGTAAGCCCAAGAAGCTAAATTATGAAGATCTACGTGAGCGGAAATACGAGTCAACAAATGTACACCTGAAGATACTCTGGTGTTTGTATAAAGCAAATTTTAGATGGAATTACTCTCCCACTCGACCCCATACCGAACAATGGACGAGAAACATCGAAGAGCAGACATTTTTTGTATTAGGAAAACAAACGTGAACCCGGACTGAATAGACAAGAGATCAAGTTTTAACTCAGAAATGCCAAACATGGTCAGCTTAAAGGTAGGAGATGAAAGGCAAATCCCTGGTCACTGTTGGGTACGGCTGCTGCTTACTTAGTTCCAGTCGCCCGTTGTACATCTGTGGCACTGTGTACCGATGAAGGTACCCAGTGCGTCCTCATTCATGGCTTTTGTTGGTCCCTTCAGTTTTATCCCAGAATAAAAAGTTCGGGGGATTGTTATACAGTTTCATTCTGCTGATATTTTGAAAAAATTTCTTTGTGACGCATATATATAGTATATATAATATATATATATATTTATATATATATATATATATATATATATATAAATATATATATATATATATATATATTATATATATATATAATATACACACATATATGTATATATACACACACACATATGTTCAACCCATAACACCAAAATGATCATTCATTGCTACTATCATTTTGGAAGTTAACGAGTTGTGATCTATTTCTCAAGTGAAATCAGAGCTATACTTCATGAATATTGCACCCATAAAAGCAGATGCAAGTATCCAAGATCACAATAAATATTGCACCCATAAAAGCAGATGCAAATATCCAAAATCACAGAGTTTACTGGACAAGTACTGTAGGTTTCATATCCAAGAAAATCGGATTCCGTAGAGGCCAGACTTGATAACCATAATAACAGATTTCTTCACTTTCTGCTGCATTTCATTTCCTGAAAAGTGGATTTATTATTTAAAAGAACGTGTTTCATTCTTGCTCTGATAATTGTTTTCTCGTCAGAGCAACAGTTTTCAGTACGAGAAAATCAACCCGTTTCGCTGCCATATAACCAAAATGTTTCTGACCTAGGTAGGATAAAAGAAAAAGATAATCTAGAGCCAGGCAAAGTGAGATGATATATGCGAAACCACCGGCGTTACAAACCAAAACGAATTAGATTTCATGCCTGTAATCACATTTCACAGTCGGCCCGAACAGATTTCATGCCGCAGTATGATACATCCAAGTACAGTCTTAATATGCTTGACATCATTTTGCCTTTGCCAAAAGAGTCTCGGGATGACGTCACTTTGTACTTTTCTGCAATGACGTCACCGGTCATTGACCCCTTCCCAAGCTGCTATGGGCTTTCTTTTTCCTGGCCGTATGTGCTCAAGTACATTCCCTCCTCGTCATCATCGCCTTCCTACTTACTTGTTGTCAGTGAGATGCCGACACGTAGACGTTTTGCTGTATCAGAGATATTTATCGGATGGAGATTACCCTTGTTTAGATAGTACTCCCCTGATTAGGCTTATATGATGTTTTTAACTACAGGTAAAGAAATAAAGAATTGTAATGCATATATTGTCTGAGACTTTACATTCGGTTAACAAATAATGTTCTAAGGCGAAATTACAATGAGCTGAGAACGAAGTACATTGTTAGATGATCAGTGATGTCGAGAGGTAAAATGAAAATGAACTGAACAAACAAATAAAAAATAAATAAAGAAATAAAAACGACAAAGGGAAAAAAATGAAACCATGGAAAAGAAGTGTTCTGGGTTGCTTTCTCAATTCCAAGTATTTCAGATGAACTCAGCTTCATCAGCGCTGGTTGAAATATGCATACGGTCACAATCCCGTCTTGTGGCTCAAGCGATGTGCCAGACATGAAGGAGAAACCACTGTCTCATCGATTTCCATTCGTCATTCTTAATCATTCTCTTCTTCGGTTCTTTTCACTTCACCCCTTTGGGTAGTTGGGTCACCTGGAAGTTTATGGTCATCGTAAGCCCTTGTTAATGTATAGGGTGTACTTCCTGGTTAGTGTGGCCATACTCTCTCTCTCTCTCTCTCTCTCTCTCTCTCTGCGTTATTTCACCATTACGTAGCAATGATACACGACAATGGACGATATGAACTATGCTTATCGGTACCCGAAGTGTGACAAGAACATAAGTGTGCAGGTTACGTTAAGATAAGACGGTGGTGGAGGTGGGGGAGATTCGAGGGGTGCCCATGCATAAGTGATTAGATAATGGGGCAGCGTGTTAGGAAGAGGTCACTTAGAGGTCGCTTGAACTCTGTAGTAGTTGTCGCTGTTGGTCGTTGAACTCGTCAAGTTTGTAGTTATCTTCGGAGGTTGATAAAAGCTCTGTGCGTGGGATACGGTCGATTTTATTTATTTACTTCGAAGGGGATTCTTTATCTTATGAGTGATTATTGTGCTCTTTGTACTGGAAGGATGGGTGTTATCCTTGTGTGTGTGTGTGTGTGTGTGTGTGTACATAAATAAATGAGTAATTGTTTAAAAGTCCTTCTTTGCCACGCACGTAAAAACATCGAACATTATGTCCAGACGCATGGAAAATCAATTTGCAGTTGGTGTATATCCTGAGCTATTGTGTAGGTTTGATAAGTAGTCATGACAGCGCTTGACAGGTAATCAAAATGCACAAGATATGATTCGCATTTAATGATACATACCTAGTATTACATTTATTTTGCTGGGTGTTAGGTAACCTGAGGTAGAAGAAGCCATTCAGTGTTCCTGTCTATGGCGGCTGAGATGTTCGAGGAGTAGATACGGGAAGGTTTGTTGCTCATTTTCTATTCATGTTGTCATTGATATTTTTATTCTTATGAAGCGCTGTTGGTAAGGAAGATGGTGATGGGCATGAGAGAGAGAAGAGAGAGAGAGAGAGAGAGAATTTGGACTTAAATATTTTTTTTTATCATTCGTAGTCGATCATCTGTTTTTTTATTGTATCGTAACAAATGTCACCTGTCTTATATTCTTCGATTTTAAAAATTTATTGTGATAATATAATAGGAATGTTATGATAATCGAATATATGAAACTTTGTCATAATGAGGTCTCAACTGTTGCGTTACGTGTATGTTAATTCCACGTACATGAAAGATTAGGCGATCGTTGTCATGTTCTACTGCACGAGAATTATGAAAAATATTTGGTAATCGATTACTGTGATTTTCGCGGATTTGTGTCACTCGATTAATGTGATCTTTCCGGTTTTTCTTTTTCATGACTCATTTAATCAGACATAAACTATGGTATGTTACTCGACGCAGTTGCTTTGCCCAAAGTATAGTCGTTTAACTGAACCTAATGTAATACTGCATTGTTATTATTATTATGATATTTAGAAGATGAACCGTATTCATATGGGACAAGCCAGAAGAGGCCACTGTATTGAAGTTCAAGCTTCCAAAGAATATGGTGTTCATTCGACAGAAGTAACTGAAGGTAATGGGAAGATTAGCCAGTAGTGTTTGGTATAATGTGAACCGCAGTGGAGCTGTTTGGATTTATGTGCTGTTTCGGCCACAGGTTTGACTCGTTTGTCCAGCGGTTGATGATCCGCCTGTAGTGTCCTGCTACTCGAATGGCATCCCTTTATCGCATGTAAATAGTTGGTTTCTCTCTCTCTCTCTCTCTCACACACGATAATATATATATATATATATATATATATATATATATATATATATATATATATATATATATATGTGTGTGTGTGTGTGTGTGTGTGTGTGTGTGTGTGTGTGTGTGTGTGTGCATATATATAAATATATAAAACATATAGAACATATCGGTACCTGCTACCACACTTACCTTCTTTTTGTTGCAACAAGGATGAACCCTGTGTACAAAAAACTGACCGTAATCTGGTATACGAGAGAGAGAGAGAGAGAGAGAGAGATATTACATATGCACACATCTTACGACTAAAACAACATACAAAGAATAGGCATATGCATGCATGGTCTCGGAGTTGAATTACGAGTAATACTTGAGCTGCTTTGTCCTGCACTTACATTAGTACATAATTTTCATGCGAGATAGTTGCGCTTGATATATATATATATATATATATATATATATATATATATATATATATAATATATATATATATATATATATATATATAGTAGTGTGTATAAAACGCTGTGTTATTTATGTATGTGCATACGTAAATTTTTCCCACTTTTCATGTATTTAAAGGCTAATTCTCTGTCATGGAATACGTTCCTCCCGCTGGGTGTTTTAAGGAGTTTTCTAGTTCAGCGGTATTTTGCCGAGTTTAATTATCTCGTGTAATGTAAATGCAGGACAAAGGATCTCAAGTATTACTCGTAATTCAACTCCGAAACCGGCGCAGCTTTATAATTTTGCATGTTTTTGTGTTATACTCTTAGAGTTATGTGCAAATGTTATATATATTCTCTCTCTCTCTCTCTCTCTCTCTCTCTCTCTCTCTCTCTCGTATACCACAATACCATGTAAGTTTTCTGTACAAAGGCATCATCCTTGGTGCAACAGGTAGAGGGTAAATGTGGTATCAAGTACTGATTTATTTTCGAGAAGATTATATATATATATATCATATATATATATATATATATATATATATATATATAATAAATATAATATATATAGATATATATATATATATATATATATATATGTGTGTGTTCTATATATTATTATATATAATATTATATTATATCTATCTTATATAAATATATTATTTGTATGTATGTTTATATGCGTGTGATGAGAGAGAGAGAGAGAGAGAGAGACTGACGCATTCCAAATGCAAACTGTTCAAACTACTTATGTAATAGACACGGGAGAGCTGGTGTTGCCAAGGCGGTCCTTCCGTTGTTTTCAGTGAGCGTCGTTGCTTCACTATGATTTGCACATCGGGCTTCGGTTGCTATCGTTAACTGGTGGCCCTTCTTTCATTTCATGCTTTTACTTGCTGTTTGATTAGATATCGATAATTTTGTAACCTTTTTTGGATCCTGATTCTAATCGTTTCCTCTTCTAGGTCGCATTTTTTTTCTCGTAAAGTTGAGCTCGAATTTATCAAGGACAGCTAAGTTTATGTTTTTATATATCCAACAACTATAATCAGAATTATTACTACTACGTAGGATATCAGCTATGCGGTGACTCCTTTGATTCCTAAATAGAGCATTTTGTTTCTGAAAATAATAGCTTTCTGATTGAAAAAGAAACCCACAAAATCACTATGCACAACGTGTTTACTTATAAGTATTTACATTTTATTTTACTCAACACTCGAATACTTTTAGACCCTATCTGTGGCCCTTTTTTTAAGAGATGACAACCTACAAATCTCTTGAAAAAGGGCCACAGATAGGGCCTGGAAGTACTCGAGTGTTGAGTAAAATAAAATGTAAATACTTATAAGTAAACACGTTATACACAGTAATTTTGTTGGCTTCTTTTTCAATCTTCAGATGAAAACTGAAAGAAGTTTTAGTTTACTGATTTGCGTGGCCTCTGACTGATATTTTATATTTATTCATGAGGATTGCTTTTAGAGTTTCAGTATTTAAAATTAAAGATCTTAATTTCAGTTGTCTATCGTTGTGTAGCATTTTCCCCCCAAAGCGATCAATTTGGATTACCGCTACCAGGTTCGCTACAGACTTACGTAAGGATGAATTTTCGTATTACTTTACATTAAAGTAATGTTTTCATTTTTCATATAAGGAGTAGTAGTTGTTTTAGAAATGACACTCATTATCCGACTAGAACTGACAATAGATGTGCCAGAAGAATGAAGTTAGTAACGTAACCAGAGCTGTCGGTCTTACATAAGAGGGTTAGAATTTATGGTGGACTATTTTGAGTTCTCAGTTAATCAATTTGATACGCTTCGTCTGATTCGTCGCTTCTGCCGTAATGAATCTTATTTTAGAAACGACCTTTCAATCAACATTATCCAAAAAATTTAGATTATTCTAGCTATTGTATTTTGGACGTCATTCTTGTTTCGGTTCATAACTCTTCCTCAAACTAGATTTGAGTCCTTCTGTTTCCCAGATAAGCCTTTTCGATGGAAGCCAAAGGGAGCTTCGTCAGGGAAGAAAACGTAGGACCAGGCGAGGAGAGGAAGTGGAATCAACGGCTGGCAAAAACGGTTTGGGAGCTCTGATTATGTAAGACGACGTGTCAAGGAGTGCTTTTCGTTTCTTCTCTTTTTGTAGTTTAATTTTTACGATAAACTATTCAAGTTCATCCATTTTAGCTCTCTGTCAAAGAAAACTATTGAGATGGCCACTTTCCTGTCCGTCCGCTCCTTTTCTGTCTGCCTGTAGATCTAAAGGACTACTGAGGCTAGAGGGCTGCAAATTGCTATGTTGATCATCCACCCTCTAGCCTCACTAGTCGTTATTTTGTTTAAGGTTGAAGTTAGCCATGGACGTGCGTCTGGCGCCGTGGTAGATGGCAACAACACAGGACACAACTGGGGCGGGGCTGAGAGTTTCATACAGCATTTTTTTTCCCCTGTTTTTGTTGTAGTTTCTTTCTGTGCATCGTTCCTAAAGCAAAATGTGGAGGAAGCAGCTTTTGTCGTTTGTTTTGATTCCAATTCGATGCCAGGCTGTCTTAGTGATTGTGCCGTGTTTTCGTGTGTGCTAGCGCGCGTGCACGCTGTTATCTGTGTTTAGTGTCACCACTAAAGCTAGTGTACGTGTGTGTGGTTGTGTAACCAGATGTCACCTCAAATGAGTGTCGCGAGCTCTCTCTCTCTCTCTCTCTCTCTCTCTCTCTCTCTCTCTCTCTCTGACAGTTTCATTAAATTTGGTTAACGCACAATTTTTTTTCTAAGCTTGGCATAATTATGTATTTTTTGCCCAAGAGAATAACTGAGCGTTATTTAGATTATATGTATATGTATATATATATATATATATATATATATATATATATATTATATATATGTGTGTGTGTGTGTGTGTGTGTGTGTGTGTGTGTGTGTGTGTGTATATATGCATGCATGTATGTTTGACTTTTCATCACATTATCGTCATATTTTTTACATTTACAAACACGAAGCTACAAATGCTTTAAAATCCAATTCGATTTGCCTCAGAAGGAATAAAGTTAGAGCTCATTGCACATTAAACGTCAATTGAAGCCTAATGCTTGTGAATTTACATATATCATGATTTTGCTTTTAAGTCAATCATCACTGTTATGCGGAATTTGGAAGCCCTCCCCCTCTTTTTTTAGGATATTCCAGTGATATGGGCCGGATTGTTCCTTTTCCTTATCGTACCCACCACAACTTAAAAAAAATATGATAAGGTTTTGAAGGGAGAATAGTTGGTAGCCAAGAAATTGTATGATCTCATCATAAATTTACGTAGGGCGAGACTTCAAAGATTTATTATATACTAGTTCATTTTTGACTGAAAGAAAGACTCGAATCTCAGACCTCATGGTAGTTGGGAGATTTAGGTAGAATGCAAACGGGGATTTATTATATTGCAGGACTCTCTTGAGAGGGGTGAACACGAGAGAAAATAGAGAATGCCTTGAAAAGATATGTGAAGTTTTGGCTATTTTAAGATCAAGCCTCCGTAGAGCGTTACTTTTTGTAGGCCATACGAAAGCTACTCTTACATGTATAACCGACTTATGTGCCAAGTTTACATGGATAACTTAAGAAGACACTTAATAATCCGTGGATATTCGTGATCCCCCAAAAAGTTTGGACTTGCCAAAGTTTTTTCTGTAATTAGTCGCAACCCGAATTATGGTAATTTATTCTACTCCTTCGGACCAGCCCTATGAGTGCTTGAAAGTCAGCTCAGTGATCTGGTTTATACTAGTTTATGATAATGATGATAATAATTGATGCTCAACTCGGCTAATTGTGATACCACTTAATAAATATATCTCCTACTGCCCCACCGGCCGCTGCTAGGGTGATTTTGCTGTCCATTTGTTCCCAGTAGTCTCTTCCCAACTAGGTGGTCCAACTTCAAGACATTATCCAGTGGTCTAATTATACTTAAGATAACAATGGCAAAAATATTAATTTCTCGTCATCTTCGCCAGTGTCTCCTCCAACGGCATGAGACATAAAGGGCTTCAATTGTAATACTATTACTAATAATAATATATTTAGGTGAGGTACCCTTATGTCATGCTGTTGTGTGGTATGAACTCGAAAATTCAGTTATATTCACCTGGTTATTTTTTCCTAACTCAGAGATTTTGTGTATTTTTCATTCTTGCCCGTTGCTGTGAAACAATCATTTTGAACAGTAGGAAATGAATGAAAAATTTTATCATATTTGCTTTGGCGATTTCAATCAATCAATAATAATAAAAATAATAATAATAATAGGAGGTTATAACTTAAATACCCGTTGCTTTGTAATCAGTATAGAACTTATGAACCTCCATCCTATAGTAGTGAGCCAAAACCATTGCATCCTGCGGAGATGTACTCCACTTTTTTTTATTCACGCGCGGGCTAGATGAAGGCAAGAAGATTTTAGTACTGCAGGCTTCTTCCATATTAAAAAAGAAATAAAAATGGTTTGCTTCCAACCACCACTAAGTTTATTCTATAAGTGGAGACGTTTTCTGCGAATTACTTGGATGTGGTTTATCAATATTATTAGATTATTGTCTTGGAATTGGATTTTAAGTTTTTATTATTAACACAGTAGACATGTAGAGAGTAATATATACATATATATATATATATATATATATATATATATATATATATATATATATATATATATATATATAAAGACACCCAACTTTTACGCTTTGTGAAAGGGTCGTAGCAGTACGCGTTTTAAATATATGCAGCTATGCATATGATACTTCCACACGCACACCTGGCGGTTTTTTGGCTGTTTCCGGGGTCCATGGGGTGCCTTGACAGAAGTTGCTTGACTGGAAGCGGGCTGGAAACAAGGGGAAGAGTAGACTTCTCTCTCTCTCTCTCTCTCTCTCTCTCTTCTCTCTCTCTCTCTATCTCTCTCTCTCCTCCTCTCTCTCGTCCTCAGCTCTCTCTTGGGGAAGAAAGATCCTCAGGCTCCTCGTCCCTCTCCTCCTCTCTCTCTCCTCCTCTCTCTAAAAGGTCCATCGTGAATGAGTTTTGCTAAGGCATTTTTGGCAGATTTGAGCGACTTGCTTTAGTATTGAAGCCGTACTAGTGTATATATTATATATAATATATATACATATGTGTTGTTATGTATGTGTGTATGTATGTGTTTGTATGTAAGTATGCATTTATGTTTGCAGATGTACCAATAAAATGAAACAGTGGGTATTAAAATATCGTGCTATGTTGATTTAAATATATGTGCGTGTGTTTGTATGTATGTACACACACACACACACACACACACACATATATGTATATGTATGTATGTATGTATATATATAATATATATATTATATATATATATATATAGATACATGTATATAATATGTATATATATATATGATGTTATATCTAGTGTATATAATATATATATATATATATATATATATATCTATGTATATATATATATAGATATATATATATCTATGTATATATATATATACCTAATATATATATATATATATAAATATATATATATATCTATATATCATATATATATATATATATATATTATATATATATATATATTCCATGTATGTGTGTGGATATTTCTTTGGTGACTAACACTTGTGGGTAGAAGAGGGGTAAAACCAAGCTTATATTCCATCTTATTTATATTTGCCTTCTTAAAGACAAGGAGATTTACTTTCAAGGAATTAATTATATCTAGTTTCTTCCTCCTGCCTCCCGTTGGGGCTGGTAAGCTTTTGGTTGCCGCCTGGTTACATTACAAAGCATTTTCATTTAGCCGCGGTTCAAACCGGACTGAAACACGCCTTTGTTTTGCATAACTCGTAGGCTGAAGTGTTAGTGGAATCTTCAAAGTAATATTTTTCGTCTATGAATGTTTCTCTCTCTCTCTCTCTCTCTCTCTCTCTCTCTCTCTCTCTCTCTCTCTCTCTCTCTCTCTCTCTCTCTCATTGGGAGGCTAATTTAGAAAATATGGTGAGTTTCTCTTTTCATTAGTTTTGAGTTTTTCTCGTTGCTTTGTGTATAATCCTTGTTTATTGAGTCATTTGTCCTGTCGGATATTATATTTGTGATTAACGCTTTGTGGTACAGTCGCGTCTGGATTGTGTACTGTGATCTGGCATGTTTTCCTTTTTATTGACGGCTAAGTGGTCTCCTATACACCGCGAGAGAGCTGTCGAGTGTATGTACATTAAAATCAATTGCAATTGTATACTTCAAGTACTAGGTACAGCAAGGTGGACTCCCCCATGCGTTCGTGTGTTGGGTCATTGGTAAGATTCACCTGTGGGAAAGCTTGTGCTGAATGTTTATAAACAAAGATCGCTGCTCAGCTGACTACTCTGCACGATCATTGGTCGGCAACGGTGACGTTGCACGGCGGTGAGCGTTGATTGGCTCCCTATTTTAGTGACATCACACGTGAGCCCCGCCCCTTTTCACTGGGCCAGCTGGTGTTTGGACGAGTGTTAAGGGGCTGAGTTTAGTACACAGCGCGTTGGAAGAAAGAGGTTTCCCCGACACACGCTTCGTTACACACACGTACTTGTCAGGGGCAAAACGCGCTCTCACTCTCTTCGCCTCACATTACCGTCACCAGTGTGAATGAAATTGTCAAGCTCGCACTTCGTTCAAGCTGCATCAACCAACAACAACAACGCACGAAGGCGGCGAAGAGCCAAGGAACACTACGGCTGCACTTGCTGTTCGAGTGTTCTCCCAGTGACGATCATCATACCCGAGGAATTGGTATCAGACACTTGAGTTCCTCTCGCGGGGGCGCTGCTAACATGACAGTGGCGCTGACGGCGACGTCTTTTTGACCCCCAGGTTCTCCCTCGTCAGCGTTATCCAATGCTAGTATACGTGTGCGTTTTGGCACCCTGGGTCATCTTGCTCTTGTACCTGTGCTTCGTCCTCCTCGACGTGTGAGAGAGAAGCGACCAAGAAGGAACTGCCACTAACGACCCTCGAAGTCACGTGAAGCTCTTGTCTGAGAGAATCATAACAAAGTAGGAAAAGGAGCGCTGTGGTGACCATCGTTCGTTTTGATTTCCGGCGGGCCTCCATCCGCCTCAGCCCGTCCTTTTTCGAATTTCCCCCTCTTTGAGTGCGTGGTGATTTTTAGGGGGTTGGTGTGCTTTAGTGTGCCCCGTGGGTCGCAGGTTTGCTGGAGAGAGAGAAAGAGAGAGAGAGAGAGATAGATAGAGAGGGGCGTGTGTGTGTGAGAAAGAGAGGAGGCTGGGTATCGATCCCTCTCCTTCTGCTGCTCCTGCTGTTGTTTCCTCCTCCTCCTCCTCCCTCAGCCACCGTTGTTGGTGGTGGTGGTGGTGTATGTGTGTGTATTTGCCTTTGGGTGTTAGTGTCTGCGACACCCAAGACGCGGCCCCACATCCGCGGGCCGCGCTCTCTTCTTCTTTTCCCCTATCATACCCAACGCCATGACCTGCCGCCCTTCTGCCGGAGATCGTCGGTAAGCGATAAGCCTAGAGAAAAGACCTTGCAAGCCTTCCCAAGCATCAACATCACAATTGCTCCAGTAACATTAAGTCTACCTCTGCTCATCACATCTCGTCGTCCTCCCAAGCAAGAAAGAAGAGAAAGAATTCACGGGACTGAGGAAATAAAAAGCACTGGCTCCGTTTCACGGTCAAGTCTCAAGGAAGGAAGAAACTCGATTGTTTTAGTGTTTGTTGAATGAAACGTACAAGTGGTGGTGTTCGGTGGAAACTAGAAACCTGTCGTCGTCGTTTTCCGTAGTCCCTGTCGCGAGTGATCTTTGTTTGCAACAGTTTAGTTTTGACCTTACAGGTATTATTCTGTCTGTGCAGTCAGTCAGTCAGTCGGTCTGCGTTACGTCATCGCCGGAGGGACCTTCTCACTAGATTCATCCCCGATGTCTGTCCTGATGGGTTACAGCGGCGGAGGCCCCAGCGCCGGAGGAGGCGGCGGTGCTGGAGGAGGACCTTCGGGAGACCTCCTCTACCAGGACACCGGTTGTGGTCTTCCGTCCTACCAAGATTCGGGATCGTGCGTTGTGGGGGGTTGTCGCCCCCTTTCCAGGAGTCGCCCTGTGGTCTGCAATCGCACGACCACCCTTCCCATCACCTTGACTCCAACGGCCTGGGCGGCTACGGCAGTGACCTGGACTCCCTGGGCGGCGAGTCGTCCTCCTCCCACCTGCCCTACAGCCCCGAGCCGGAAGCGCCCCTCTTTTCGGAGAGCCTCGACTACGGAAGCGCCGGATCTGGGAACAACAACAACAATAACCTCTCTGGTGACGGAGGAGGCATCGTTGTTGGAGGAATGGGCATGATGGGCCTCGGAGGGCACGGGGACGTGAGTGGCAGTGGTGAGGGCTTTGTTGGAGGTGGGGGAGGTAATGTCGGTGGTGGTGGGGGGGGACGGCCCCGCAGGCGCCGAAGAACGCCGCCCAAGGCCAAAATCGACATAAATGACAACTCCCTGTATTCCGTTTACTGCATATTTAAAAGCATTCTCAGGTGGGTCTTTAGACTTTCCCTTTTTACCTTTCATATTGTTGGTGATTTATGTCAAATGTTTTCCAAAATAGTTTTCAGTTCTCCGTGAGGGGAAGTTTCGGTGAGAGATTTGTTTTGTTGGCGGTGCCTGTCTGTCTGTCTAGTCTGTAGGCCATAATTTGGAATGGATACATGCATTATCATCTCCGAGAGCTTTACTGTGCTGATGTGAACTGTTTATGGAATAGAATACGGTAAGTCAGATATCCTTTGGTATGTCTCTGTAATGTATGTCATGGCAAGAACGTTTTAATTAGAATCGAAGATGAGCCTGCAAGCAACTCCTGAAATGTGGGACGCCATTTTCCTGGTAAGGACCCTGAATCACGTCTCTCATTGACTTTATACATAGAGTTATGTCATCTGCACACGACGGGTCGTCGCCTTGAGAATAATTCTCTCTCTCTCTCTCTCTCTCTCTCTTCTCTTCTCTCTCTCGTCGTCTCTTCATCTCTCTCTCTCTCTCTATATATATATATATATATATATATATATATATATATATATAGATAGATAGATAGAATAGATAGATAGATAGATAGATAGATAGATAGATAATAGAAATACAGGATTTTGTATATTACAATGTGGGTTAGTTTGTTTGAATTAAATAGCGTAGTATGTATTTGTACATGTACACGTTCAAACGAAAAAATAAACCTGACATGTTAAACTCTGCTTTTGTTTTCAGTCCAGAAGCAGTACAAGAGCAAGTAGTATATAGTTTTTAAAGGTTTAGTTTTAATGTTATCTCCTTCAACAGTATTTTGACTGAAGTATAACCGTTTGTCAGAGGAGGTCATTTTCAGGTTTTCTTGTTTAGTGTGATGTTGAATATATACAGTATTTCTCAAAAATTCCTTATTTTATGGGAAGGGCGGGAATTGTTCTGATTCTTATTGCTTGTTTGTTTGTGTTTGTAATGGTCTGCTTCTCTCAATCTCATATGTCCTTCTCAGTTGCAAGGACACTTCCATGTTGGAAGATGGTGATCTCAAGGTACAGTTTGTCTATAAATGAAGTGTCATGGATCATCACTTTAATAATAATTGTCAGATCAAGTATAAGAGATAAAATGTGCATAGTTAGGTCGCCATGGATCATCTGCCTGAATTTTCAATGAACGTGGTGTGATATTGAGATTTTTTGCACGATTGACCTTATGCAGCTCACCATAATTCCCAACTGAGGTTAGATTTAACCTTCAAGGATGACATGCCTGAATTTTCAGTCAGGGCATTGGAATGCCCATTATTCACACGATTTCCATTCTGTAGATCTCAGTTGACTTAATAAATATGGTGAGGAAAGATTTCCAAGCTGTATTTCATAGTGAGAGCCATCCATATCCCAGCGTGACTTCAACCCTTGGGAGAGCAAGCCATGGGCTCTCTCTCTCTCTCTCTCTCTCTCTCTCTCTCTCTCTCTCTCTCTCTCGAGCGGCCGCCATCACCATCGTGTTGCAATCTGTCTGTTGTTGGGAGGGGCTGTGGAGTCAGATGTCTCCTCTTCATAGGTGTCTGAAAACTGCGAAGAGAGGGAAGTTGAATGTGAAGGGCAGATTGCTGTCCTGATGGAAGTCTCTCTCTCTCTCTCTCTCTCTCTCTCTCTCTCTCTCTCTCTCTCTCTCTACACACACACACCACACACAGTGTTCAGAGCTGCTGTTGGCACTTCAGTGGAGCCTGGGACAGAACGTTTAAACTTAGGTGTTTAATGTCTTGAATTATGAAGGACTGCCTGCTCTTCAGTGTAGGTAGAACAGGCAAACTAGTATGAGAGAGAGAGAGAGAGAGAGAGAGAGAGAGAGAGAGAGATACATGCTTGAAGCTGTCTCCTTTACGTCCTCGGATATTCTGGCCAGACAGCCAAAAGGTGTCTGCTGTATTTGGGCCACCTCTTTAGCTGTCGGGGTCGAAGATGTCTATGGAAGAAAGACGAGCGGATCATGTCGACACGTTGTGATCCAGATTATCGGTTTAGTTCATGTTTTGCGATATGACAGGAATATAACTTGATTTCCTTGGTGCGTTACCATTCCGTCAGTATGTCATTTTTGTTGATGTGCACTTTTTTATTTTGTTATTAATTGTAAATTATATATATATATATATATATATATATATATATATATATATATATATATATATATATATATATATATATATATATATATATATAGTGTGTGTGTGTGTGTGCGTGCGTGTGTGCACTTGCGCGCGTGTATGAAAACGGGAGAGAGTTTCATTCCTCGACGTAAAGGAATTTTCGCAAACTAGCAATTTTCCTTGAATAGGACTACCAATCACTTTCGAGTGTATATTGAACATGGTCTCTAATCTCACTTCTCGTGAGATGCGTGCTGCTGTCCAATTTCTCTCTCTCTCTCTCTCTCTCTCTCTCTCTCTCTCTCTCTCTCTCTCTCTCTCTCTCTCTCCTTCCCTTCGATATGAAGTGAAAATGAATCGTGGAACAATTTGAAGGTCACTGTTCCTGAACCTTTTCTGCTTGACGTAATGACATTGCAACAAAAGCAATGGCATTTTATTAGTTTATTTTTTTTTTCTCCCTAAAACGCCTGTCCTTACTGCCAGAAGTTCGTTTTTCACTAAAACGGCTGCCCTTACAGTCAGAAGTTCATTTCCAAAATATGACATTTAAATGTCTTGATAACAAAGATTTAACGAGAACTTCCTTCCTCAGAGAAACTGTCGTCCTAACAAGGAAGGATGTCGCCTTTGTTACGATCACTATATGGTTTGATTGCTGTTTCTTTCACGTACGTGGTTATTAAGCAATCCCAATGTATTTCCGGCTCATTTATAAAGAAATCTATACCTTCGTAAGCGTGTATAGTGTCTGTTTATTTTTGGAGGTTCACTTTAAGCTTCCATTTGGTAGTGAATAAGGTTCGTGTTAAACCTGGCATGCACATCGCTGCCTTTATCTTTAAAATACGAAATATTGAAGTGAAGGGCTGTAAAGTATAAAGTAATATATTTCTATCGTAACCTTCAGGATTATAAATAAAAATTCAAGTACTGACTAGTAAATACTGAATATCTTCAACATTCCCCCGAGTCACTGAGAGAAAAATGCACGAATTGCCAACACTGTGGATACGCAAAGTCGAGGTAAGCAGGCCCACACTGCCACCTGGACTGGCGGCGTTACCTGTTAAGATTGGGTAACCCACGACCTCGATAGGTTCAACAGAGTTCATGCATGCCTGCGTTTACCCTCTCTCTCTCTCTCTCTCTCTCTCTCTCTCTCTCTCCTCTCTCTCTCTCTCTCTCTCAGGGCGTGCATCTGGACCAGGTGAATTGTATACTTGGTGGGCAGTTGGATGTAGATGGAAAGGAAGATTTACTTGGGCGATTATCTCTTTTAAGTTATATGCCATTAGCTCATACAGTAAGGAACAGGGCAAGCATGCAGGGAAATGTGTTTGTATGCGTGTGTGTAAGAGAGAGAGAGAGAGAGAGAGACAGCAGTATCCGTCGACCGCGACAATATATTCATATGGAAAAGAGAATAGGAAATATTGACGTAGTTATAGCTTCTTTATGTACATTGTATTATTTTACTGATAGTTTGACCCAGGCACTTCACTTACCTCATGAGTAATCTATCTTATCTTAGTTATGAAGTGATAAGGTTCGTCATTTTTAGAACCCTGAGGGGTATGCATTGGAACTCTCTCTCTCTCTCTCTCTCTCTCTCTCTCTCTCTCTTCTCTCTCTCTCTCTCTCTCTAATGAACTTGAATTGATTCCTTTGTGCGTCAGATGAATTTCGAGTTGCGTAATGCGTCTTCTGACTTTCATGGAACCGTTTACCAGAACCTGTAGTTCAACTGCGTCTCTTCCACGGCGTAATATTTTCACTTCTCATCGTTTACAGCAAATTGCTCGATCTTTGCCCTGCATTTCCCTCGTTAACCGTGACATAATACAGGAGGTTATCTAGTAATAAGCCGTCAGAGGCAAGTGACGCAGTTGCATTGTGGGGAATTGATTTATTTGATCATTCATCCAGCCATAGTTTTTTTTTTTTTTCATATAATTTATTCAAGAAAGGCTTTCAGGTTTAGCCCGTGTGTGAAATCCCTCCCATTTCCCCAGGCTTTAAATCTCCCACCCCCCAACTCCTCCCCGCTTTACCTTCCCCCATTCCGACACACTGGAGGAATGGTGCCAAATCCCCTCCCATGGAATAACCTCATAGACCCCCGTCGCTTTCTCATGGCACTCCGTCACCCTTCCGTGAACTCTGCCACAGAGGGGGAGAGAAGAGAGAGAGAGAGAGAGAGAGAGGAGAGAGAGAGAATCAATCCCTCTTCGCTGCATTCCGTTTGGTAGCTCTGCATCCAGAGTCGTTCCTTTCATTTTTAGAATGAAAGACGCGATCAGGTTTTTTCGTCGATTTTCGTCTAGACTGGAGTTGATGAATTCGATCCGATTGGGTTTCCTCTCTCTCTCTCTCTCTCTCTCTCTCTCTCTCAGAACGGTTTACGATTAGTTTTCAGATCTATTCATCTTATATAGACATGATGATTGCAAAGCAGTTCCAGCTACTAAAGTATATACGTCCTCCTTTTCAGAAAAATAATTGTAGCGTCATTTTAAAGGGATAATCATCGTCTCGGTTTGTGTTTTCTTTCTTCGATTTGGATATAACTTTCCCTGACCCACTTGTGTTTGGTAAAATTCTTGGCATCGATGACCATTGCAGTCGCTGTGCCATTGATACTGAATGGAATGGACGAGTATGATATGCGCGTTGAGGATGGAGGCTTTGGTTAGGGGATGTTCACATGACATCACTGATCGAATGATACCACCTCCTGTTATTGCCAGTGATTACCATGATTGCGGTTTGCACGTCGTACTGGTGGCTGCTTGTTTACACTTTACGATATATTATTGGTCGTTGGTTTTTGTTTTCCATTGACGCGTGTTCGTTTGGTGTTTTGTACCAGTAGTTGCTCTATATTTATTCATAGTTATTAGGTGAATATATATATATATATAATATATATAATGTACATATATATATATATATATATATATATATCTATATATATGTATGTATGTAGATATATTATAATATACATATATATATATAAAAGTCATATCACATTACCGTGATTCATATACATACATCGAGCTACAATTATCCTTTAATATCTAATGCGCTCTACCTCGGAATTAGTATATTTTCATCTAGATGTATGTGTGTAATAATATATATATATATATATATATATATATATATATTATATATATATATGTATGTATATATATATATAATATATATATAATATATCATATTATATATATATATAAATATCTGTGTGTGTTTGTGTGTAATTGTAGTAGCCACAATGCCCTCTTAACTTCGCGGATCTTCGCGCTTTTTTGGATACGGTTTGTCACTGCAAAGCCTGAAGAAGCAAGTGTAAGAAATATAGAGATTATGATGTCCAGTAGCGGGAAACGAACCCGTGTCACCATAATCACGACGAGCTTACACTGCCTACCTGACCACGATGTATTTTTATGTGCCTTCATGTAAATTTACTTACTTAACGGTGCCATGTTTGGTGTTTAGAGTTTATGAATTACTAATGTAATTAACTTTGTAATGAGATTAGTTTAAATTGAACCTTTCACTATACCTATGTATGCGTCCTAATTTTGCCAGTGAATGCTTTGATTTTTTTTCCTTAGAGTATATTTAGTGTTATGCTTTGCAAGGAAAGTTTGTATGTTTAGTTTTTGTTTATTTTGCTGTATTTAAATTTAATTGTAAGAATTAATATGGTGAAGATATTATAACATGGTTTCAAGTGTTCTAGTTTAGATGTGGTTTTGGATTCTAAAGATTCATATTTGCTGCTTGATGTATTTTTGTTCGATCATATTCGAGAGGTGGTAATGTTTAATAATTGTAGAAGTTGTGGTCCGTAAATTTCTCTCTCTCTCTATCTTTTTATCTATTTTCGTCTTCAAATACAGAC
Source organism: Macrobrachium nipponense (assembly GCF_015104395.2). Lineage (NCBI taxonomy): Eukaryota > Metazoa > Arthropoda > Malacostraca > Decapoda > Palaemonidae > Macrobrachium > Macrobrachium nipponense. The sequence continues at coordinate 68,635,757 of NC_087208.1, read as the reverse complement.
ATGCGCTCAGACATACCCTTGCATGTGCGCGCACGCACGCACGCACCCACCCAACATTATATTCAATGAACAGTTATTCGCTTCCCCATTAGGTTTTCGACGGGAGGGATCATTGACCTTTCGCCAATGACTGCGTTAAAAGTCAAGCATATAAAAGCTCGCCCTGACATCGAAAGTGCTGCCTCGCCCATCCTGAGAGAAGCATTTAAAGTGTCGTTTTGGCGTTTCTGGCTCCTTCGTTGTTCTACGTGTTCCGTCGTCGTCGTAGTCGTAGTCGCTTGTTCGCTTTGAAGAATGGTTCGGGTGGCTTTTTCCCTCGACGATTTACCACGAGAGGTAAACGGGGAATTCGGGGAAATGCGTTGTTGCTCTCTCTCTCTCTCTCTCTCTCTCTCTCTCTCTCTCTCTCTCACCATATGTATATATACATACATATATATATTATATATATATATGTATATATATATAATATATATATGTATATATGTATATGTATGTATATATATTATATTAGAGAGAGAGAGAGAGAGATGTGAAAACAGAAATAAGTTCTTTGTTCATTTTCCTTTTAATGTTGTAGTCAACCTTTGAGATTATTGTTGCTTCGCCCTATCGATAGATATTAAATCAAACCTATTCCCTTTTTTTTTTATAATAGTGCAAACCATTGCACTCTACCTTTACTCTTTACCTAAACGTGAAGTCCAGCGAACACTTTTGCACGGGAGATTGTCATATCGTTCTATTTAGGTCAACTATGCATATTGATCCACCGGCACCCCTCCCCCCCCCACCCCCCCCCCCTTTCCCCCTTTGCCCGCTTTATTTCCCACGGAATCTATTTTTTTTTATCCGGTATCAGGTGTTATATTACTGCTATACGAACGGGTGTTAATCAGTGATAAAGGCATAATCATTGTAATCTTACCGTATGTTAATTTAGCCTCTAGGAATTGAGCCACATTTAGATAACTACACGGGTAGATTAAGAGAGTGTATATATCGTAGATGTTTCAATATTCATCGGCCAGGTGCCTGTCTGCCTGCCTGCCTGCCTGCGTGCTGTCTTCATGCATGGCGTGATTGGAAACAGGAATCGATCGGCTGTTCAATAATCCACCACCTTGTTTTCTGGCGGCCAGACGCAGGGAGAGCATTTTATACATTACACGACAGCTATCGTTCGAGTCCTTGAGATCCGTGTATTCTAGGCTGTGCATATCATGACCCGTCTGTTGAAGGACGTGTCGGTTTTCGCAGGATTACTGAATTTTAACTAAACTGAAATTACTTTCGTGAATACGTCGGAGATCGATTGGTGACCGTTTTGAGCAGTAAGTGTTTTCATTTTACAGCTTTTGCTAGCGAATTGGTTGCTTTTATTTGGATAGAAATTTTTATGCAAATGAATGTTTAACATTTGAAGGAACTTCAGTCATAAACCTGCATAATACGTGAACAGCTAACTAACGAACACGCACTTTATATTGAAGTGTGGGTGTGCATTTATATATAATTACTCTTGCATACAAATACATATATACACATGCATACATTCTTGCATACATATACATATATACACATACATACATACAGTGGATTTTTGTGGCTCAGGGCTTCCACCCTTTCTCGACACACTGAGAGTTCATTCCCATCGACTGTAAATGATTTGGGCCTGTTTCCATGGCAATCCAATCCAATGTGCCATTCTTGACTTGAGTGGTGAATCAAGAAGTACTTGGTGCCTGAATGAATGCAGTGAGTCCCAGCCAAGATGGAGGCAATGCAGGATGATAGCAATTTCGGCATAGCTGACAAGAGCAAGACTAGATCTTTTCGAAACCAGTTCCTTTATTGGGGTGAAGTTTAAAAGTTGTATATGTGTACATTGAACTAAGAAAATTCTCTCTCTCTCTCTCTCTCTCTCAAAAGCACAAAACTATTCTAGAACATACGCATATGACCTAATTTTTAAAATTTGACAAATATTTGGCAAGGTAGGGCTTAATGACTTCGACTTCCTTGTTAAATTGTCCGGATTGATATTGGAAGTCTTTAACACTAAACTACTTTTCCTCCCGCGATTGTTAACTTCAGGATCAGCTAAGTGTAACTTCGAGCCTCTTGTCAGGTTCTATTTGATGTTGGCTCCAGGTCCGCTGTTGGAATGCTGGCCTTCGTTCCCCGTCCTTAAATAGTATCGTAAATTCCCCACCCCCCCTCATGGCCACTTGGAAATCCATCCTTTCATTTCGTTGTAATATTGCACCCAAAGACGCCGTAGGGGGCTAGTGCCGTCAGTGCACCTCCTGTGGTCGACTATAGGCATTACTTTAGGTTCTTTGCAGCGTCCCTTCGGCCCCCAGTTGCAACTCTCTCTCTCTCTCTCTCTCTCTCTCTCTCTCTCTCTCTCTCTCTCTCTCTTTTAACTATACCTCCTTCCATATTCGCTCTCTTCCATCTTACTTTCCACCCTCTCATAACAATTGATTCGTAGTGCAATCGCGAGGTTTACCTTCTGATACACTTTTCCAATCCTTTTACTGTAGATTTCCGTTTCAGCCTTGAATGACCTCATAGGTCCCAGTGCTTGGCCTTGGGCCCAAATTTCATATCAATTCAGTTTAACGTTAGGTTTATCGTTTCCTCACATGCCAGCGTCTATCTTGGTTTCAGTTCTCCTTTCGGCACTTAATTCCTGATGTTGTCTCTTCTCTCAGATCTCCATCTTGTGCTGCGTTTGGTCTTTTCTTTGTTTCCTCTCCTATGCTGTAATCCATCCTATTTTTCCTTTTTTTTTGTGGGCAAGAAATAAAAGTATTTTTATGCTGAATTAGGCTGGATATTTTTCCCACTCCAATATTTTGTTCTTATATAGATGAAGGGACTTTTAAAGACAAAAGAGATTCTTATTACCCACTATTTAGTTGCTTTAAAGGCGTCGAGGCCATTATCGTATATTTAATTGCTTGAAAGACGACCCTTCTTCAATACTTGGTTCCTGGAAATAATACTAGGAGACCCAAATTACTCAATGTTTGGTCGCTAAAAGGGAAAGATTGAAAGACGAGGAAACCTTTACTAACCTGTATATGGAAGGAGACCCCTTACTAAACAGTATTTGGTTGCTGGAAGCGGAAAAAAACCCTTACAACCAGTATTTGGTTGCTGGAAGGGGGAAGGAGAGACTTACTAAGCGGTATTTGGTTGCTTAAATAGTAGGGTTACTTTACAAACCAATATTCGGTAGCTAGAAAGACAAGGAGACTGGACAAACCAATATTTGGTTGATTGAAAGGATGGGATACCTTTACAAACCAATATTTGGCTGCTTAAAAGGCTCGGATACCCTTATTAAACAATGTTTGGTTGCTTAAGAGGCCAGGATACCCTTCTAACCAATATTTAGCTGCCTAGAAGACCAAGAGTCCTTTATGTAACATTCTGTCGCTTAGAAGCCAATAAAACTTTTGTTATTCACCACCTTTCTGTAGATTAGTGAGAGAAGAAAGCCTGAAGTGTTTTCAAGGTGCACTCCATCATCATGGGGATGCATCGCCGTTGTTTCAGCATCATCTTCCTCATCGGCTCGACCATCGATTGAAACGTGAAGAGGAACTTCCACATTGTCTTCTGCATAATAGTATTGTCCGCGTCAGCTTAGAGGTATTTGTAGTGTTTGTGTAGCTCTTCAGGCCTGCCTCCTTGTTTGCGTAGGGTCCGGTTAGTAAACGGCTCGGCTGGTGAAGTGTGTACTGTTTAAGGTTCGTTGGTTTAGAGAGGTCCGTTTATTTATTTATTTTTTCTAATTGTTGGTGTTGCCAATCGTAATACGTACTCATTCTTCCAGAACCTAGAACCAAAAAGGTCATTAACTTCCCTTGCTTAGTATAAATGGATATGACTGTAGTTGACTGACACACACACACACACACACACACACACACACACACACACACACACACGACGAGTGTCATCTGAAAAGAAGTGTATTTAACAAAAATTAAGATGATACACCAGTTGATCGTGAGTATTAGTTAGTATTATCATCCGAAATGTTAACGACTGAATATGCAATTACTGTTTTCTTTTGGAATTCAAGACACCTTTCAAAATAGTATCAATGTAGCCTTTGGATAGAGAATTAAGATCATCTTAAGACTTCCCTTTGCTAGTAAGTAAATCCACCTTAAAAGAAAGTTAAATAACTGTTCATTATATCGTCAGTTTTTTTATTGTGGAATGTACAAGGCTTCCCAGGTCTTTGTTATGCCTACGCATTGTTTTCCTGCTTTATTGTAGATACTTTACAGCTTTTTATCAATAGCGTCTTTTCGTTCACGTTTTAATCCGTTTTATCTGCCAAGGAAAAAAAAAAAGTGGAAAGTGACAATGACTTTTGGGTTTCTTTTGAAGCACACACACACACACACACACAGAGAGAGAGAGAGAGAGAGAGAGAGAGAGAGAGGTGCGTAAAGACATATATGTTCACGGTAGGAAGAGGTGATTAAACGAACGGCTCTGCCGGAGTCTATGATATGCATTTGCTTGATTGGCTGCAATGAGCCTTACTTGGCAGATGCCTTTGGCTGTTAAGTCTCATTCATGATACCTGTGATGATTCCAGCCTTTGGTTTTTGTCGCCTTCGCAGGATCTTCTCTTCGTCAACAATACTGGGTTATTGTTGTTTCTTTTCTACAGGTAAAATGGCACTGTTTTTTTCCGGGATGTTTAGTTCGTTCTATCTTTTTATCAAGAGATAAAAAACGTGGGTGTCGATGTAAGTGTGCGAAGTTTTGTGTACACACAAACACGCACACACATATATATATATACATATATGTATATATATATATATATATATATATATATATATATATATATGACTGGTAAAAATGTTCTGTAACAACAGAATTCCATCTAATAAAAGGAGCCCATAAAAACACCAAAATGTAGAGAGAAAAAGTACTATACAGAGACTGCTGTCTCTCTCTTCAGGTATATGAATGAGAAAAGTTTACAGAAAAGGTGGTATTTATACCAAGAGATTCGTCCACAAGTAAGCCAATTTAGGTCACCCCCGCTGATAATCTTCCTTTAATCTTCTTAAGCGTTGGTTGAATGAACACTGGATATCAGATATCGTCGACGCAGTGTTCATTCAACCAACGCTTAAGAAGATTAAAGGAAGATTATCAGCGGGGGTGACCTAAATTGGCTTACTTGTGGACGAATCTCTTGGTATAAATACCACCTTTTCTGTAAACTTTTCTCATTCATATACCTGAAGAGAGAGACAGCAGTCTCTGAAATATAGTAACTTTTCTCTCTACATTTTGGTGTTTTTGTTTTTATGGGCTCCTTTTATTAGATATATATATATATATATATATATATATATATATGTATATATGTTCGTTGGTGTATTAAATATCATATATAAATAAACTAATATTCAAATTCACATTGGATTCAACTTATTGATCGTTTAATTGTTTTGCTGGCAAAGGTCTTTTCGAAGTTTCGATTACTCTGCGTAATTAGATTGCGATTTTTTTTATTATTTTTTATTTTTTTTTTATTTATATGAACCAATCATTTTATCAGAAATGTAAGAGATTCATGAGGTCAGCTTGGAGACGTCAAGCTTCAAGAGGTTTGAGTGTTCAAACTCTCTCTCTCTCTCTCTCTCTCTCTCTCTCTCTCTCTCTCTCTCTCTTCTCTCTCGTTAAGGGCAGACGATTTAGTACAGCAGCGTTAGGTAAGCAATGGCTATTGCGTAACTGCACCGAATGACTTGCTCTCAGGTAGGTACAGGTGGTTATGATATCGATCGGTGAATAGGTATTCAGATCGGAGGCAAATGGCTTAGTCACACGTCACACTTCATTTCCATATCCTTAATGTTAAATCAAAATATATTATGTATTGGTTGTATTATGAAAGCGTTTCTCGTTTATATTTTTGCCAGGGTATTGTAATAACCGTACGCGTTACAGTCGTACTAATAATATTTGAATGTATTAAGCGTGCGGATATAAAAATCTTTTATTTATACGTACATACATACATATATTTATATTATCCATATTTATATATACATACGTATGTATATGTATATATATATATATATATATATATATATATATATATATATATATAGAGAGAGAGAGAGAGAGAGAGAGAGAGAGAGAGAGAGAGAGAGAGAGAGAGAGAGAGAGACGTCAGAGAGAGAGAGAGGCGGGGTACACTAATAAGTGTGCTATTGTATGCGTTCCCAGCGTTTCGGAAAAGAGCATGGTACTAGAGAGAGAGAGAGAGAGAGAGAGAGAGAGAGAGATTGATACACACAATATCTAGTATTTTTTGGTGATTGTGAAGTGTGCGAGTCTCTCAATGCCTTTTTTTTTCATGGCGAATTCATTTTTAGCTGTAATAATTCTTTCTGAAGAGACGTAGCTGTGGCTTTTTTTATTCTTTTTTAATCTGTCGATTATGGCAACATTTGGTAACTGTAAGTGGAGATAATGGCGGGTACGTACTAGTTTATACCAAAGACAATGTTACACCTATCGTAAATAATTATAACTATAGTTTCTCGTATTAACGTCTTTTATACTCACAATATAATTTCATCATTTTATAATAATAGTAAATGTCGCAATAATAAACCAATAGTTCTCGGTATTCCGAGTTTCAACCGCAAACTATTATTAGAGCATTGGTAAAAATACGGACTATTCTTTAAAGAATATTAGATCTGCTTATACATAAACATGTACACGACCGTTTCGCAGTTACAAGGGTCAAGTCACCCGGTTTAATAAATCCTTCAGTCCTGTTTTCCATAGAGTATGATTGTGAAAGGTCATCTGATATAGTAATTGCAGTTTATAAGATGGCGTAGGAAAACTGGTATATGGTATTTCCATGGTAACTATAGTTTGAC
>NC_087208.1:68617333-68628304 GCF_015104395.2 Macrobrachium nipponense | reverse complement strand
TCAGTGCCTATTGTGTGCTTGCATGATGTATATTGGATATTTTTACTTGTGCTCACGCATAGTGTATATATATATATATATATATATATATATATATATATATATATATATTTATATATATTCACACATACATACAAATACTTGTACGTTAGTGCATAACATTTACACATCAGAAAATTATTGATTTATTGGGAAGCAAAGCACTAGCAGTGCCTACCAAGTTGCTGTGTCGCATTGGCCTATCTGAGAAATCTGTTCTTTGTGTACGAAGTGTTTTAACTCGATTATTTGGAGCGGTAGAACCAGTGACGCAATCCCAAGAAGAGGCTGTTGTTCGTTTCAAGATTGTGAGATCTGTAATAAGTTATTCATAGTATAAAATAGTGACTAAAATGGCGCTTTTTTTAAATTTTTTTATTTGAGGAAAACTCCAAACTTACCCAGCGCCTGTTGTTTCTTGAAAACTTACGAACGGGTTATTGTGCAGACCAGTCTGAATATTTCTCTTTCCTTTCAGATATATGTACATATACATATAAGTCGTAAGGCGGCGGTTTAAAATAAGACAAAAAAAAAAAACAATCTTTTAAATTAGAGAGCTTCAAAGGCACTGAGAGAGAGTATAAAAAGTGTACGGGAGGCCATTGTTACGGTCGAGGATAGTCAGCCATCGGAAGAAAAGACCCGTTAACACCTCCAGCTCGACTCCGTTGAGTTCACGTACACTTTTGGGGGGGAAGCAATTCAGATCAGGTGCCTCTTGAGTCAAAAAAAAAAAGAAAAGAAAAAAATAAGAACAACATCCACCACCAAAAGCCCATTTTCAAGAGGACACATCTGGTTTGCACCGGTTATGCAAAAGTTTGGTATCCTACCATCCAGCTGTCAACGGCCCCTTGAGTCTTTGGATAATCACTGCCTCCTCCGAGATCCCAGCCCGGCGGGAGGATTATCCATGGAGGCTCTTTGGCTCATTCTCAGGTAATCTCCTTTTACCAAAAATGAAAAATACAACTATATATATATATATATATATATATATATATATATATATATATATATATTTACATATAATACACTATATAGTATACACACACACACACACACACACACACACACACACATATATATATATATATATATATATATATATATATATATATATATATATATATATATGTGTGTGTGTGTGTGTGTGTGTGTGTGTGTGTGTGTGTGTGTGTGTGTGTGTGTGTCATATGAATAAACAAACGTGAGCACACGCCATAAACATTCACTGATAAACCTGACGGGACCATAGTTGTGTGAATTATAGGTTTTTATATATGAAATTTTACCCTTCGTTTAATTAGTCTTTTATTCTAAAATTCTTAAGTTTTTCGTGAGAGTTTTGGGAAGAAATATTGTAAAATAATCTCATTATGAATTTTTAGCCAAGACCTCATTTTCGGCGCCGGTGACCATCGTTGTATTGACTCCATTTTAAAACGACAAAATCAGTCTGCCTGCCGTCCTTCGATTATCGGGATACTAGTCCTGTCCTACTGAAAAATTCAGCAACCAGGCACCAGCCTGGACCTGAACGTTTTCTGCAGACGGTAGATCTTATGCTTTCTGAATATCAGATAGTTTACGACTTAAGTCCTCCTAATTCTTGGGATTATTTTGCATATTATTAAACATAAATGGTATGTATAGCTGACATCATTCAGCTTCCTGTAGGTACATACTATACAATTTTCATATCGAACTATTTCTTTTATACAATTTTCATATCGAACTATTTCTTTTAGTCTTTTTAGTAATAAGTTGATTATGGGAAGACAATGCCCTAATAACCTTACAGAATATTTGCGTATATATTTATGATTTATGGAATTTTTTGACAAGTGGTAACTTTTACTCATATGTCTAATACTCTTACGTTCAGTGGTTGACGTCAATTATTTAGTTATTATAAAGCATTTTTCTTATCATGTAGAAAAATCGTAGTCAGTTCCAGTCTCTTCCCCCCACCCCCCTTTTTTGGGGGGGTATTAATGTTGATGTATTTACAATAATTTTAATTTACTGTTTTCTACGTATAAGGTATTAAGAATTTGTATTACTGAGTGACCTCAAACCTAATTAGGATTCTCTATGTAATGTGAAAAGGTATTTCCGTAATGTAATAATCATGAATTAACTACAATAACTGTGCATGTAATTGCCATTATCCTGAACATACTATTACGTATGTCAATTAGCGGCTTCTCCCCTCCTCCCCCTTCCCCCCCATCCCCTCCCCTCCCTGACGAACAACCACCCCCCCCCCCTCCCCCCCCCCTCTCCACCCCCCTACCTTTCATTAACGTGCAGGAAGTTGCCTCACAGCATTACCGAACTTGCAAGGCTGAAAATGACTGCAGTCACGTTGAACAAATAATTAGAAAAAATAAATGACACTTCCAGATAGGGACTGACTGTCTCGTCCGTGTTTGAACACGGACTGGACCTGACCTTGGACTGAAAGGAAGGTGATTTCTTTTGGAGGAAATAACCTTGGACTTCGCATGTCTGCGATTTGATAAGCGAGATAATGAGGACATCGCTTTTTCATGGAATTTTCTTCTGGTTTGCCCCGGGCTGGTGTTGTTATTCATACCAGCTTTGTTACTGGCTATTACTACTGATATTCGGTCGTTGTTATTGTAATTATTGTTGTTACCGGTACCGATTTATTAGTCTCGTTATAGGGACAAGTACTCGACATAAAAACTCGTGTTATCGAAGTCCGTATGAATTTTTTAAAAACATGATAATCATTTTCATTATAACCCTTTTTTTTTGCATGATCATCATCGAGGATTTTTTTGTCTCTCTAGATTCGATGTTTACTAAGATGACCAGTGTGTCGTTACCTGGCAGTCTCTGTAGAGCCTGAACCGCAATGCCACGAATGACTGGATAAGCAGAACGAGGTCTTCGTCTTTATTATGTGCTGCAACGTTATACAAAGACACTTCTCATGGGAATAATATTTTGTTTTTGTTGTTTGTTGTTGTTGTTGTTGTTTTGGTAACTTTCATGAATGGATAGTGTTCGTGGACGCGTGGGGTTGTCTTAGGTTGTCGCTAATGAGTTCATATTTTTGTTGTTATTGCTGAATGTTATTTATCATTATATTGGCGTTAATGAAGGCCGTTGGCAAGGTGTTAATTATGGTTCATTGTAAATTTAAAGGTTTCTGGATAAATTCTTGCTCAAGTAACTGGATTCTCTCTCTCTCTCTCTCTCTGATAATGGTGAACGCTTGCAACCGGAGAACTTCTAGTAGATTTTAGGCCTTTTCCTTTAATTACCAATTGATTGATTGTATAGTTATCTGGCGCTAGACAACTATGGTCATTGACGCCGTTTTCCTGCAAGGAAGATCTTTGAAACTAGAATCAGGAGTATTCGTTAGCATTTCCAGCCTTGTTTTGCGTTTTATTTTTTTTTCTTGTGTTTGATGAACTTCAGCCTGGTAATTCCTTTTCCGTGTGAGTTGACTCCTAAAATTGACAGATAAATCCAGATTCTTGATGAGTCAACTTCTTGGATTAAACTTATGATCAAATTTTACTTTATTGTAATGCATATAATTGCTTTATTTTATTTATTTATTTATTTATTTATTATTGTTATTTTTTTTTTTGTTGCAGAATTGGTATTTACAGGTTATATGAGAGAGGTTTGGTGAAGCTGTAATCGTATTTTCAGATTTTGAGGAACTTGTATGATTTCATTGTTGGATAAGTCCTCTCTCTCTCTCTCTCTCTCTCTCTCTCTCTCTCTCTCTCTCTCTCTCTCTCTCTCTCTCTCTCTCTCTCTCTCTCTCTGTACACGTGTAGATTCTATCTCTTGAGTACGCGTCTGTATTTAAGGTCAGAGTAGAATCCCCAAATATTGATTATCTAGAATTGATATAGGTCGAGGTCAGTCTCCAGACTGTGACTCCGTGAGACCTTTGTGAAATGAGTATTTATGCGTTATTAATAAGTTTTCTGTTGATTTAATTGGCTTTGCTTATTGTTGTTTATTTACGTAATGGGTCGCAGAAACATGCTTAGAAATATTGATGAAACAAAAAGAGTGGGGGAGGGGTATACTTATTTCATTGAGACAAAATACTTTTGGAAAAAGTCTTAAAAATACAATGTATTCGTTGGAAGTTGATTGTCCCCGGAAGCAATTGCGCGTTTACTCCAGTAGCGTATTACAGCTGTAAGTAATGGTCGTTCATTACTTGATATTAATTGGCTTGCGCTAATGCGGCATGACTCGTTTGTACTCATCCGTGTAATCAACCGATAGATCCGTTATGGCCGTCTCCAACGGGTGTAATTAACGTTTTGTCCCGTCTGTCTGTCTGTATAACTGTTAGTGTGCCTGTAGTTCTTCGTTGGACCAGTGGTTAACGTGCTCGCCTATCTATTCGGTAGTCTGAAGTTCGATTCTCCCCCTCTGCCAACGTTGAATCAGAAGAATGTTATTTCTAGTGATTATAAATTCATTTCTCGCTATAATGTTTTTCGGATCCAACAATAAGTTGTAGGTCCCGTTGCTAGGTAACCGATTGGTTCCTAGCCACGTGAAAATATCTAATCCTCCGGGCCAGCCCTAGGAGAGCTGTTAATCAGCTCAGTGGTCTGGTTAAACTAATATATATATATAATATATATATATATTGTTCGTGTGCCTTTTGTTTTATTAACAGAATACCTTAAGAACTTATATGACCCGATTTGGGTGAAACAAAAGATGAAGTGGTTCCCTTCCCATTATTAATTTATTAACAGAATGTCTCAAGGCCGAGTCAACGCAGTGATGACCATAACAGGAAGTTAATAGATGTATTCGATTTACCAGCGGGGTACTTCCTGTTGCAAAGTCAGCAGTTCGCTTTGTGACAATGAGGAATGTTGCAATAATGTCCATATTTGAAGATGATTATTGCAGTAGGACAGACGACCGAAACCCCTGCTACTGATACTTCAAATGATGATGATAGAAGTGAGAACACATGGGGCTGCTACCATTACTACATGATACTATTAAATGGATGATTGTATGGAAATGACCAACCGTTATGACATGCTGGCTACTACTGCTATGATTACTTATGTTAAAAAGGATTATGAAATATTGGTGAGGAATGCTAAGAGACTACTTATGATAGTGATATCGTTGGGACGAATGCTAAAACTTATGATAGTTATGATAATGATAGGAATACCAAAACTCCTTATGCTTGTGTTAATAGTGATAGGATTGCCAAAACTACTTGTGATAGTGATATGAATGCCAAAACTACTTATGATAGTGATACGATGTTAGTAATGCTAAAACTAATAATGATATGATAGTGATAACAATGGTAGGAATGCTAAAACTGCTAATGATAGCGATAAGAGCGATAGGAATGATTAAACTACTTATGATAGTGATAACGATGACAGCTGCGAGGACTGTTGAAATTACTTTTGCTTCGGTTACTTCTACAGGTAATAAAGGTAGTTAATAATGCCGTTATTTCATGAAGATAACAAGTGCTAGAATTCAATAACGGTCGTAGTAGAGATCTTAAATTCCACTCATTTAAAGATCTAGAACAGCAGCAATAACAGCAAACAAAAACAACAACAAAAACAAATCAGCAAAAAGCAGTGCTCTCTAAATGCATGTAAGAGGAAACCACAGGTTTTCCGGCTGTGGCGTCGACCTTCTCCCGTCAACCACAGAAATGATGACAGAAGAGACTCACTCACTCTCAGGATGGTCATCTTCCTCTTTAGGGCTGTTTTCACGAGCCCTTTCAAGACTTACTTTTCTGCTCACGGTTTCTAGTTCATATTATGCTATGGGCGTATGTATAGATTATATATATATATATTCCCTATATATATATATATATATATATATATAATGTAAATAAAGTGTCGTAAGGATATACACACACATATGAATTAAATTGGTGTATAAATAATTCATTGAAATGCATCAGTATTGTATTGATGATGATATTCTCAACAATGTTTTAGTAGTTACTTCGTGGTCAATGCACGCTACGTAAACATACATATATCTTTTGATCATGGCTTGAGGATTTCACCTATTTTTAAAATTCACAACTGTCGTAATTTCTCGTTTCTCGAATGCCCCCTAACTCCCTCGTCCCATTTGCTTTTGTGTGGTCCAGATTTCTCTCGTTTTCTGTCCAGATCTCGCTTGTTTTTCCGTTGTTTTCGGCGCAACCCCCCGGGCTATCATCAATTACTGTCCCTTGGATTCTAAAATGAATAGGTTCCGCTGGCTACTCTCTCCGTTGGCTAGCCCGTCCTGTTTTGAAGAGAATTGTTCTGCGATTCTCTCTCTCCTCTCTCTCTCTCTCTCTCTCTCTCTCTCTCTCTCTCTCTCATGTATGCATTGCTGTGAACAAGGCCTTGATGTCTACAGTAAATTATGTGAATCTCCAATGAATGAATGTGGAAGGGAGAGTAAATTTGAAACCTAAATATCTCGTGTGGAATACCACTGCCGTGTTGTTTCTCGGTAAATAGATTCCAACTCTCTCTCTCTCTCTCTCTCTCTCTCTCTCTCTCTCTCTCTCTCTCTCTCTCTCTCTCTCTCTCTCTCTCTCTCTCTCTAATACAAAACGCTGTCATGCCGTCACTGAGTATGTGACTTGGTTATGAAGAAGAATAACAATGCAAGTTTTGAGCTGCGCGATCTCTCTGTAGTTGCTGGCGCTTAGCGGATGAATAATTCTGCTCTCGATGTTATTATTATTATTAGGTGTCATATTGTGCGTACGTGTGGTTGCTCATACATATCACGGGTTTGTGTCATGACAGACGAGTGCCGTAGAAATGAATATAGAAATTTCGGTGCCTTACGTGCAACTTATCTGCGTGGCTTGTTAGAAGAAGTTGCAAAGTAAAGGATTTCAAGGTGTCGAGTCGTTTCAGGTGCGTTTGCCAGAGAATGAGAATGGTCTGTAGTTCATACACGGACTCTCTCTCTCTCTCTCTCTCTCTCTCTCTCTCTCTCTCTCTCTCTCTCTCTCTCTCTCTCTCTGTGCCGGTGTAAAGTTCCATGGACCTGTATGCCCACGTGTGTGTGTGTGTGTGCATTGACTAATTATGTAATTGCATTTGGATGGTCAGAATATCTGGCACTGGTTAAAATTGTAATAATAGTAATCCAGATGACATAGTTACTTTGGTATCTACAGACCAGACGGTATAATTGTGGTTGCCAAATGTAATGAATGTTATCCACTTTTTTTTCATTTGGTGATTATTTTTTTTTCCGAGGTAAGAACTACCCTTGAGGAAACCTCTCTAGACAGACAATTCTCTCTCTCTCTCTCTCTCTCTCTCTCTCTCTCTCTCTCTCTCTCTCTCTCTCTCTCTCTCTCTCCTCTCCTTTCCTTTCCTTTCCTTTCTATTACCTTCTTGCCTCGTATCTGAATTGACAGAGTTGCCCATTTGTTGATGTGACGTCGGAGTAGATGTGGGCTTATCGTTTACTTGGAATGAATTGTACGTCACTTTCTCGCCTTTACTTTCACATTATCTGTCTATATTCACACACGTATGTATGTACTATGTATATGCATATACAGGCACATATACTTGCACACTAAATCATCCCATAGATGTAGCTGTTTCAGGGGCAAAAATTTAAATTAATGAATTTTTTAAGCTCGAGCTGCTGAATTGAAATTGAAATTTCTCCACCCCCCCCTTCCCCGAATGAGAAACCTTTCTACAACATACAGCATCGTATATTTTTTTTCTACCGCATCGTGTATATATATTATATATATATATATATATATATATATATATATATATATATATATATGCCTTCGGCCTTGATTCTGACTCAGAGACCGAAACACTTGTAACAACCGCGAAAATGTGATTGAAAGACATCTGACCATCGACCTTGTGTATGCTCACGGACGTGTGACCTCGCTGGAGTTTGCGGTGGAGGCCGGGCGTTGTATCATGCATTCGGATGCGTTGTTCGAATCGACCGCCGACCTTCGACCGCCTCCGTCGATGGTGGATCTCTTCATCAGATGTCGATGCAGAGGACTCGTAGTAACACCCCCTCCCCCATCCTTCCTTATCACTTCCAAGAATCGGGTCATTTCAGGTCGTCTTTTTTTCAGTGTGAATAATGATAGTGGTTATGGGTTTGTCATGGGCTTCAGTATTAATATAATAATAATAATAATAATAATAATAATAATAATAATAATAATAATAATATTCATAGTAATAAAAGGAATGTGGAAGCTGATTTTCTTTATTCCGAATGATATTCAGAATTGAATTTGTTTTGATATATTTAATTGTTCTGGAAGTGCTGTAATACATTTCATTGCAAAAGAAAATATGCTTTTTTTAACTGAAAGAAACACATTCTTTGTCTTTTAGGTGGATGGAAATGTGCTTGATAATTTTAGATGAAGAACATATATACTTTTTGTCTGTTTGATTCGAACGAATAGTTTTGTTATTCAAAACATTAGTTGCAACGATTTTTTTTCATAATTTAAACATTTAAGTTTGAAAATGTAAATGCCACTTTCTTCTAATCAATAGAGTACTTTCTTATTTAAGACTCAGCTCTGTTTTGCTATTTTAATTAGTAATTCTCTCTCTCTCTCTCTCTCTCTCTCTCTCTCTCTCTCTCTCTCTCTCTCTCACAGTACTTGACTTCCTGCTGCCTGTGGCCACGCGGTCTGAAGACATGATTACGCAAGATATCATTATCTTCATGATGTCAGTAGAAGAACCATGGATGTATGGTTATATATTTATGTCTAGT
This sequence comes from Macrobrachium nipponense, assembly GCF_015104395.2. Taxonomy (NCBI): domain Eukaryota; kingdom Metazoa; phylum Arthropoda; class Malacostraca; order Decapoda; family Palaemonidae; genus Macrobrachium; species Macrobrachium nipponense. The sequence continues at coordinate 68,619,439 of NC_087208.1, read as the reverse complement.
TTGCCCTTTTAGGGTTCTTTACTGAATTTCTTCATTACTTAGTATTTTTACTGGAAGTACTGTTAATTTTCAATTGATGCATGTCAACTCATTTATACGAATCCTCTATAGTGGTTTTGTGATTCAACTATTCGGCGAAATCTCAAAATTGTGTTTGTCGATGGTTGCTTTAATTTATGTGAGAATATGCACATTATTGAGAGAGAGAGAGAGAGAGAGAGAGAAGAGAGAGAGAGAGAGAAGAGAGAGAGAGAGAGAGAGATTTTAGATTTCTTACCGTTTTTTTTTCCTTCATCCGTCCTCTTCATCCGGATGTTGTATAATAGATGTTCTTCGTCAGTTATGCAATGTTATCGGATTATGTAATTCGTGTTGTTATAATAACGCTTCGGAAACTAGCATTCGTTCGATACTTACGAATAAAGGTGGAAATACATGTCTTTAGAGTATTTGATAGGAATGCGCGCTAATATCGAATAGTTAATTGCTACGTTAAAAATATATATATAGTATATATAATATAATATATATATATATTATATATATATATATAGTATATCTATATATATAAGACTGGTAAAAACAAATGTTTTATTACAAATAGGAATTCCATCTATGGGCTCTTTTTATTATATATATATATATATATATATATATATATATATATATATATATATATATATATATATATATATATTACATATATATATATATATATATATATATATATATATATATATATATAATATGAACGCATATAAGAATATGTATATATACTATGTATGATTTCTTCATAATTAAATTTTTTTCAATAACTAATTTTTTCGGTTTTAGTTGCTTTATTATACCCAGTTTCCTTAGGGTTTTCGTTTCGTTGGGTGCCTTTGGCCGTCTTTTACTGTTACATAACAAACGTTAGACTACCGGTGGGAAAGACAAAGAAGCTTAGGCCTACTTGTGAAGGTCGCCTGTTACGTCACTTCCGCGTTATATATATATATATATATATATATATATATATATATATATATATATATATATATATATAATATATATATATATATATATAAATATATATTTATAATGTGTGTGTAATGTATATATGTGTATATAAACGCTGAAATTTAATAACAACTAAACATGACATTTGTTTTCATATACATATTACAAATATTTATATATTGTACAAGAATATATTTATCTATATATATATATATTATATATATATATATATATAGTATATATATATATTATATAGTTTGTGTGTGTATGTGTGTGTGAGCGCGCGCTCTCATATACATTTTAATAAGGCCACTAACCTATGTACCATTCTCGACCCCCGGCTGTGTATGGTGTATCTCAATACCGTCTAATTACTCTATATCAACATGGACAGAAATAGCAGTTAAGCTTACTGTGAACTGCAGGGCATGGGAAAACCAGATTCCCACCAAGCGTTAATTCACATTATGTTTTAATCCCGTCTCACGAAGTAGAAGAGTTCTTGACGTGGGACTAGAATCAACAAGATTGGGATTACCAGAATTTCGTGTGATTTAGAATAGTTTAGGTTTTATTCACATGCACACTAAATGTTACATATATTTATTTATTCATTTATCAGTACTGTTTGTTTCTGTTAGGGGAGATATGTTTTAACAAAGCGATTCCACAGCACACCACGATAGTGTCAGAAACCAGCGTTCCGAAAAAGAGTTTTATATTAAACCTTTGGTCATCCCAGATTTCACACAAAGAAAAAGTGGTGTCTAGAGTTTAAAAATAAGATTTTTTTTTTTTTCTCCCACGTGAGAGGATCTTCGGTTAGCGACTATATCCTCGGAGCTTTTTGTAGGCGCTTATGTTAGCAAAGACATTTTAAGTTGGCCTAAGATTTTCGTGGGTCAATTCGTAAATTGCTGTGACTGCAAATAGAAATTGCGCCTTTCAAGGCAGTAATCTTTAAGCATCTAAATTTTTTATTCACTCAGTGGCGTGGTTGGTATGGTCTTTGCCTGCCACCTCGGTGGCCGCGAGTTCGATTCTCGGCCATTCCATTGAGGAGTGAGAAATGTGTATTTCTGGTGATAGAAGTTCACTCTCGAC
>NC_087208.1:68602333-68612333 GCF_015104395.2 Macrobrachium nipponense | reverse complement strand
TATCATTATTAAAGTCTTACATCATGCCATATGAGATAGGAGCTTGCAACTTTTATTATTATTATTTCCTTGTGCATATACCATTATAATTGTATTATTAACATCATCATTGGCGTACCTTTGAGCACAGAAGATCATTGCCATTATGTTGAAGTTTTTAGTAGTGGTTATTATTTTGATTTAGTGTTGTAATTCCGATGAAAGAGGAACAACAACTCTACGATTGTAGGACTGTCTTAGAGTCTGTATTGTATTTACTCGAGGGATGACGGTTGTAGCTCTTATAAGAACTTGGTTACAATAGCTTTCAAGTGCTTGAATGTGGAGTGCAAGCAAGGGGCGTGGTTGCCCTCGGTGGATGAGGAACGGGCGAAGAAAACCCGTTTTGGAAATATACGCCTCTCTCTCTCTCTCTCTCTCTCTCTCTCTCTCTCTCTCTCTGCATGTACCTTTGTGCCTCCATCACAGTGAAGCGAGTCTAAAGCTAGTAGGTGATTGTGGCTGTTTTCCGATAAAGTACACTTGTGTACCAGTTTCAGTACAAGTGTGTGTATGTGTGTGTATATATATATATATATATATATAATATTATAATATATATATATATATCTATGTATGTTATGTATGTATGGCATGTATGTATGTATGTATGTATGGGTAAAAGCCACGAGGGAAAGCGAAACAGTGGGGTAACGCTGCAAGGCCTTTCGACTCTCGTCCTTTACTAATCATTTTTCGTTGTACACTGGATTTCCACAGTGTAATGTGACTCATGTCTTAAAGGTTAGGGGCGCTTAGAAAATGTTTCCGTTTGGGAAATTCAGGGATTCGGAGAAAAATGTCCTCTTGTGTCTTCATTTAGTGTTTGTTTTGATGTCTTCCATCTGGCAAGGTTCCAATTTCCAATACGTTTTTTCGTTGTTTTTTCTGGGGAATGTTAAGATATTTTCAAGGTTTAATTAGAATAATTTTCTAAAATATTATTAATAATATATATTATATATATATATATTATATAATATATATATATATATATATATATAATATATATATACAACACAGAAACGACAACTCTGTTCAACTTGAATATAACTGTGTATGTATCATTGTTCCTTAAAAGGTGGCATAGGTGCAGTATTTAACTCGTTTTTGGATAGGCATATTTTCTTGTGCCTCGACCAGCCATTTAGAAAAGACTGGCAGGAATTTAAGATGTAATGAGTTGGAGATGGTGGAATAGTACTAGCGTGTGTGTGTGTGAGCGAGAGATCGCCACCCAAAAAGTGCTTGGTCATAGAGTCTCCCATTTGACCGAGTACAGTTACTTTTTCTTAGCTCTCTCTCATTACATAATATATATATATATGTGTGTGTGTGTGTGTGTGTGCGCGTGCAGGTTGGTATTGTTTTATTTAGTTATTGTTACTACATTTTTAGAATTGGTATTTTTAGAAGCCCGAGGCTTGTAGTTCATTTTGTTGTCAGTAATGTTATTGTCGGTCGTTATTCACTTTATTGACCGATTTGCTGCATTCCAGTTTTGATAATGGTATTGGGCCATGTCATTTCCAGATTGCACACTTTTGATTAAGTTTGAAGAGGTAAATTCACCCAGTGATGCAAGTTACATGTACTGATACTACTGTAACAACGCTTTGGACAACAATCATTATTCACACCCCTCTCCAAACCCTTAATGTTCCCTTAGACCCCCCTTGGCTTTTAGGTAAGGCAACGGTAAGGTTGATTGTTGCTGGGGGAAGGGGCCGTTGATAGTGTGTGTGTGGAGAGAGAGAGAGAGAGAGAGAGAGAGAGAGAGAGAGAGAGAGAGAGAGGTTGGTCTCCGGCTCGCTTGACTTTGCTGCGGTTTTCGTCCCAAACATCAACCCGCTTTTTAGTTCTGCCTTTCCATGTTCTTCTCTCTCATTATCTCGTATATATATCCCTTTGTGCCCTATCTGTTTCTTGGCTTCTTTCGTACACCCCACCCCTTGTCTAAGGGTTAAGGATTTTACTGAGCGAATTTACCAGGTTCAGGCTTTTCGTCTTCTTCGATAGTTTGCTCGTCTTGAAGGGCAAGTTAAAGACTTGGGATACTTGCAGAGGAAGAGGAACTGAAATCACTCCGGTCAGATATGTATACATACATACACTTATACAAGGCGTACCCAGTTTCGAACTGATAGCCATATCTTATCGAGAGAATTGAAAAGTATCGTATATAAGCGTATGTCATATAAATAACCCTCCAAACATTTACCAGTTACATCGCCTTTTTCATAAGGTCATTTATCTACCAGTGTTTATTTTATTAACGTAATTTGCCGTTCAAATGTGTACATGACTTCATCTGTTTGACACGTGAACAATTTCAAGGCAGATGTAGCGAGACAAATGCGTTCTTGTATTTCATATCGAAGTGTGTCGAGCTTTCGTGGCAGGTGTACAAGTGTGCAAGGGACTTTGAATCAGTTGCCGATTACCGTTTTATTTGAATCTCAATATCTACCTATTTCTTTGTGTGTGTATCCCCTTTTGAGATATTTCTAATAGGTTCTATTTTACCTGCCTCCGTTTCACATTATTCTTTTAGTTGAAGCAGGAGGTCGTATATGTTCTTACATTCATACTGATAATCGGCATTATAGAAGTGAAAATGGTCTAACCGGTTTAGGCTTGCTTGAGACGCGGAGTGTAGTGGTGGTCAGACTGTCATGGTTGGATGGAAGCGGAAGGGTGAAAGGTGCCGATAGATGTTTTTTTTTATCGTTATTTTTGCCTTTGGATTTCACAAAACGTAATAATTAACGGTGACATACGCGCATAAATATCTTTATTTGTAACATTAAGATGTATTATTCGATGAATAATGGTGGTAGTTCCCCAATTGTTGCAAGTTGAAAGGGTAAATGAATGAAGAATGTCGGTACCATGTCCGGCGGGGTTTCCTAATATGGCGTAGGGGACGAACAGACAGCCTGGCTCCAGCTGAAAAATATCTTTCACCTACGGTCTACGCTGACCATGCTCTCTCTCTCTCTCTCTGTAGACACAAATATTGTAGTACATACCTAACCACGCATTCTTATCTACATTGCTGTGAAACTTTTGCGAAAGCTAAATTTCGGGATAGGAGATTAACCGGTTGACCAAGCAGAACGAAACGATGTGAAAAAGCGCAAAAGTGGATTGCAGTTTTACGTAGAGATGTGATACAGATGAGAAAATAACTGAACACTCCCACCTCTATGAACATTGCAGGCTACCGGAGATTGTCTTCGATTCCAGACTAACACGGTGTATTGATACTCCCTGGTGGAAATGGCAGGCAGCCAAAAGGCTGACACTTTCAGGAAATACTGACAGCATTACAGAAACGAAAATTCCCCAAGAATATAGTAGATGAAAACGGAAGGAATGTGGATTTACTTGGTCAAACATTATTATTATTATTATTATTATTATTATTATTATTATTATTATTATTATTATTGGAACAAGCTATAATGCGAAATAACTTAGAAAGTTCATAGTTCCGTAGAAAGATTTTGCTCAGAATGAAAATAACCGAAGGCCTTCTTATCATTCTCATATCGCTGTTCACCATAGGAAATGTCCAGTTTGAACAAGCATCATTTTGGCCCTATCTTTCTGTCTATCCTACAAAATGTCCACAAGCCCAGGATCTTGCTGACATTACCTTGTGATCACTGTCTCTTGGTAGGCTCAAACGACGCTCAATATATGAATACATCGAATTTCCTATATTGTACATACAAACCATGGGTGAACCTTTGTGATTCCTTGGTTGGTATAGATTTAACCAGCCCTACGCCAGCAAGGTTTCTCTAAATGCAACATGCAACTCGCGTATGGGACTAGGCCTCTGGATCCAGTTCAGTCCACAAGTGAATCACTTGGCCTTATCATAGACTCTTTGGTGCATATCAGACCAGTTGTCTATTGGGTTACCGTTATCTAAATATACTTCGTTAACTATACGTTATCACATATCTTTGGGTTCATTTATCAGGTCATGTGAGGTGTACAGCTTGTGGTACAGGCGATCGTTTGTAACGTGAACCAACCACTCGAAGGGCCACGCGAATGTGTAAATAAATCTATCAGCTTGACGGTGAGATAAGGATGGTAAACATTTGAAGTGATTTCTCTTGGGTGAATGACGATTGTAGTATATTTTCTTTACTTGGTATAGATATTTTGTTGTCTTTTAATAATGTGTTATCATTATCATAGTCCTCATCATTCACTGAATCTGAAGGCTTGAGGAATTGTGGGAAGTATTAATTGATTTTCTTCAGAAGTTGAATTAGGATTTGAAAGCTGTTCCGTTGCATATGATTTGCGATAACCAGTTTTGATTAGTATTCGTGTCTGTTTGACGCTTAATTAGTGAAGCGAGAGTCTGCTGATTATGATATAATGTTAGATATGCGAAATGAGCCGTCAGATTTTTTGTTGCCTTCTCATATAGTTGTCAGGTCTGTTCTTAGCGGAATAAATTTAGAGGGAAAACATTCATACTGCCAGTAACTTAATGGACAGTAAAATATATTTTTTTGTATTCTCTCGCAGTGATCAAATTTGTTGCCTTATATTGTATTAATTTCAATCCATTGTCATTCATGATTTATTACATATATATATATATATATATATATATATATATATATATATATATATATGTATGTATATATATATATATACATACATACATACATACATACGATACGTATACACACACACACACACACACACATATATATATATATATAATGAATAACTTTATCACGAAATATATAAAACGTGATGCTTTGTGTAAATAAAGGCAATGCCACGGAGGAAGATGGAATGACGAGAACTGCCGAGATCTTTCGGTCTTAACAACCCTTACTTAAGGCAAGACTGTGGCATTATCTTATATATATATGTATATATATATATATATATATATATAATATATATATATATATATATATATCTATATATGTATATATATATATATATAGTCATATCACATTACCGTTCCTGGATTTGTATGGTGTCCTGGGTTCGCGCCTGGGCGCCGACAATTCTGTTATCGCCTAATAAAATTCCCCTTCGGTTAAGCATATATGAAAATATATTAATTCCGAGGTAGATTGAATTTGATATTAAAGGACATTTGTAGCTCGATGCCATCATTCATAAAACCTGTTTCTGGTTATAATCCAGTTTGAAATCATACGCATACATACATACATACACTATATAAGTGTATATATATATATATACACATATATATGTGTATAAATGGTTGTATGCATGTATATGTTTGTATGAATGAATGATAACACTTGTCCACCGATAAGTGAGGAAAAAAATGTTGAACAGGCATTCTTGCATGTACCTTGTTGTCGAGTAGCATTGTCACTTACCTCGAAATTGTTGTCAAGTGTTGTGGCTAAACAAGTTGCCGTTTCCAGTCCTGGGTCCGAGTGTCAAGTAGCACTCTGAGTAGACGAAGGTTGGGGAGGACGTGATGGGATCAAGTTCCTCAGTGACTGCAACTGTAACATTGAGCAAGTGTTCAGGTGACGTGATTTTGTACTTTACGGAAACGAATTGCCAGATGAGTGCCTGGTTCAAGTAATCCATTTGAATATGAGGTGGCTTCGTTTTTCTACTTATGGTGATAACCGAGAGTGCCAAATATTCTCTCTCTCTCTCTCTCTCTCTCTCTCTCTCTCTCTCTCTCTCTCTCTCTCTCTCTCTCTCTCTCTCTCTCTCTCTCTCCATTTTTAGTCTACGTTACAGAGTTTGCTCATAAGTCCAAGTCTTACATTATTGTTAAAGGCTTTTGTGTATTAAAAGCCAAATGGCTGCAATATTAATATCTTCTCTCTCTCTCTCTCTCTCTCTCTCTCTCTCTCTCTCTCTTTTGTGGTGTCAAGTGTCATGTTGCCAAGAATCACACCTAATAATGGTCACCGTGTCACACGGCTTGAATCTTTTCTTCCGTAAGCAGGCATCGTCCTTTTTCGTAGGGCAGTACTCGCATGCATTTAGCCAATCATTACACAATTGTCAATGATGTATCTCATGTTTCGAAGCAGTTGCTGTTTTTCCTTAGATAGCCATGACACGGTAGTATACGTGTTGTAGGTGTATAGCATATTTCTAAATAAAAAATATTGTTTATGTCTTCTCACTCATTGACGGAAAACTTCGTTCCTGAAATATATAGCAAGAAGCTCATTTGTTTATATTACTGTAAGTTGTGGTAAGGCTGGGAAAACCTATCTTCTTCATTCTCCTTTCGTAAACGGATGAAAAGACGGACAGGTCCCCCTCTAGTTTTCTGCCAATACGTGATCCTTTGCTCAAACTCCGCAGGCAGGGTGCCAAAAGATGCCGGGGAAGTGTGCCCGCGTGGCAACGCCTCTACCGAGTCATGTGCATAGTATTGTCGTATACTTATGGCATCGTAAAAACATTGTTTTGCTGAATTAAAGGTTATTTTGGAGCTCACTTCTTCCTAAGAACATTTGATAGTTTTATCATTAGCACTCTTGTCCCATTTTAGCCTCAAATCCCTCTCGCCAAACCCATTTTTACTTCGTAACTTCGGTGAGGGAAAAATGGTACCCGAAATTGAATGCCTCGTTGTGCTCGACGTCTCATGAAAGCAGGATCTGTGGGAGAGTTATGTTTTTATTATTATTATTATTGATTTCTATCCTTCTTAGGACAGTCACTAGGTCTATATTGTTGTTCTTAGGCATGACAGCCTCTCATCATTAACATAATCATTATCATTATGCTTTAAATTCCTCTGTGAATTTTACAAGCTTGGCTGTAACACCACCACGTGCAGTGTTCCACCTCGCTAAGGGTCGTTTAACGTTCATTAGGAAGGTCCAGAAATAAAGTTGGTGGCATGCAGGGTCCTGGCCAGACTGCGTCTCCAAGAATAAATGTATTTATTGTATAATATGTAGTCCAGTTCTTTTTTCTATTTTAATATATTTTCACATTGTTTGATTGTGTCGAGTCGTCTTGATTTCTACTAATTAAAGTTCTTTTACGATATTAGTGGTATATTAGCACATTCTTATTTATGATCGCATTGGCAAGTCTGGTGAGGTTCGGTGACAAGTCAACATTATTGAAGGGTCTTTGCAGCGTCCCTTCAGCCCATAGCTGCAACCTCTTTCTTTCCTTTTACTGTACCTCCTTTCATATACTCTTTCTTCCATCTTACTTTCCACCTTCTCATAACTATTGATTCATAGTGCACCTGCAAGGTTTTACTCATGTTACACCTTTCAAACCTTTTACTGCCCATTTCAGTTTCACAGCTGAATGACCTCATGGGTCCCACTGCTTGGCCTTTGGCCTAAATTCTATATTCAGTTCTATATTCAATTTACCATTTTCGTGTTATATTAACAAATTCTTACTTACGATCGCATTGACAAGTCTGATGACTTTCGGGGGGACAATGTTGTCAACTCATGTGACGTGGACACTAAAATAATTATAGCGTAATGTATTCTTTTGCTGAAAAAGGGCCGCTTTTCCAAGCAGATTTCTTGTCAGGTGACTGTGCCAACTCTCCACTTCGTTGCCTTGATTACTTGGGCTTTGCAGTTAATTTGATAAGAAACGACAAGCTTAACGTGTGTTGGGTTGGCACAGTTTGTTATAAGAAGGCTTCTCTTACATTTTTCTAATTTGTGCTTACGGGCTCTGTTTGTGTGTGTGTGTGTGATTATATATAATATATATTATATATATATAATATATATATATATATATATATATATATATATATATATATATATTACAACAGAATTCCATCTAATTACCTACTTGAAGAGAGACAGCAGTCTCTGGAATACAGTACTTACTTTCTATATTATAGCGTTATACATTATATTATATATATATATATATATATATATATATATATATATATATATAATGTATAATATATACTATATAATGTATATTCAAATATAAGTTATATATGTGTGTGTGTGTGTGTGTGTGTGTGTGTGTGTATATATATATACACATATAATGTATGTGTATATATAATATAATATATATATATATATATATATATATATATATATATATATATATATATATATTATATAGAGAGAGAGAGAGAGAGAGAGAGACAGAGAGAGAGAGAGAGAGAGAGAAACTTCATGCGGACATTAGTTTAATTTGTCTCCAGGGGCAGACGCAGAATCTGCTTGTGCGCTGTCGAGATGCAACGACCGCACACGAAATATTCGATGACTCTCGATTCCCACCCGGGAATCCCCTCCGCGGAACGAACTGTTCCTCGCCGGTTCATACCTGTTCCGCTTGGTCATTGCTACGCCGCGTGACCGCCAGGGATGCCTTCGCACCCGAGGGCATGGGCGAAGTGAGAGTCGGGAAGGAAGGCAGATGTGGGTATTAGAAAGAATCTAGGCGCCCTTTGTTGAAGCGGCTGAGGGAGGGAGGGAGGGAGGGAGGAGAAGGAGGCTAAGTGGGGAGGTGGATGGATGGATAGGTAATTATGACGTCACCATCACGCCACCTGTGGTTCGATTTCGTCTTCGTACGAAGCTGCTACTGGGTGACGTCACAAGTATAAGTGTAGTCTCTTGGGTCGTAGCTTGCGGCTTTTCTCAACCAATGGGCCATTATGTCTTGTGACAGGTAATAAATATTTCTTTTTTCTTTAACCCGCCGGGCCCTTTTGTGAGTCACCGTTTGTACCTGTCGGTAATTGAGTCTTCCTTTTTTTAATTTTATGTTTGCCCCCGAAGAGCTCTGAAAAGCTTAGAGGTCTAAAAGTGTGTGTGTGTGTGTGTGTATATATATATATATATATATATATATATATATATATATATATATAGGTATATATAATAAAATGTGTGTATATTTATTAATTTATTGTAACGGACCCTCATATTTAATTTTGGTTTACGAATTTATGCAGACATTCGAACACTCCGAACGTCATATTAACTGTCAAATTTTATCTCTTAGGAAATGACTCGTCAAGTGGGAGCTTAGAGTACACTGAAGTCTTTAAAACCAACTTTCAGGGAACATCTTGGCCCTCATGACATGAAACCACATGAAACCATCTGTGTCTCGTCTTGTGTTGACATCACTCCTTGGCTTTAGAATGTTCAGCAAATCGCGGATACTTAAGATATCTACTCTTGTTAACTTGATGAATTTGAACATTATTTTGTGACAGTAATAAGCTAACATCATAGAGAGATGTACTCAGTATTATTACTGCTAGTAGCATAAATATTTCTCCGTAATGTCTATAGAATGGTTTCTGTTTGAACGTTTTCTTCCTGTAGGTCAGATGTCTTTATTTGAATAAGTAATATATATTTGATCTCAGACTGCAAAAGATTAATCCTGTTGAAATTAGTCTGAAATTGTTAGAGGTTGTCGTATTTTCAGATGAGTTTGTTCGGGCATCATTTATTGTTAAATGCCTTTGGGTTTTGCTGCTCTGAACTCAGGTGTTTTTATGGTTATCAAGGTCTGTGATGTAGGCCTGACTAGAATGAAATATGAGAACATAAAAAAGAAAAGAGCAGGATTACGCGTGATGCATAAAACCATAAGGATAGAGTAGGCCTTCTTTAAAAACAGATAAAATTATAAAACCCGGGAGAACTGGAAATCGGAGATGAGTTATATCCTCCTCCTCCTCCCCCTCCCCCCCCCAAAAAAAAAAAAAAAAAAAAAAAAAAAAAAAAAAAAAAATCTTGTCCGTTTTCACAGTCCGTAATATAATATTGGGTTTGTGGCACTGAGAGTTCCGAGTCCAACCGTGCAAGGACAAGGCTACAAACAGGTGTAGAGCGTTGCCAGGGCCACTTGTCTTGGCGACACTTGACTCTGCTGTCTTTGTAACAATTTTATTATTATTTATAAGTGCTATTGCGTCTTCACGCTTAGTAGT
>NC_087208.1:68562333-68597333 GCF_015104395.2 Macrobrachium nipponense | reverse complement strand
CCACCCATAAGATACATTTCCCCTCCTTAGACTACTCCTTGCAGCCACAAAACTTATATTTCCCCACCCATAGTTGTCGTCTCCCTAACGGCAGATAATTATTCCCCACCCTCTAGACTGCTTCCCGCCCCCCTCTAAAGTATCCCCCCCCCCCATCTATTGTCCCTAATGGCCGATATCTTTCCCCACTCTTTAGTTTGACCCAACCCCTCCCCCCGACACAACTCTTTCCCACCCCTGATTATCTTCCTCCACATCGTACACTTTCGTCCCTTCCCCTTGGACTTCCTTCCCTATCCCTCGGACGCCTTCCCCTTCCCTTCCCTTCCCCCGCCCCTTTCATTTTCAATTACTCCAGTGTTCCCCCGACACAGTGCATGGCCTCTCGCCGTGAATTATCCGGGAGAGCCGCTCTCAGTTAGCGTGCTGTCATTTATTTAATCTGTGGTTGGCAGTTTTCTTGGGAAAGGAGGTTTTGGGGTTTGGGGGGGGTGGGAGAGGGGGAGTGGGAGGGGATTACTCATGACACTCATTACACGGTACGCAAAGCAAACTTGGCACGCACAGGCCGCAAATTCTCTTAATATCCGTTGAAGGCTTGTAATCCATTGGCTTTCGTAATCGTGAAGACCAAACCGCGGTCTTTAAACAAAAGTGCCAGTCTTCACCCAAAACGTCTGTCATTTCGGAGATGCGTGTCTTGTGCAACATCATGCACGTCTCGTCTCTTATTCTTGGATCCCGGTCTCTTGTTTGTCTGAGTGTAGAAGCCTTTGGCATTATGGAAAGGAATAGAGGCATTTGCGATTTATTCATTCAGCGCACGAGGCAATCTCGCCAAATCCTCTGGCTGGAACGGTATATCACCTCAAGCGGCTCTTTTATTTATGAATAAGTTTGCAAACTGGTCAGACTAGTTCCTGGAGAAAGAGAATGAGGCTAACTCATGACGTAAGGCTGAAATAAGCCCTGTGTGAATCATGGCTGTGTAGTTTTCGTTGTCTCCTATTTTTAGGGGTGTTTAATAATTCTTTATATTCGTCTGTTTTGAGAACTGAACATTGTATCAGAGTTTTTTTCTGGCAAAAGTTCTATATATTGAATGTATGTCCTTGAACGCATATTTCTCTCTCTCTCTCTCTCTCAACAGTCGTTATAATGCCAAATTTTATGTGCCATCATCTTTCTGATTGAATGTATTAAGTTTAAGATTTGTTTATTTAATATTGATAGTGCTTGATCACATTGTCTTGTTCCCATTTTTTATATAAACTCTATTATTGTATGAATCAAACCTCCCTCCCTCTCTCTCTCTCTCTCTCTCTCTCTCTCTCTCTCTCTCTCTCTCTCTCTCTCTCTCTCTCTCTGTCTGTCTATTATTCCAATGCTGGAAACGACAGTCATAATTGAACCGTGGCAATGCCAACCCGTAGACTTTTACCAACACTTGGTCTGATTTGCCTGTTTAAGAATGTTGCCGCATCCAAGGCCTTTAGAGACCTTAGCCCCATCTATCCTGGTCAGGTTTTAAGTACCCTTTTTTATCTTTATCTTCTGTGTACTTTGGTTATCAGGATATTTATCACTTAAAACGTTAGATAAACTTCGTGGGCGTCTGGCACTTTGGAGATAAGGAAGAGGGGGAGAACTATGTTATAGTTTAGTTTTCAGTTATATGATTATGCTCTTTGTAGATTGTGAAGTTATATGATTGTGCTCTTTGTAGATTGTGAAGTCGTGTTTTTTTTTTTTTCATCTAATCCATTTTTTATGCCTAGTGATTATTCTATAATAATTGTGAAATATGCTAAAATTTATAAAAATACCTTCTTTGATGTCATCCTCTATATTTTGATGACTTAGACTTTGTATAATTTTCCTATTGTCCTCTTTATGGTTTGTGAATTTATCCTTTGGACTCTTCATCAAGTTAGAATTTGTATATTTCGCTTTGCTCTTCATAGTTTGTAATAAAATGTGTGTATTGTGTTATGCTTTTCATAGTTGATGACAGAAGGTGTGTATTTTGTATTGCTTTTCGTAGTTGTGAAAAAAATTGTATATTTTGCTATGCACCTCATAGTTTGTGACCAAATTTGTATATTTTATGCTCTTCTTAGTTTGTGATGAAATGCGTATATTTTGTTGTGCTCATCATAGTTCGTGATAAAAAGTGTAAATTTTGTTATGCTTTTCATAGTTGTGATAACATTTGTATATTTTGCCATGCTCTTCATAGTTTGTGATGATACCCTTTATGTAGTTCGTCGAGTTTTTTTTATCCCTTATAGGAATTCATGAAGTCATGTCGTAAACTTTTGTGAATCATTCATTGGAATCCAATGCACGGACAAGAAAACACTTCTTTACATGAGATCACTCAGGTTGAACTCGTAACATTCGCAAAATTCTCTCTCTCTCTCTCTCTCTCTCTCTCTCTCTCTCTCTCTCTCTCTCTCTCTCTCTCTCTGAATTTCCTTGGTTTTATATCCATATGTTTTCCAGTTTACCTTTCATGTTACTTTGTTTATTGTTACTGTTTTTGTATTTTGTGGCAGTTATGGTTTTTTTTTATTGGGGGGGGGGGGTTATCTCTCTTATTACTTTCGATATACTTTTTGCCACATTTTTATTTTTCAGTTTTCTTCTTTGATTCATTCATGATAGTCTTCCATTTTAATGAGGTTTTTATTTCGGAGTTGTCCTTCATTACACTGTGAACTTTTGTTTTTCAACCGCGCACTTGTTTTGGGGTTTTCCTTTGCTATTTTTCTTCGTTTATATTTCGAAAGATATTGGAGTGTTGCGTTTTTGGTGCGTAAAAGCAATTTGATTTCGATTCTTTGTGACACAGGTTCGCATGAGAGAGAGAGAGAGAGAGAGAGAGAGAGAGAGAGAGAGAGGCCTACATGACAAACCACCGGGGTTTACATTGCATGTCGCTTTTGACAAGCATATTACCCGGTGTCCGCTGCATGGAACGTATTATTCATGGGCGTTGCCTCTTCCAATTGCGTTTCACTTTTTACCTCTGCTCTCATGCCCTTCGGCTTTTACGTGCGATCTCTTCTCTCTCTCTCTCTCTCTCTCTCTCTCTCCTTATGTGTACGAGCTCTTCGAAAGGTTTTGGAATGTTGAGTGTTCTTGTATTATTTTGACCCTACTTTTATCTTGGCTTATTTTATCAGTTTTTTTTTTTTTCTCCTCCTTTTCCTATAGTCATTTGCCAAGTTCACATGGCATGTTAGTCCCCCCCCCTCATCTCTCTCCTCTCCTCTCCTCTCATCCCCCCCCCCCCCCCCCTCTCTCTCTCTCTCTCTCTCTCTCTCTCTCTCTCTCATTTGGAAAGTTTGGAATGTTGCATTGCTGATTATGTATATTTGTCTCTACAGCACCTATTTGCAAGTGTTTTTAGTGTTTTTGTTACTCTGAAAACAAGGACTATTTATTTAGGTTGCTGCCTTGTTTATTCATGGGCGGTTTTGATACATTGGAACGCAATAGTGCATCCGTGGGCGAGTCAGATACATTAAATGGACTGTCGTTTATGGAAATCGGGCAATGCTAGTCCGTAGAGTTACCCCGCGCAATGTTCATTCGGTATGATGTCCATTTTTTACTCGGTTGGAAACTGATTTTAGATATTTTTTATTTATTTATTTAGAAGTTTGCTTTGTATGATAATTTTGGTAGTTTATGTTGGATGTTTCGTTTGTTGTAAGGTAGAATCATTATGTTAAAAATGCTAGTATTAATGTTTGGAAGCTTTGATAAACAATTTATTGCCAAATTTTTCTTTTGTGTCACGTTCGTAGCATAATAATAATAATGACAATAACGTTTTTGTCACCCAGTGATTGGGAAAGTCGTAAACAAATAACAGCATGCGCTCATAAATAAACAAATAAATAAATAATGCCGCTTTAGGCGTATTGTTAAAGCAGGCATTGGTAACTGATGCCAGGTACCTATTTTTCCCGTTTTCTTTTTAGTCAATTTTTGCGGTGTTTTTGGCTCCGTTTTCTTTAAGGATGGGCCGACCGTGCTCTCGGACTTAAATGCCTTACGTTTTCTGTGGTTAGAGTGAAAGGTGCTTGAAGTGAAGGCCGGTAAATCCATTCAGCTCTCTCTCTCTCTCTCTCTCTCTCTCTCTCTCTCTCTCTCTGTTTCTTAACAGTTGCCTTACTTGTATTTGAAGATGACCATGGCCGTCGCGACACCAATTTTTTAAGATCTTGATTATCTTAGTGTATCAGTCAACGTAATTATTTGCTCTTTGTTTTATTTTTCAATAAAAAAACGAGATAACGAGCGGAGACAGTAGATGAGTTATCGTGCGCTGTTATTAAACAGATATGATTCACCCCTCTTTAATCAAGTGATTGCTGACTGGTAATTGTATTGACTTTGATATCGGTTTGTTTTCCAAAGGTTGCGTTTGTTGTTATTGTTTTTTTTTTTTTTTTATGTTGGTGACGTGAGTGTTGTTTTGTTGCACGGATGATCAATTTTTTTATTGCATATGTGTATCCGTCAGAGAGAGAGAGAGAGAGAGAGAGAGAGAGAGAGAGAGAGAGAGAGAGAGAGAGAGAGAGATTCTTCTAACGTTTGTCAGTACTTGAGACTGGTATAATTTTTTTTTCCATATTTCGCCACAGTTTCTGTACTTTTTTCAGTAACTATGCTTAAGAACTGTCTTAGATCTTATATTTCAGTCACAAATTCATGTTCGCAATTGAGCAATTATTCCTGCAATATCCTGGGGTTTAGTTTGTGAGTCTCTCTCGACCTTTCTCTCCCCCTCGTTTCCAAATGCTGTAGTGAGTTTGTAAACTTCATCGTATGCTCCCTTTCATAGCAAGTATCAGTGTGGGAGAGGATTCTGGGATACTAAGAGTAAAAGGCAAGATACACAGGGAAGATATTCCATTAATGGGAAGCCGTTTATAATGAAAATCATTGTTGAATGCATTAAAACATACATACGCACACGGCACGCACATACATGCGCTCACAGATAATAGTGTAGCTGTTGGTGAGTGAATGTGGGAGCTTCGCGGTTCTAAGGCGGCTACCTAAGCTGCAGTGAGATCACGGTGCATTTTAGATCAAGATGGCGTCGGTTGTGTCGTCATAAATTATGTTGGGGCCTGTGACGTATCGTTGAACTATGACGTCATCACGTCGGTTTGGTTTCCCCCCTCCCCCAACTATGTTGGGAACGGTGACGTCGTTGTTACCTCCTGTAGAGAAAGCTATGACGTCACGTTCTTTTTTATCGGCAACTCTCGTGAGTGGCTCATCCTGGATGTGACGTCATAGGTTACATATTGACGGTGTTAATCACGCGTCCCCTTATACATCATGTTATCTTTTGTACGGAGGACTGTAATATGATATGCACCCGGTGTGTAATGCACCTATTTGCATGGTTTGAAATGAAAACTATAATGTAATTAGTAATCGTTTTTTATTTATTGTTAAGATTGCACTGCATTTAGTAATTACTTGTATTGACTTATACACTTGTGTCAACTTGTCTAGATATTCTTTAAAGTCTACAATGAAAACATCCCTTTACTGAAATGCCCTCCCAGTGATACCATGGCACAACATGGCCTAAGTACATTTAATTTTACGTTTATGGAAGTAATATGACTCTCATTCATTTTTTTATCCTAAACTGACCGGTTTGACCTCTCGGTTCCCTAGTTATCATGACTCTTTAACCGACAGATCATGTTGTTATTATTTTTATTATTAATGCTCTTGAAGTTTCTCATCGCTGTCTCTATGAAGGTATGATAAGAACTGCAACCAACTGTGTGTTGTTGAACAGTCCGACCCGACAGCTGTTTTGTTCCCTTTGCGGTCGTTGCGATATCCTTGCGGTAGAATTTGGTAATCAAATTTTGTACACAACCGCCTTCACGCCTTCAAGAGATCCTCATCTGCGGCCTCGTTAACAGGATCTAAAGCACTTCTGAATATTGGTGCTTGGTGCTTATCTCGACTTTTCGTTGCGTCACCTCGATATCGCTTGATAAATCAGCGAAGGGCGTGGCTTTGCCTTTGTGTGTGTGTGTGTGTGCATTTAGGGATAAGCTGGTCTTGTTTGTAGGCTTGTTCGTCTGCCTGTGTGTCTGTGTTGAGCAGGTGGGGGTTTGGTGCATAATCATATATGGAATTGGCCGGGTCCTCCATGAATGAGCATTTCTGACGAGCTTGCCAAGATACACATACCTGCCACCACCCACTGCATTTCCTACTCAGATCCCCCTCACCCCCCTTTCCCTCATTCCCCCTATCTCCCACACATGAGGATCTTCTTCCCCCAAGACCTTCCCTCCCCGCCTGTGCCTTTCGAAAAGCTTTTCCCTGTTTCAGTGAAGATTTTGTGTAAGGGAAATGTTGGGGTGTCTTCGGGAGGTTCTTGGAACTTATTTAAAAGGTTCCAATTGGGTACGTGTTACGGTTTTGGTTTTTTGTCCAGTGTAGGTTTCAACGGGCTATTTGCTCTTGTTGGTCCGCTGTCTCCTCGGGGCGGGATAGTCTTATTTGCTTTTATTTTAAAGGTCGTATATTTCTGTTGTAAATTCCTGTAAATTTATATTCAACCTTAACATCGTTACCTTTGTGTTACTTCAATTCTGTGTTCAAAGAGTCCCGTATTTTTCTGGAAATTAGTTGTAAGAATTGATTTTAACTGAGCTAGAGCGCCATTGTTAGATTTAATCAGAGCGTCAGTTTCTAAAGAGGGTTGTATACATATATTAAAAGTTTTGTTCAAGTATTGATACGTGTAAGCTTTATTTTCTGTCATTGGAAAGCAAAGTTGTATTTTTAATTGGAAAAATGTTTTTGGGTGTAGCAAGTAAGAAGCTTTATTTTCTTTTTTAGTAAAGCAAAGTTATATATATGATTTTACAAAATTTTTGTAGTAAAAAAAATACAAAGTTATTTTTAAGGCACATTTACTGTAGGAGATGATGATATAAAATTCTGATGATACATTTAATGCTATTATACTCCTAACTCCACACTTAGATGTCAAAGCTTGTTTTAATTCCCGTGGAATATATTCATTTACCACACAGTGAGTGAGAAAGCTTTTACAACGTCATTACCTGAGCGTTCTATATAGCTATATAGTAAATAGACTGATACTTAACTGTAGAAGGATTCCAACCCTTTATTTAGGGGAATGGTAAAGCATCACCACCAACCAGCCCCATGTGAATTGGATCATTATTTATCGGCACGATTTTTAGAGAGATGAAACTGTTAGAAATAAAATAAACAGAGAGAGAGAGAGAAGAGAGAGAGAGAGAGAGAGAGAGAGAGAGATAGAGAGAGGGGGGGGGGGGAAGCTGCTTTCTATAGGGGTGAACTCATGTAACAAGTAAATGGCCTCCCTCGTAGCAACTTGGCTCAACCTTTTGAATGTTTTGGTCACACAACAGACGAGGGAGTACGAAGAAGAAAGTGAGCCGAGTATTGTTGTTGCGGTTGTGGGGCCCCTTTTTTCCCCTTTTTTTTTATTTTATTTAATTGGGTAATCTCCATGTTCCTTGTTTTTAGTGCTTGGTGTAAAACCACTCTTCTATTATGATGCGGTTGCATGTTGTACCGGCTCATAGTGTAAGCATACACACTATAATATATATATATATATATATATATATATATATATACACCACACACATATATATATATTAAAATATATATACATATATTAATAAATATATTAAATATACATATAAATAATAATATATATATATATATATATAATATATATATATATATATAGTATATATAATATATATAATATAATAAGTAATATATGCGCGTGGGTTTTAAATTTATTAGGACGGCGCCCTTCTGCGTTTCCTCCGCTTCTTTTCTCGACTTTTTACAGACATTTCTATTTCCCTAAGATTTTCTCTTCCATAAATGTCTCCTGTTAAAGACTGTTATCTCTCTCCCCCGTAAGTTAGGGGGACATAAATAGTGGTTTTTATCTCCCACGTACTTTGCTTAGTGTGAGCGCTACCTGGGAAACCCATCTCGCTCGCGGTATTTTGCTTCTAGTTTTATTATTTTAATAATGTTACGTGGTAGAGCAGAGTATGTATAGATACATACAATATCTGTATGTGTGTATATATATATATATATATATATATATATATATATAATATATCGATATTATATATATGAGCGCGAGAGAGAGAGAGAGAGAGAGAGAGAGATGAGAATGAGAGCGAGAGAGAGAGAGGAGAGACGAGAGAGAGATAGACTTGAGAGAGAAGAGAGAGACATGAGGACCCGAATGAGAGAGAGAGAATTGAGAGAGAGAGAGAGGGAAAGAAAAACATTCCCCCAGGGTTTATGATAAATTCCTCGATGGGTTATGAAAATGGACACCTGAGATTTCGCTCCCCTGATGTTACTGAATTCGATTTACACTGAAATCCATTTAAATTCCAGACTGGAAATAGAAATCACTGTATATTTTATTACTACTTTTTTTCTTCATTTCTAAATTTTCTGCAACTTTATAAAATACGCTGTTTTAATGACCCATATTTGGCCGCCTGGTCGTAAAATTGGGAGTGGGCGTATGCTTGTGTCATATCATCGCTTATCTAAGCTGGATTAATTTAATTTTTTTTTATGAAAATGAGATTTTATCATTTGACTTGATTTTGAATTTTGTATTCGGAATTGGACACTTCCCCGAATTATAGAGATACGGATGGTCTCTGATCATCCTTTAGGTTAAATGTTCACAGCTTGTCAAATCATCAATATTTTATTGTTGACAAATCGTCATGATATTATTTTGCCGCTAGGTAAAACACTCCTGGTTCAGTCTGTATTGCTTTCGATGATCTCACCTATTGCGACACGGGTGTTCAAACAACAGATGAGTTTTCATTTTCACGGTGAAAGAAGTTTGCTTTTTTTTTTTTTTTACTTTAATGATAAGGAGTCAGGGAAACTGTGGTTTGTCTTATTTATCTTTAGTTTATATATCTTTGTATTTCCTTAGTGTTATTCAGATGTTCGAAAGTCTTCGATTTTATGTAATATATATATATATATATACTATATATATATATATATATATATATACTAAACATCAGATGAGTTTTTTCATTTTTTCACGGTTGAAAGATTTTTTTTTTTTTTTTTTTTTGACTTAATGATAAGGAGTCAGGGAATACAGTGGTTTGTTGAATTCAATCTATTTATGTTTAGCTTATATGTGTGTTTCCTTAGTATTATTCAGGTCGTTCGAAAAGTCTTCGATATTATGTAGATTTTTTGTTTTTTAAATTAAAAATACAGTTCTGTCACATTCTGAATTTATTATTATTATTGAAAAAGATTGGATACACACTTTTACCATCTTGTTTGTCTGCTTCTCTGTTTGTCAGCCTGTCATGTTTATCTTGAGATGCTACCATTATGATGAGTGGTGATATCAGTGGTACCTGTAGATCACGATTTGATTGGTAACCCTCTCAGCCCTCTGCCGTATCTCAGGCTCTCGAAACCAGTCTGGTGCTTGAAGGCTTCCTTCCACGCAAGTGATCGAATTCACATCTTCGTCGATTGCGTCATACCTCAGAACAGCCGTTCGTAAGAAGAACTCGCGTGCTCCAACCTCCCACCGGAGGTAACAGGTTTCCTTGACAATCCCTTTTCTGTCTTCGCAAGTGTTCGAGAATACAGTAAAGGTTATCCAAATTCTGGCGCTTTTCAGTCGGTTATGTCATGATTTTCAAATTATGGTTGCCAGAGCGTTACGTGTAGGGGTAGAGAGATGGCTATGACATCATTGTTACTAAGTTGATGCTTTCAAGTGTTCTGTTGTAATTTTTGTTCTCTCTCTCTCTCTCTCTCTCTCTCTCTCTCTCTCTCTCTCTACTTTTAATGCGTGATTCAGTATTTTGCAACAAGAGGTGAGCTTTTTCTTGTCAACTCCGAAGTAATATATATATATATATATATATATATATATATATATATTATATATATATATATATTGCGTATATATGTGTTTGTATGTGCGTGTTTTTTCTTTTTGCTCGCGCACAGGATCCAAGCAGCTAAAGCTAATTTACATAGTATGGAAGAAGCTGCATCCCAGTTGAAGTGTTGAACGCCTAACTTTTATGAACGCATTCGGCTGGGTTTGACAGTCCAGCGTGAAAAAAAAAAAAGATGTTTATAGATGAAACAGTGAAAAATCTTGGAGTCGTTGTTTTCCGCGGTTATTGACGCAGTCGCGTGAAGGATTTCATTATCTGGGTGGAAATTCTCGGTACTCAAAATTTGTGTTTCGTGACAATACCGACTGTCTAGACGAATAGATTAGTTGGGTACTTTTATTCGTCTGGTAGCGAGACTAAATATTTCAGAATTACGATTGATTACTGTAAAAAGTAATGGCATTACAGCGTTGCTAAATATTTCTGATAATATTTATTCCAGCAAATACGTCTTATTAGTAAGAAATGCGAAAATTCTTTTACCTTAAATCCAAAAGGAGATTATAGCGCCTCAGCGGCGTGGTTGGTATCGTATTAGCGTCCAACCTCGGGGGTCGCGGGTTCCATTCTCGGCCATTCCATTGAGGAGTGAGATATGTGTATTTCTGGTGATAGAAGTTCACTCTCGACATGGTTCGGAAGTCACGTAAAGCCGTTGGTCCCGTTGCTGAATAACCACTGGTTCCATGCAATGTAAAAGCACCATACAAACCAGCAAACGAACAAACAAAAGGAGATTGGAATTTGTACTTTTATTGTCAACTCTTATCGAGCTGTCATCTGTGACTTTTGTTGCTAACAACGTCTTTTCTTGAATCGGCGCCGCCAGATTTTCATTCTCCGTTGACAGAACAAGTATACCTCTCTTGTTGAGGCTCATTTGTACAAAAGTAGTACCATGCAGTCAGACTTGAATATTAGGTCGAATTTCTTTTTTTTATTGCTCCAGAGGATTGTATATATTTATTTATTAAATATATTTCCTTACAAAATGATTCTGGTGACAACAAACGAGTAAATAGGAAAGAACTTTGGTACAAATCTGTTTATGTTCCATATACATGTCGAGATATGGGGGATGTTTATTGCACAATGTTGTCGTTCCTTTTCCAGTAACTTAAAAGATGGATGCGGCCGTAACAAGTGACTATTGCCCTGTTTTCTCTGGAGTCTGGATTCATATATATATATATATATATATATATATATTATATATATATATATATATATATATATATATATATATATATATATATTCTCAAGTATCTTGGTGAATTATGTACCTAGTAGTTAGTCGACTGTTAATAATCCAATACATTTGGAAGAGTATGATACCTAATGAATCCACCCACTCTAAGAGTATAAGGCATATCGCTAATGTGATATGTCTGTGCACTTGTCAGTCTAAATATCTAGGTAGACATATATATATTATACCATATCTTCCTACGTAAGATAAAGGTGGTTCGGTTTAATTGAAAGCAAATGGAATCACCATGAAAGTGTTCAACGATGCTTAAACGTTAGCAATAATGCCACATATTTTCCCAGTAGATTTCCCGGAAAAAGAACAAAAGCTCGAGTAGCTTATTCAGAAGTTTTAAAGAGACTGACTCTCTCTCTCTCTCTCTCTCTCTCTCTCTCTCTCTCTCTCTCTCTCTCTCTCTCTCTCTCTCTCTCTCGCAACGGTACTGGAGGTCAGTCGATTTCTTAAATGTGAGATTGCGGCATATTGGTGTAATGTGTGTTATTTACTCTCTCAGTACTTTCTTTCCTCTTACCCATTTTCGATTGTGAGTGAGGTGGATTCGAGATAACCCGAGAGGGGCTTTTCAAACAAGGGAGAGAAAGACTGACGAAAATATGGCAGGACATGACGACAGCATCCACTGTTATCTTGAAGGCGCGGGATCCCCACGTGGCAATGCATCCGCTGTTGTTGTGTCATGTTTCGAAGGGCTCGTGAAGATTTTCGCCTGTTCTCTATGTGTTTATATATATATATATATATATATATATATATATATATATATATATATATATATATATATATATAATATATATATATATATATAACTACAAATGTCCTTTAATATCTAATTCGCTCTACCTCGGAATTAATATATTTTCATATATGTTAACCGAAGGGTGTGTGTGTGTGTGTGTGTGTGTGTGTGTGTGTGTGTGTGTGTGTGTGTGTGTGTGTTTTGGCCGAGTTGGTAACTTCACTGAATTCTCCTCTGTCCGCTGGTTCGAATCCACGAGAGGACGACATTATTATTATTAAGCAAAAATATTCTCCTTCGGTTAGCATATATAAAAATATATTAATTTGGAGGTAAAGATATTTGGATATTAAAGGACATTTTTCGCTTATACATGTATATGAATCACGCTGGTGTGATAAAAATTTGTGTGTGTATGTGTGTGTGTAACGATTACGTTCGGCCATGATTGCTACAATTTGCATGTTATAAATAATGTATAGGAGAGGCCTATAAATGTGTTAGTCGTTTAAGGATTGGATCTCTGTATAGCCTATTATCAGCAAGGCTAGTTTCGGGTCAAGATATGTTAGGATCTGACAGTAATGATCACAGTCCCTTAGGAATGTCTTAAAGACAAAGGTAACATTTTCTTGTTAGACGTAACGTGTTATATATGTTGTGTAAATAGTGTATGAGCTGTTCTGTTCAGAAAAAAATAAAATGTTCGTTCTTACTCCCACTCCGTCGTTTTGTCTCTATCTTTATATATATATATATATTATATATATATATATATATATATATATATATATATATATATATATATATATATATATATATATAAAGTTATATGCCACGAAGGGAAAATAAACAACGGAGTTTCCGCGAGATCTCGCGGAAACTCCGTTGTTTATTTTCCCTTCGTGGTATATAACTTTCTTTATGGATTTATGAGCGTCCTAACTTTCGTGATTCAGTTCTGAATATAATTTATTGCCTATGTGTCTGTCGGTTAAATGGCACTTGATTAGCCATATGTATTTATGTGCTTTTATATATATATATATATATGTATGTATGTATGTATGATTATATTATATATATATATATATATATGTATATATATATATATATATATATATATATATATATATATATATATATATATATATATATATATAAGCACACAAATACAGATGGCTAATCAAATTCCACTTAAACCGACAAACACATAGGCAAAAAATTACGTATATTAAAATAATATATATCAGGTTACTCTTAATCTTACGTGAAAAATGACGAGTAATGGGACGGTTCCTTGAACTTTAGCGAATCACAGTTCGCTCGTGTCGTTTGTCCATCGTCTCCTGAAAGCGTCCAAAAGCTTCCGCGTCCCGAGGCTGTTGTAGCTCATCGGGGGTGGTGGTTGGTGGCTGCGTGGGCAGTGATGCACGAATGGGTGGCGGATGATTGGCATGGAGTCTGTGCCCCCTGGGCATGTCATTGAGATATTGAGTTAGCGAAAATGTCGTCCGATCCTATGAGCAATACGCACCTGAAGCTTAGCAAATGTTAATGCGCTGAAGAGGTGGGATAAATAATAGAAATCCTTGGGTTCATTGCCGCTCTGAGGCCATAGTTACACAGCCAAAGGCCAATGTGCTTTGGGGGAAATTCCCTCTTGGCCCCGCTACCCTCCCTTAGGAGCAGGGTTTTTGTGGTATCGTGTGACCTCGTTATCCTTGGATGAGGAGGAAAAAATCTGAGAGAATTTCAGGAGGTCCCGGTCCTGTCACTGTCTCGGGGTTCACGTGATATTTTAGGACGGTCTTGTCGGGTGGGCTGGAGATAATATTTTGATGGTAATTGATGAGTTGTGGGCGACGAGAAATGAACGGGATCCTCGAATTAAGGAAGAGAGAGAAGTCGGGGGATATAGTTGGAAGAACGCGTCGACATCAATCCGAAGAAGCTCCGGGTGTTTTCGATGGAAGTTACAATGTATCAAAATAGTAATTCAGGATCGTGACAGTTTGACAGTGTCTTCGCATTTCTGTGTACCGCCCTTCGCGCTGTGCTTGGCATTTAAAAACTTCAGAGGTAAATGGCAATCTAAAAAAG
Organism: Macrobrachium nipponense; assembly: GCF_015104395.2. Classification (NCBI taxonomy): domain Eukaryota; kingdom Metazoa; phylum Arthropoda; class Malacostraca; order Decapoda; family Palaemonidae; genus Macrobrachium; species Macrobrachium nipponense. The sequence continues at coordinate 68,583,163 of NC_087208.1, read as the reverse complement.
TTTATTTTAGTTATCTGCTGGCTTGTCTTCTACATGTTAACCTTGGTTTCTTATCATCTTTCTTGTTTTGGTCTTGATATATTTTCTTCAACTTGTAAATAAGACAGTTGATCAATTATTCGCATGACTCGTGTTGTTAAGACTGGTACCTGTTTTTGTCTGTGTTTGTTTGTTTGTGAGTATGTATATATGTATGTATGTCCATGGGCGCGCAGCACCCATTTTTAGGAAGCAGTGCCTCTGGCGGTTTGTTTGAGGAATATGTTTGATTTATCTCGAGTGTCACTCAAACCTTGCCGCTCCCATTGTTTGTCCTGCAAACAATCAAGCTGACGACGTACCCCCGTTTGTTTGAACCACCACCTCCTCCTCCCATTCCTCTCACCACCCCACCCCCCCCTTCACCCCACCCCCCCCTTCACCCCACCCCCCCTTCACCATCAGTGTCCTACGAGATCCTTTACTTGTGTTAATATAAGCTTTTGCTGGTAATAGACACCTTCATGATACCATGATATTTTTAACGCTTCTTATTTTCACTTTCTTCCAAAATATTTTGTTTTCTTTTAATCAGCCGCATTTCTATTCCTGTCCAAGTGAATGTTTATTCTCTCTCTCTCTCTCTCTCTCTCTCTCTCTCTCTCTCTCTCTCTCTCTCATAATTATTGCAGTTCCGTAGTTCTTCTGTCTTATTCGGTTTCCGTCCGTAATTTTTCCTTGGACCTTTTTAGGCCACAACAGCACGATTTTAAGGCCTATTTGGAAAAGATTTCCCGCGCTGTTCAATCACGGGGTTTGTGTTTGTTGAGCTTCTCCCAAGGATGGCCATCCTTTCGACCTTGCCTTTCGAAGTGTCGCGTTTCAGTCCCCATTAAGTGCTATAGTTTGTGTGAGTATTTTTAGGGATAAATCTAAAAGAAAGAAAGATCATTCCCACCTCTCTGGGGTTTAGGGGATGACGTCATCAAGGGTCTCCGTTTTTTGGGTCTAGATATTACTTATTGCAGTTACTGCATGAAAGGGTCGCGGAAATGACCGATAACATCGGCTATAGAGGCTATGGCAGAAAGTGATAATTTACAAGTGGTCTCGTCTTAGGTTGAGGAGGAATAGTGTAATTCAGGTTTTGAGTATCAGTTACTAGCTTAAGGTGCAGCACCTCAGTGGCGTGATCGGTATGGTCTTGGCCTGCCACCTCTGTGGCCGCGAGTTCGATTCTCGGGTATGCCATTACGGTGTTAGAGAAGTTTATTTGTGGTGATAGAAGTTCACTCTCGACGCGGTTCGGAAGTCACGTAAAGCCGTTTGTCCAGTTGCTGAATAACAACTGGTTCCATGCAACGTAAAAACACCATACAAACAAACAACTAGCTTAAGGACTGTGCTGGAATTGAAGGGCAAAGGTTTTTGGTTTTAATTGGTGTTTTGAGAGATTTAGACCCAAGCCCTTTTTCATTTTCATGTTTATAATTTCATAGCGTCAATGTATGCATTGGATGCTAATTAGTTTCATCGCCAGTCTTATGTACCAGGTTAAGACCAACCCTTTTATTTCTGATATTTCCAGAGTGTTCTGCAGTTTTGATTTACAAGTGAAGTACACACGGAAGTATTGCACTTAGTATTTAGTCGTAGAATGTTGCGTTTGGCTGGGCAGAATCCGGAGGTCCAACACAGACCTCATATACTTATCGAAAACCTCACTGCAAGCATGCAGGCAGAAACCATTCCATAAATAAAACAAATCTTATATCCTTTCTCGTGGGAGTGGATTCTTTTGTGTCCGATCACTACACTTTCTCTCTCTCTCTCTCTCTCTCTCTCTCTCTCTCTCTCTCTCTCTCTCTCTCTCTCTCTCTCTCTCCCGTAAATACAACTGGAATGGATTATCAAGAATTCCATTGAAATGCAATTGGATTCTTCCGTCTTCTACTGCGATTTCCCCCTGTCATCCGGAAAGCATTTTTGAATGTGGAACTGTTGCATCGTATCGATTTCCTCTCCATTGCTCCCGCAATGCAATACTGGAATGTGCTTTGGGGGCATGTTATCATTGAGATACTAAATACAGACTCTCTCTCTCTCTCTCTCTCTCTTCTCTCTCTCTCTTCTCTACTATCATATATATATATATATATATATATATATATATATATATATGTGTGTGTGTGTGTTGTGTGTGGTGTGTGTGTGTTCGCGCGCTCGTGTCTGTATATATATGTATAAACTTAGATCTGCGGTCTCTCTCTCTCATATATATATATATATATGTATGTATGTATGTATGTATATATATGTTGATACATATACAATCTTACATGCAGTACTGTTTGGCGCTCACCCTGAGTGACTATGGTTTCGTGTGCAAACCGGACCTAGCTGTTAGTCGGCTGTTGTGTTGCAGTTGAAGAGGAAGGATTAAGGGTTGGAGAGAGAAAAGACATCAGAATACCGCTGAATAACCGATCAATAAATATGTAGATTTGTCTTTCTTCTAAGAAGGACTTTATATTGGGCTTAAATTCAATTGATACGAGGTCAAGAAAATTAAGTGAAAAATGCGCCGAAGTTTCTTCTGCGCAATCGAGTTTTCTGTACAGCATATTACGCTGTATGGTCATTGCTAACTTTAACCTTAAAGTGTATAAAAACTTCTGAGGCTAGAGGGCTGCAATTTGGTATGTTTGATGATTGGAGGGTAGTTTATCAACATACCAATTTGCAGCCCTCTAGCCGCGGCAGTTTTGAAGTTCTGAGCACGGACTGAAAAAATGCGGACGGACAGACAAATAGCCATCTCAATAGTTTTCTTTCACAGAAAACTAAGACGGGAAAATGAGCATTTGATAATGGAAATCGATTGTCAATAAGTATCGTTAATAGATGTCATCCTCACTGTGGAAAAGCGCTGGAGATATACAGTTGGGGTCGTTCCCTGGAAATAACGACATTGGTTTCTCTTTATGGCCGTTTTCGGAGGGGGTTCCCTGCGCTCTTTCCCGGGACCTGCGACCTTCTCGAAATTGTTGAGTCGTGGAGGAACATAGTTTACCAATTTTGATATTGTGCACTGTATTGTTATTGGTAATTGGCTGTATTTTTATCTGTGTTGTTTACTGTGCTTATATCGATATTGTGCGCTGTTTGTTATTGACAGTTTGCTGTAATCTTATTGATTACTGTGCTTATATCGATATTGCACATTATTTGTAATAAATAATTTGCTGTATTTTTATCACTATTGTTTTACTGTGATTATTTGGATAGTATACACTGTATTTGTATTATTGATAATTTGTATTTTGTGTTGATGTCAAACTGGGCTGTCCCTGCTACAACAACTATTCCTCTTTCCTAACGACTGCTTGTACCTTGATCTCGTCGACAGCAGGTGACATCGGAATTGTGTGGATTTATTATAGGTCGTGTTAGCGGTTTGAGAGAGTACCTAAACTCATATCGATGCTGTTTACAAAATATCTCTGGGTCGCTTCAGTGCAGTGGACGAATACTCTTCCACGTATCTTGCTGCTGTGGGTCGTGTCCTCCGTGACGTGGACAAGAATATTTGGAGTCTGTTGGAATATTTTGGTAGCATTCATGTTTTGTATGAGTATTGTAAAGTCGGATAGATGCTGTTTACGAGTGTGTGTGTGTGTGTGTGTGTGTGTGTGTGTGTGTGTGTGTGTTTTACCACATCGTCATTTTATATACAAGCATTAAGCCGGCCACATACGTGCAGTATCAAATGACAGTTATGACTGTTCAGTTATAACTGACAGTTTAAACTGACGTCAGTTTTAAAAATGAAATGCGCACACACACACACACACACACACACACACACACACACACAGTTCAATCCCTCAGTTTTTACCATGGATTCCGAGGAGTACGATCTTGCCGCTCTCGGCGTATTCTTTGTAATGCTACAAACAAATAGAAAAAAGAAAACTAAAAAGCGTAAACAGTGGTGCAAAAAGTGGTTACTAAGGCGAAATCAATGTTCTGATATTAAATTATTAAAGGAATTAAGTGAAGAACCAATTGATTTTCTCAATTATTTGCGCAAGGTTCAGATCGATAGAGTTCGATGAATTCAACAATCACTTCGTTTTGTTTACGTGCCATCTCAACATATATATATATATATATATATATATATATATATATATATATATATATATATATATATATATATATATATATATATATATGTATGTATGTATGTATGTTTGTGTTTGTGTGTGTTTGTCTATGTCCGTGTATAGTACCGTTATATCGTTTGCATGAGTCTATTAAGCTGTGCCAGTTCCCTAGCCATTGTAGATGCATACTTCTAGCGGTACGATCCCCTGTTACGGCTTCAGCGCGAATACGAAATTAAATTAGTCTTGAAATAAAAAAAAAAAAACTGAAACAACTGTTCTCTTGTTTTCATGATTAGTAGTGAGGTCGGTCAGCGGAGGTACGGCAACGCGTGTTGAAGTTGCTGTGACGGGGTTAATTAAATAACTTTTTCGTGGGTGGGGGGGCCGGTGTTTAGGTTTGAGATTGTGCTTGCAATTTATTAGCTCTCTCTCTCTCTCTCTCTCTCTCTCTCTCTCTCTCTCTCTCTCTCTTCCGGGTTTTAGTGACGCTGACTTGCTTGCAAATTACTTATTTTGAAAACTCAGTATTTGCCTTGAGTACCGTAAATTCCAATGCAAACAGTACCTTGTTTATCATACTTTTTTCTTTAGTATTTTGAGATTCGGGAGGCCACACTTGATTTATAGGATATACTTATCGTATTATAGGTTATTATCATATTCGTAAATCATCCGGGAAAATCTTATTTTGATGTGGTTAAAATAATCGGATTCTCGTAAGATGTAATTTTGAATTGTTTAAAATCATCGGATTTAAGATGCCATTGTGGTTTGATGCTTTTGAAAGAGAGAGAGAGAGAGAGAGAGAGAGAGAGAGAGAGAGAGAGAGAGAGAGAGCGAGCTAGTGGTCGTATCGTGGCCACTGAGGCAATTGGCGAATGTTCCTTCCAACCGACCCAGAAACTATCGGGTGTCAGGGGGTAGAAGGGGGCGTGGCCGATAGGGAGTGAAATTAGGTCATCTGGTGGGATCCCAAGAAGATGCTTAAAGGGACCTAGAGAGAGAGAGAGAGAGAGAGAGAGAGAGAGAGAGAGAGAGAGAGAGAGAGAGAGAGAGAGGGGGGGGGGGGAATTGACTTAGCCGAATTATTAGGAAATACGTAGAATAATGTAATACAAAATCTACGTAAATTATTTTACTCAGAAAATAGGACGATGATTAAAAACACGATTACGAAATTTGCACAGATTAGGAGGAGAAACTTAATCCCCGTTTGCTCCAGAGTGTGTGATGGCGGGAGAAGGGAAACCGGGATTTGCGCATGCGCAGCCTTGCCAAGGAAAATGGCCGTGTTTACTAGAATCTGTCCGGCAGATTCTGTCCCGTTTCGTTCTGGTCGTTGGAATATGTTAAAATGTTTTTTTTTTTTATCCCAAATCTAATTGAACTAAGTAATAATAAAAAAACAGAAAAACCGTGAATTTTCTTAATAATTGGGCCATCGTCCCTTCTGATTGCTGCAAGAACTAAGAAATAAAGCTTAGGAGAATGGAGAAAATGAGAGAATATGAAGTAGGATATTATGCAGAGATAGAGAAGAAAACTAAATGGAAGACGAAGAGTAGAAGGGGAAAAAAATAGTAACGAAAAGTACGGAGTTGGAATCATCGATCGCCTCGGCGGAGGCGTATGTTGTTAGCAAGACCTATCTTGGGGAGAGATGAAGGTCGAGTCTGGTTCGACAGTAGGTCGAATTAGAGAGCAGGTCGAGAGGAGTGTGACCCAGTGATAAGTCTTCATCACTGCATGGCATTTTATTCTATTCAATCCGCGTGGTTTTATATTATTATCTCTAATGTGTCGGTGAAATTAGTGTGTTCTTATATAAGACGGCTTTTTGAAATTGGGTTTTGTGTATAAGGATCCAGTTGAGGAGGTGATTTGCAGACTATTACTTTGATATTGAAAATTTCATGTCCATAGGTAACAATAAACCCATAACTCTCTCCATATGTGTGTGTGTGTGTGTGTTTGTGAATGTATATATGCATTTCAAAAAATAACAGACCATTTTTCTTGTGTAGTATTTTGAAATCGCTGATCAGTCATTTTCCATGACATCGGGGAATAGCCAATTAAAAGTCCTTTGGTACCCTGTGTTTGTGTGTGTGATTTTTTAGTACCTAATTTACCTAATGCATTTTTATTATTTGCAATAACTATTAAGTTACGTAATGTCGAAGAATGAATGAAATAATTGAGGAAACATTGAGGCACGAAAAAGGAAGTCACCTGAAGAAGTTAAGATGACAGATTCTTATAACGCTTAAAACCATGAAACATTGATTGGTTTTGCGTTCGAAAGGGCAACCGCCGGTGACTCTCTCTCTCTCTCTCTCTCTCTCTCTCTCTCTCTCTCTCTCTCTCTCTCTCTCTCTCTCTCTCTCAGGTATAAGATTTTTTGGCCGTGCCCTGATGAATCCACGGTTCATATCTTTTCCGAGAATCGTGTAATCGATGATTCACCTGTGGGTCAGGTAAGGTTCTCTTTAATGGAAAAGGGAAGCCTTCCCTACCTGTACTAAGTATAAGGGCAACAAGAGAAAAGAGGAATATGTTTTATATTCCTTATTTGTCAAGATTGTTTTGCTTTCTTTTTATTTGGTTTATTAGTGTTTTGATTTTTACGTCTTTTTGCCAGGGGTTTCTTCCTCTCATATAATGGAAACCTCTATGTAAGAGGGCATTGATACTCACCTTAAGCATCCACCCCCAGCGCTTTCTGCCTCTCATTGGAAAGAAACCTATGTAAGAGGTGCATTGATAGTCACCTTAAGATCCACCCCCAGCTCTTTCTGCCTCTCATGAGAAAGAAATCAATGTTAGAGATGTATTGATATTCACCTTATGTCTTTACCCCAGTTCTTTCTGCCTCTTATTAGAAAGAAACCAATGTGAGAGATGCATTGATATTCACCTTAAGCATCTGCCCCCAGCTCTCTCTACGTCTTATTAGGAAGAAATCAAATTAAGAAGTACATTGAAATTTACCTCATGCCTGTATATTTTCCCATATAATCTGTATACCTGTCTCATGAGCATGCATACGTGTCGCAGCTACTAAGTTTTGGCGTATTTAGAGCAGTCCATTTCTACGAATATTAACGATGTTTACTCATTTCTTGTCCGAGACGTCGTCAAATCGTGGCGTAGACTGTTTACTTCTCCGCTGTGAAAATATCACCCCTGGGTCAGAACGACCTCGCAGATTAAACGTTAAATTGAGGAAGCCATAATCTTCGGGACAGCCTAAGAAAAAAAAAGTGTGTAAATACGAAGTGTTGGCAGAAGATGAACTGGGGCGCCTGCTGGCATAAACATCATTAAGTGTGTTAGGGTTAAATAGGGTGAAATAGGAAGGTGGGTTGCGAAGATTGATTTTTCCATTTTTTTCGTATTTTAAAGATTCATTCCTTACCGGTGTGCTGGCTGTAGTAATAATAGTGTGGTGGTGGTGTTGTTGTTGTTGCTGCTGCTGCTGATGTAATGGTGGTAGGCCGTAATTAAGAGGTTCTTAGTGAAGACTATTATTTAGTATTAGGTGCAATACGGATTAATGTCGTAGAAGTAGTCACTAGAGAGAGCTTTAACGTCAGTAGAGAAGAAAGATCGATTGATTAAAGGTTTCAGTATCTTGTCGATCGATTTATCCAATACTAGTTGCACGACGTGGACAGGAGCCATAGTAGCATTATTAGTCGTGAAAGAAGGGAAGCTGTCAATTTGAGCAATTTAGAACAATTAATCCTTCAGTGCAAGTAATCGCAGGAAGGTTTTTAATACTCATCTTTAATACCATGAAAATAGTAATAACGTGTGTGTGATATTTTGGTAAAAGTACTAGTAAGAAGAGGAAGAGGAAATCTAGGTCGGTTACGAACAGAAATTTCAGAGAGAGAGAGAGAGAGAGAGAGAGAGAGAGAGAGAGAGAGAGACTCCATTAGGCTTATCGACCCTTCAATCCCCAAAATTGGGACAAGAGATCGAATGTGGAATGATGCTCGCAGAGGATCTTCCCCGGTGGGGAAATCTGTTGCCTATTGAGGGGATTTACAGTTGAATCTGAAGTAAATCTCCTAATCTCTGTTTATCTAACCTTGTGATGGTTCACATATCTTTGACCTTGAATGTAATTCCTGCTATGACCTACTTTTTAAAGAATTATGCTAGTGCAGCGTTGCTGGTCGTGGTGTACATGTTATTTTCTATTGTAAAGTGTCCGGGATGCTTAGAATTTGTGTGGACGAACTTTTCGTTTATCTGAATAAGAAATATTCAACTCTTTTGCTGTCTGTGGCTTATGTAGGATTTCATAAAATGCCTTCGTACTATTACAGGATTTAAAATGGCGACGTTGGCTCTCTGTCTCTTCCTTACGTGTCAAGGATCTTGACCCCAATGTTAGCTTTGCAAATATTTTCTCGTTTTTTATGTGCACACGCAATAAATATATATATATAAATATATAATATATATATATATATATATAAATATATATATAATATATAATAATTAATATAATATTATATATATATATATATATATAATATATAAATATATGTATATATATGAATATATATATTATATACACACACACACACACACACATATATATATATATATATATATATATATATATATATATATATATATATATATGAATATAATATATTCATGTAAAATATATTGTGTGCGCGTGTGTGCACATAAGAAATGAGAAAATATTTGCAAACATTGAGGTCAAGATCCTTGGCCGCTAATAGTGTGTGTGTGTGTGTGTGTGTGTACATATATATATATATAGTATATATATATATATATATATATATATATATATATATATATATATTTTGCTGAAAGTTGTCATAATCATCATCACTATCATCATGATCATCACTATTGCCAATATGCTCACTCTCTGCCTCGAGGGAATTTAGGATTGATGAAGTCCCGTGACTAAAGTTGCAGTTTTGTTAAGTAGAATCTCTGGTGTAGGTGGGGAAAGTCTGAGAAGGGTGAGGAATTACTAATGAAATATGTGCTGATTATAGAAATAAGTGCTTTCTCTCTCTCTCTCTCTCTCTCTCTCTCTCTCTCTCTCTCTCTCTCTCTCTCTCTCTCTATGTTAAATTAGTTTAGAGTAACACTGAGTTGTTCATATGAACCTTCCCCATCATTTGCAACATGCCGTATGATGTAGTGCAGCCAATAAAGCAGCATTTCGTGCTTTTGCTGCCTTGCAAAGGCAGTCGGCGAAGCGTGACGTCATCCTCGAATTGCAATTTTGATGAGCGTCGTAATGTACAAGATACGCCTTCGTAGTTATGTAGCTTGTTTGTTTCATATCATCATTATTTAATTATAATTTTTTTTTAATATTTCTTGCATCTTTTTTTTTTACAGCATATTATATCGTATAGTGTAATGAGTGTTTGACGCTGGGACATCTAGCTAGCGGTATCGTATTTTTATAAATAAATACTCATGAAGTTTATAAGGATATTTTATTGTACAATTTATAAAATGTCTATATGTCTATATATATATATATATATATATATATATATATATATATATATATATAGTGTATGTGTTATATATACACACGTACACACACACACTATACGAAAATGTATGGTAATTTTCAACAACAATCAACTGTTGTTGAAGCGAAGCAGCAGTGAAGACGGCGGTGCTCATGTACATTGAGGTTGCCACGTTGCAAAGGTAATGGTTGTCCAGGTAACCATAAATCAATTAATTAGACCCCATACCTGCGTATATAGTCCTTGACGTGCAAGGGGCCTTTGGGAAAGTGGTGGCGATGGTATGGCCTGATAATGATTTCTAAGGGCTCGGGTCCCTTGCGAGAATTGTTTGGGTTTTATTTGTTTGTCTGTTTACGTGGTGGTTAAGTTATTTTCCATGATCAAGCACCTCCTCCTTTGTTTGCGTAACTTTTTGAAGGGACTTGGAACCTCGCTTAAGCTTTAACTATTCTAGATTTTCATGCATTTACGCATCACCTGCTCCTCTGTGCTAATTTCAGTTGCATTCACTCATTCTGTACTACTACTACTACTACTACTACTACTACTACTACTACTACTATCACCACCATTATCATTATTATTATTACAACATTAATTTGGAACAAGCATAGGAACTCTTGTGCTGTCAAGGCAGGTTTTCATTTCATAGAATGCTCGTTTGTGAAAAGAGAGTAAAGAGAAAGTAAACAAAGAGAAAAGGAAAACTAACAACCAACTTGATAGTTATGTAGAGGACATTATCACTAGAGAAAAAACTATCTATAGTGCGTTACGCTCTTAAGTATTGCAGGTATCTAATGAGCAACGGTATCAGAAGTGGTGGTAAATTGTCCAAACGGAATAGAAGGCTGTAGTTAGTCTCTTATAGCTACACACAGGAAATATCCGCAGCCGCTATCAACGAAGCTTATTGTGATTGGTGGATATATTCACCTGAGGACATCGTACAATCAGAATGACGGTAGAAACCTCGGTGATATCGGCTGCCTATTTTATCCGTAAAAAATAAAAATAAATAAATAAATAAACCAAAGGCCTTACGGAACGTATTAGGAGTGGTTAGTAGAAGCAAGCTTTACTCCAGCAGGGGAATAAGAGGACTGGTGTGGATCTTTAGCCTCTTGTCCTACCAACAAAGACAAATGTTTAATTGTTCAGGGCTCAGTTAGGAGTGTTAGCCGAATGATAGGATTTTTCTTGTTTAATTATTTTTTTCCTGACTTATTGAAAGCTGTAGCATTACAAAATTACATAAAAGAGTAAAAAAATTTTTTTTTTCGTTGTACCTTTTGACTGTTCATTTTTTTTTTTTTTTTTTTTTTTTTTTTGTCACATCCTTTCAACTATCTCTTTCCCCATTGCTTTTTTAATTCCAAAATGTTTCTTACGTCCCCAAGACCATCCTGTCCATGTCTTAAAAAAAAAAAAAAAAAAAAAAAAAAAAATAGAAAAAAAACTGGCTTCCTGCAAAGCCCCTTTATTTGGCAAGTTAACTAAAGAAGCTGCGATCTTCCGAAAAGTTTGTTCAAGTGGGAACGACGACTGCAAGATTTGGCCTCCTCCTTCGAAATCCGACTGTTGTCTTTTCATCGTTTTAATCACTTCCTGGAGACCGGCCTCCATTGGGAAGGCAGCAGTCAGCTCGCACATTCGGGGGAAGATTGTTAAAACTCTGGCCGGATTGTGTCTTCTCGCTTGTGAGCGTATTTATCTTCTCGTAAAATCTATTTAGGTCTTAAAAATGGGAGGACTCAAGAATTTGTTACTCTACCAGTTCTCAATTAGTTTGGGATGAGATCGCTTCTCCATGCTTAGACCACTTATTACCAATTACTTAAATTAATGCTTACTCCGACGGGGTGTTTAACAGAACGTGCCTAAACATGCCTTTTCTTCTGGGACTCGAACTCCGACTCTTTCGTGGATGTGGTGATCATGACCTCTGTACTGCGGACTCTGTATGCATAAATAGATAAGCAGTGAAACTCAATTTAGTTGCATTAAAGGAAGATATGTCATTCAACACGTACTGGAGTAGGCCATTTCTAATGGGTCCTCCTCCTCCTCCTCCTCCTCCTCCTCCCTTGGGAATATCGATCTTGTAGGAGGAGGAAGTACCCAAACCTCGCACCACAACCATCTCATCCTCCAGAAGCTCTACTCCTGACAGGCTCGCCAACCCTCGTCATCAGAGAGAGAGAGAGAGAGAGAGAGAGAGAGAGAGAGAGAGAGAGAGAAAGCGTTTCTCTTGCTGCTGCAACTCACAGCAGCTTCCTGTCTCCGCGTGTGCACGTCAGAGTTGCAGGATTCATTGATTCTTAGAGGCTGCTTTCCCTATTTTTGGGGAGGGTCTTTCGTTTGTAAAGCCTTAACCCATTTCCCCTCCCCCCCTCCCATTGCAAGTGTCTTCGGGCCGATTTTGAAAGTTGGTGTGTGTGTGTGTGTGTGTTTAATAGTTCTCGAACCAGTCTCAAGAACATCCACGAACGACCAATTTCAAGCATCTGTGCCCATTTCCAAAGACGCTCTCGCCTTGAGAACACTCGCGACTGTCTATTTTCGAAATCTTAATTAGCAAAGACCACCTCCTCCTCCGTTTCGAAAAATAGTTCTTGCGCGTAGACATGTAAGAAGTGTTAAGTTGTTAAAGCTGGTGCACCTTAGGTTTCTTCTCGCTTTTACTTGTTGTTTACACGAGTAACCATCATCCTTAATAAGAGTTTTGTTGGTCGGATGTAAACCTCCGATTTGTCTTCTCTTAAGGCTGGAAAGATAAGGTTTGCAATTTCTTGTTGTTTATATTTATATCCTCCATGTGATTAAAATTCTCTCTCTCTCTCTCCTGAAGAGAAACTCATCACGTACTGACAAGCACATTTTAGTTCTCTTGCAACGAAATCATGATTTACTGCAATACATTTTGAAATCCCGTACTATTCCAAAAAAAGAAAAAAAAAAAAAAAAAAATTATATTTCCATGGAGCGAGGCGTCCTTCACTCCCAGGCATACGAATGCCAGGAGGGAACTAGAATGACCTTGTCATAGTATATTCAAGGCGACTTTGAGGTCATCGTTGGCTGGGGTGCGTTGGTGGTGGTGGTTGACTGGTGCGATGGAGGCGCGGCCGATTCGGCTGTTTCTTCTCTCTCTCTCTCTCTTAGTTATTTGATGTTAGAAGGGAAAAAAAAGGAAGAGTGTGGGTAATAGCCAAAGCGGATGATAAGTCTCTTCTGTGTAAGGAGTGTGATCGGATCTTAATAATTGGTTTTGGTTTGGCCTTTCTTCGTGTTGATATTATTGTTGATTGTCCATTCACCACAGGCTGATGGCGATATGGTATCGAACTCAACTCTTCTCTCTCTCTCTCTCTCTCTCTCTCTCTCTCTCTCTCTCTCTCTCTCTCTCTCTCTCTCTCTCAAATCATGTCCGACCTCCTTTTTTAACAGATAAGACCATAAAAAAGCGATTGGATCCCGAAGAGGTTTGCTTGTCACGGCGATTTCTGTAAAGAACGGAGCCGACTGTTCAAGCAGTGGTGATGTGCGTACTATATATATGCTTAAAGGGCAGTAAGTATTTCGTCCTGAGGCCGGCTATTGAGCTTTTAATGTTTCCGTTTATTCGAGCTGGAAGGAAGTCGAATCCGTTAACTTAATGTCATCCTTACGCCTCAGGAACAATTAGCCGTGTCCTATTTGACTAGCTCCACGGCTTCCCGTTGTTATTTGTATCTTTCATGGTTTTTTAGTCGCTCTTCCCCAGGCCATGTATTACACTGTGGACGTACGCGAGGCGGAAGGTACGATATTATTTATGAGCAGAAGTTTGAGATGGAGTTCAATTTCCGTCCATGATTGACAGCTCGACAAATATGGTTCGGGACGAAGACTTTGTTTACACTCTCCCTGCCTCGCACATTTCTTCCAGTTACGTTCATTACCGATGCGAGAAAAAATGAAGGAGGTTGGGTGTTGGGTGTTGGGGTCAAGAGGTGTGTATAGGTGCCGCCGCTGCGTCCGGCACTCGGTGCCGAGTTTGCGCACGGCGTCGGCGCCGAAGAGAAGGAGGTGGTGGAGTACTGGGGGGGAAGAGGAGGAGGAGGAGGAGGAGGGTTCTCCTGTTTCTACTGCTGCTGCTGCTGCTGCCGCTCACACATACAACACTACACACACAACTCTACCTCTCTCTCCCTCCCATTCCCTACACTCTCCTTCGGCGTCATTTTTGTTGCAGTCCAAGGCCCCTTCGGGTGTCTCTCAGTGTCATTCCTCACGAAATTTCTCCCGTCGTAACCCACCTCTAGAGAGAGAACAGGTTGAACAGGGGCCGCCCCTCCGTAACTTAGCCTTTGGAGAGATCGGGATGGCAGAGACCCCCCGAGAACGGGAGCCAAAGAGAGCGAGAGAGGGAGAGAGAGAGAGAGAGAAAGAGCAGTGAGCGAGCGTGTATGTTTGAGATTGAGAGTGACTCGAGTAAGTATCAGAAGGAACCGGCGCTTGCCATCGAAAACTCTTTCGCCTGCTCCCCCTCGCCGTCATCACCAACGGGAACATCAACTGCCTTTTTTTTATCATCATGAAATCACCTACATCTTCGGCAGCAGCAAGGGCTTCTCACCAGGGCTGTGACGAGGGTACAGATAAGGAGACCCGATGAAGTGGAGAGTGTCTTTCGGTGATACTATGTGACGTTTGTGTGGAGGGGTCGTGTGAAGCGCATCACTCGAAATCTTCCCTCGTGAAATATACCTACCTGCTCGCAGGGGAAGTAGCGCCCCGGAGCATTGGCCTCGTTTTCTCGCGTACTTACTTGTGCCTAAGCTTTGTTCCGTGAGGGAGGGACATTTTGTGTGCGTACGAGGGATACCTGACAGACGACAGACGATGAGAGGACCGCCTTCTGGACGCGGCCTAAGTCCGCCGATACTTCAGTCCTGAAAACTTATGAGTGGAAATAACAAAAGCCTTTTAAGCAAAAAAAGAACCGGAGTTAGCACTGGCCAGAGCCCTTCCTCGCTTCCAACTTTAAATAAAAAAAAAAAGGGGGGGGGGGGTTGTTTGGCGTTGTGGCACTTATAGCGTTGGTGGTATGCTTTGTAGTCATAGCATTACTTAGTTTACAATTCAGATGTTCTGTGGTGGAACTGGTGTTCATTTGACGAGTGTTCCTTTAAAGTGTTCCGCGAAGTTAGTTTACGTCATTATTTATCGAAGGGAAAAATGGGAAGCGGTTGAACGTTGGCCTTTTGTGCAAAATGTCAGCATGGGAGAATTTTATAGTTCCTTAAAGGGACTGTTACCACCTCCACGACTCTGCCTCACCCAGTTGGGGTGGGGGTGAGGTGGACCCCAGGACTGCTATGTGTGTGTATATCTCTCCAACCCGTTCGAGTGGCACTCGAGAAGTGATTTTTCATTCGTATTAATATTAGGTGTGGCGGAAGTTCATTAATGTTAGGACTGATTACAGATGTTTGTTGAAAGTAGCGTAATTTTTTTTTCTATAATTTATTTTTATCGGTTAAATTTCATGTATTGGCATTGATGCTATACCTGTCACCATTAATTGTATTGCCCTAGGTTAAAATGATGCAATTTTTTCCATTATCCAGGTGCTCTGAAAGTAATGTGTGGAGAACTTTAAAACTGGCAAAATGTAACTGAAACTGATTTATGAATTCGTGTGAAAATTTAAAAATTCTACAAGAAACAAAAGATTTGATACTAATTGACTGATCATAAAAAAAGTTCGTTTTGTATACAAGTGATTTCTTGGGGCGCGTCCTCGTCGTTGCCCACAAGACATGGCCAAGTCTCCAGGATTGCTGAGAGTCGAAGTTCTTCGGGCACAGAATGCCCAGGGTGATGGCAGTAACGGTGATGGGTGAGTCATTCCTTGCATTGCTTGAGATAGGCTTTGACGTTTCAACGCGTTATCTATCTCTCTCTCTCTCTCTCTCTCTCTCTCTCTCTCCTCTCTCTCGGTTATATATATATATATATATATATATATATATATATATATATATATATATATATATATTATATGATATAGATACATATAATATATATAATATAAGAAAAGTGTAATTCTGAAGAGTATCTCTCTCTCTCTCTCTCTCTCTCTCTCTCTCTCTCTCTCTCTCTGTCTCTCTTCTCTCATACAGAAATGTTAAAAGCAACCTTATACTCTCCGTGAACGTGGTCAAACATTTTCGAGTCAACCAAAACGAATCGTCACCACAATTGTTTTTAGAATATTACATATTATGCGGGAAGCGCTCTCTCTCTCTCTCTCTCTCTCTGATGCGTGTGTGAGGGGGGTGAGGGGGGTGAAGGGAGGCCGGAGGGGCGGTGAAACTATGAAAAACGGTTGCGTGTCAGGAATCGGTACAGGTCAGCAAAAATATTTCCTTCGAAATTCCTTGATCCTCGGTCGGGGGTCAATCGGCATACCTTTTCGCTTCTGTGACCACATGCTTCCTCGTGTAAGTGTGTGTGTGTGTGTGTGTGTGTGTGCAGGTCTGTGAATGGAGATGCTTTTGTACATGATTCTTAAATCTATAAGAACGAAATGCGTTCCATTATTGGAATGGTAGTGCGCGTGGCTCTTGCACTTGTGAAGTTTTTCTAGTGTATTTGTATTTTAACTTTCCCAGACTACATAAAATTTTTATACGTTAATCCACATAGACGATGTGACACTGTTTTTTAAGGGGCGGGAATAAATAAAGTGACCTTAATGATATCAACAATGATATCTAGACCCATTAGAACTATGGTTGGCATTATTCGTATCATAACCTCATGTCATACATTAGTGTATGACCATAATGATAACATGATGAACAGGAGTGTTCAGAACAATACTTTTTTCCTTCAATTTTGCTAGGACTGTTTTATAACTAAAAATGAAACCGATTTCATTTCGTACCCAGAGCGTGTTATTAATAGGCTTTGTGCTCGTCAATATAAATATCACATATATGACCAATTTTATGATGTAATGGACGCGAGTTGGCGTATTATGCTTTTATTGTGTAATTAATACGCTTGATGTTTTTTTTCTGATATATTGACTTTTCTTCTGTGCTTGAATTTTCCTGTTTTCAACTCGACTCGTTTTATCATTTAAAGAGAAAATAGAAAACGGCACAGCCCTGAGAGACCCGAATGGCACTAAAGCACGAATGTTCCTAAAAAGCTTTTCGTTATAATGGCCTCCTGCATCCTGTTGAGTAATTCCATGCAAGTAATACTGTTGATAAATCCAAGGTTTTTTCCCCGCAGTGCACTGACGCTTTTACGGAAGCGCAGCAGCTAAGCCTTTTTACATTATAGGGCAAGTTTGGTCCTGGATATTTTCACCCCGCTGCAATGAGGTCAGCGCCTCGTGATACAGGAACGGTCTAGCGATTTGTCGGATACCTCCCTCGCCCTCCATATTTCTGACAAGCAGATGTGAACTTCGCTGCATTCCTGACGCTGCCATCAAGGTTTAGTTCGTCGTAGTTGTAAATTTCATGGCGTCGTTTGCTTCTCGCTGAAAAATCTTACAAACTTCTTTATTTAATAGGTTCATTATAGTTGCGATTTTTTTTCTCTCATTTCGCACCTACTTTTTGCGAGGCATCTTTTCCTTCATTCATTTTTAACAAGAAAATTTTTTAATTATTATTATTATTTATTTATCTTTTTTATCATAAACCTGAGAGAAGTTCGTACATGCAATTATATGTTCATGAACCGATTACCATTGCCTTAGTTTTACCCAGGCGTTTTTCCGTCTATTTTTTCAGCAGGGCGGTGTTCTCTCTCTCTCTCTCTCTCTCTCTCTCTCTCTCTCTCTCTCTTCTCTCTCTCGTCTTCGTCATCTCTCCTCTCTCTCTCTCCTCTCCCCCAAATCGGTTGCCTGTTCCTGTCTCAAATATACAGTAATAGTAAACTTGAACATACGCGGCTTTTGTTCCAGTTTTCTTTGTAAAAACATATTCCAGATTCGTTTTACGTTTAACTTTCGCGAAAAGGTCAGTAAGTTGCATCTCATCGTTTTACCTACAAGGACGCGCCTTGCATAGTTGTCGTCAAGTGAGTCTTCTAATTCCTATGTAAATGAACGAAGCAAATGCTTAGTGAGTTTGAAGAGAACACAAAAAGAACTTAAACTCATACCAACACAAAAATGAGGAACACCAGAAGCAGATAAAAATGAGAAGGCCATTTAGCTTAGAGTTGACTGACCTTGCTAAAACATGTTGCTAACATTGCTGTTAGTATTTTGTTGGCCCGGTTTTTAAACAAAACGGTTGTCCGAAGTCGCTCATTAATTTTCAGTATATAAAACTTGCTACATTTTGTAAATGTTAGAAAATCAACCCAGTGCTTGCAAATCCTTCAATTGTTCGTGTTCTCATCTTTATTATTAGTACAGCTTAGCATTTCTTCGTCATTAGACATAACATTATTATTATTATTATTATTATTATTATTATTATTGTTATTATTATTAGAAGGAAGTAGACCCTCTCTTAAAGAAGTCCTGTTAAATAGAATGACTGCATCATTTGATTTTGCATAGATTCGGCATACAATAGACTCAGTGCAGCCACCTTATTTAAACATTTCTTTATTATTATTATTATTATTATTATTATTATTATTATTATTATTATTATTATTATTATTATTATTAGAAGGAAATTGGCCGTCTGTTAAACAAGCCTTGTTAAACAAGATGGCTGCTTCATTTAATTTTATGTAGACTCAGTATAAGGTAATCTCATATGATGCAGCCATCTTACTATGACTAAAACGTCATCACAACACCTTAGGGTCAACGACACAAGAATAAGTTGTCCTTGTGGCAACATGCGAGAAGTATCTTGCCCTCCTTTGCCCCTCAGTATGGCATGGCTTCCTACTGCCCATCCCCCACCCCACCAGAACCCCCATGAGATGGGCATTGGGCACGTTGCAAACACCACACCAGTACACTTGTATTTATAGGACAGCTTGCGTATGTCATTTGATTTCATAGAATCTCTCTCTCTCTCTCTCTCTCTCTCTCTCTCTCTCTCTCTCTCTCTCTCTCTCTCTTACATGTAGTCTTTTTACATACTTGACGTTGGCTATAAATTTATAGCTTTGTGCAAAATTAGTTTAGTGGATTTTCCAATCATGACCTGAATACTCTCTCTCTAGTTCTTGTCGTATTATGATGTATGCATTTGGCTAAAGACCTGGCTAGAATTTTAAAATATGAAAGCAGTACGATGGAACCCGGCAAAATGTCTCCTTTTTTTTTTTTTCTGGAAGTTCTTCGAGCCGATTTAGTTCGCCTTAATTCACTTCTCAGCCAAGAACCCTCTGGGCAGGCAGTCAAACAAATTCATCTAGCCCAGACCCTAAGTTATGAAGGGAAGGGAGAGTTTCGATATTGTGGCGTTCTCTTTAAAAATGCACCCTGATGGATTGAGGCGCAAAAGCCTGCTGTTTTGTTTTCGCTCGGTTGGATTTGATGAGTTAGGGAATTTGTGGATATAGCTCTCTCTCTCTCTCTCTCTCTCTCTCTCTCTCTCTCTCTCTCTCTCTCCTTCTTGGAAGAGGATTGATTTGTTGATTTGGTTGCCAGGTGGTTGTCAATACACACACACGCACAACCGCACTACACACAACACACACACACACATATATAATATATAATATATAATATATATACTATAATATATATATATTAATTATATAATACTATGATATATGTACTGTATGTTAACCATATATATATACTATGTTATATATATATATATATTATATATAATATATACTATATATATATACTGTATGTATGTATATAAATATATATCCATATCATATATAATATATATAATATAATTTATATGTAATAATATATATAGATAATATATATATATTATATATATCATATATATATATATGTATGCTATGTAGATGTACACATATATATGTATGTGTATTTACGGATTGTTTTTCACTTGGAAAGTTGTGTTAAGTTGGTGATTAACATCAAGTGCAAAAATAAGAGGGGATAATAATACACATGAATAATACGGACGTGAGTACAAAAATAGTAACAACAATAACATTATGGAATGCTGGCAAAGGTAGCATATTAGTTGGTAAGATTGAAAGATGAAAGAAAATCCAGTTATCATCAGTTCGTGTATTTTCCTTCCTTGAAAGCAGTTAGAGTTTGCAATCTTCTTCCACGTGATCTGTGTCTATGACAGAGAAGGCAGGTGGTTGGAACAACGGCTAGGGACAGAGTTTACTGTAGTCTTTGTCTTTTGTCGATTCATAATGTGTACTCTGAGTATGTACTCCTACCGCCTCCTCCTCCTCCTCCTCCTCCTCCTCCTCCGGACAGTTAACTTCCTTCTACACCTAGTACTGAGTTGCGTATGACACACCTAGTACTGAGTTTGCGGTTGTGTGAAACACAGAGAGAGAGAGAGAGAGAGAGAGGAGAGAGAAGAGAGAGAGAGAGAGAGAGAGAGAGAGAGAGATAAGAAGGTAGTCGGAATTCTCAATATCAGGCCCAAATTGTCGTCACATCGATAAGGTCTGGAGTAATATATTTCTCATGACATCATCGACGAAGAGCTTGTACACGCTCGCGCGCGCACACACACACACACACACACACCTGTCTGTGCGTGTGTGTGTGCTTGAGTGAGAAAGAGACTTGTTTACTCGTTTCGTAACGTATCCAGAAGTGTTGAGGGGAAATCCCCTCCGTAACGTTTGTCCAATGTCATTTTGTTTTTCGTCGCCAGGATCAACTTCTGTCCTGTTCAGAGCATTTGTTTTCACCTTCAACCTTGGGACGCGTTACCGTTTTTCCCGTGGCCGCAGCTGTGGGCATGAAGGCATTTTGCCTTTTTCGCGTTTTGGATTTTTTTTTTTCCTTTTTTTTTTTTCTGGGAGCCACCTCGTGCAAGGAAGTAAATATCTTGAGGGCTGTGGCAATAGTGCGAGAATTTCATAATCTGTTTTATTATAATTCTTATTATTACATTTCAGCGCCGCTTGTTGTTTTCAGTATTAAAGTGTGTCTCTTACTTGTTCCCTGTCACTGTAAGTGTTACTTTA
>NC_087208.1:68412333-68549833 GCF_015104395.2 Macrobrachium nipponense | reverse complement strand
TCTTTTTATCCGTTATTTTTTTCTTAATTTGACTCCGAGAAAATGAAAATGGCCGACAATCATCGTTACGGAGTGCGTGTGGAATTTTCCATTGTTCGGTAAGTACTACCTCACTCACTCGCCTATTCGTGCTATCGTGATTTTTTTTTTTTTTTTTTTTTTTTTTTTTTTTTTTTTTTTTTTTTAGGTCTGTCTGCCATACCGAGGAATATGTAAAGGAATGTTTTAAAGCTCAGTTTCGCATTGATTAGAAATTTTTGGGTTTGGTTTGGCTTTGACATGGTAATTTTGTGATTTATTGCAATCTTGTGCATACTGATGAATGCGCGCGCGCGCGATGCCATTAATATTCACTAGTCATTGCCAGCTTTGAATTCAAGAGGATAGAGCTTATTACTTTTATCCTGGTCCCAGTTTGATAATTTATATATATTATATATATGTATTTATATATATATATATATATAATTATATATATATATATAATATATATATATTATGTGTGTGTGAGAGAGAGAGAGAGAGAGAGAGAGAGAGAGAGAGAGAGAGAGAGAGCTGTTTTAAACAGTTCGCTTGAAAATGCCGTAAAGGTGTAGTTTCACTCTCCTCGTAGCCGTATACTCTTGTTAATGTTGGGCATCACGTTGTTCTATATAAAAGCAGTGGGTAGGGCTGGCAGCTGAATTCCCTCTCCTGTACGTAGCCAGTAACAAAAATCTCTATCGTACATTATGAAATTACAGGACACTTTTTTATCCTTTTAGGCGGAAAGTTGTTTGTAAGCCGACGAAGCATTTCAGGGGAATCCGGGGAGGAGCAGGAGGAGGGTTGATGCGTAAATTCATTTTCGTAGAGCGGCTGCACGCGAATTTCTAGGTACCCGGTGACCGACCGGTTGTGTGTCGACAAAGCATTGCCATTTACTCCCGCCTACTTTGGGTGATGGGAATTTTCCATCGGGTGTTCCATCTCCTCCCTCTCCCTCACGTAGCTCCTTGCCTCCTCTCACCCATTGGTGTTGGGCAACTCTTCCTACTTTTTCTCATATTTCCCTCTCTTTGTGAAGCTGTCGTCATTCATTTGTGCTTTCCCTTGACATTATATGCACGAGAGGAGTTTGTTATTGCCTGGGTTGTAATGTGTGAATGAACGAATCTCTTTGGTTCTTGTTGTTGTGACCGCAAGTTGGCGGTTCGTGCGCGCTGCCAGACGTAGAACTTCCTTGTTTACATTTCTGCCGCTGACCCGCCGGTTACTGAATCCAATACCTGGACGCTTCTAGAAATTGGTTGTTCTTTTCCCTGATTTCTTCCGAAACTACATAAATGGGTTAATTAAATGAGTTAGTTAATGTGAAATTGATCATTCCGATAGTATGAACGATCTTGTCTCTGTAGCCACCATCTTGGTGTTGCAGGAGGGTGAAGCTGTACAGCAAGAGAGCCACTGCTTTCTCATCCCATAATTGTTCGGGTGAATGTGAGCAGAATTTTACAAGTTAGATATTCAACCTACCGTTTATTTCTTCCTTAATTCCTCACTCAGGAATGTTGACAGATTTTTGGTAGTCGGTCATTTTATAAAGAATATGCCAGTCAAGGATTTTTGGGTATTGGCAATAATGTATTGACCTCCTTGGTAGACACGTAGAAAATAGTATGGTGAAAGTGAGATTCTTGCATTTCGGGGTAGGAAGCAGTAGCACATTGTGATAATTTGTGAATATCATTAATAATTATGATAACGGTATTTGTTTTATGTTGTAAATGAATAATGTCAGTAATTTCAAAGTAAGTTTTTTTGTATATAACTGAGTGCAGTATAATGTACTAGTAGTAATGTTAAAATTTCAGTGCGTTCTGTCTCTTGGATACATCGAACTAACATGATTATCACGGGGTTGTAGTTATTAATTATTACCAAGATTACTTGAATCATACCCCCCCCCCACACACACACACAGAGAAAAACGCACTTAGAATTCCTTTCTCGTCTCTTATCGGAATCTTCTTAAATACTTTACAAATGGTGATGTAATGCTTCAAGCATTGACCACTTTAAAGCTGAAGTACAGGTGCACTGCTTCCCTTGTAGCGTCTCTCTCTCTCTCTCTCTCTCTCTCTCTCTCTCTCTCTCTCTCTCTCTCTCTCTCTTCTCTCTCCCTGGAGGGTGAATAACATTTATTCGGTTAGGAATGCTAAATTACACTTGCCCATATTTTAGTGGAGAATAGAGACTTGTCATATCGTGTACTGGGATAATAGTCTGTTCAGGATAGGGGGAGTTGCTACGTAGGTATGGGTATAATAAATGAGTCTCTCTCTCTCTCTCTCTCTCTCTCTCTCTCTCTCTCTCTCTCTCTCACATACACAAATGTATATGTGTGTGCGTGTGTATGTGTATGTATGTATTTCATACACAAGGAATTTCCACAGAAAACAATTTAAAACTATTGCCAAGAAGACCTGTTACATACTGCGCATTTACTGTTGGCCTTGATCGACTGATTGCACTTGCCGTAAACACACCATTTTCGAGTCAACGTGCTTAGCCCCCTTATGCACAGGCATCTGGAACCGGTTGCCTGCTTCCCTGGAGTCCCATGACGTCAGTATGCAAACAAGGATGCAAGTTTTATTTTTTTATTATTTTTTATGTGTTTGAGATTTCTTTAATTATTAGTCATAATTTTTTTTTTCTCTATTACTAATACTAATTATAGAAGTTTTATCTCGTCAGTAAAATTTTATCAATAGAAAATCCGACGAATAATGACAGATGCAAGACTAGTATTTTGTCGAATTAAGGCTAAAGTACGAATCAAATGTTCTTTGAAAAAGTATTTCAGGTGCTGTTTGAATACATAGAAAATAATCAAATAAAAATGAGTATCGGGAAAATAATACATCATGTACTGGAGGTCGTGTACAGAGAGAGCCTTACTTGTATTGATTTACGGCACTGTATATCTAATTATCATCATTAATGATATTCGAAGGTAATTTCAGTATGTAGCCCCCAGGTATTAATTTCCACCAGCATTATAGTAGTATACTCTGTTTCGAGGCTGGATGTCATAAATAGCCTTGGTTTAGATCCAAGCCACTGATTACACCAGTTGAAATAATGGATATTCCTAATAATTACATATTTTTATATTTTACAAATCGCTGAACTAGGAAATGTTTTTTAAATTTAGGCAATATGTTATTCCGGGAATTAGAACTCATATTGGTTGCAAACTCACTTGGCATTAGTTCTGTTTCTTCTTTTGAAAAAGGATTGAAATTATATATATTATATATATATATATATATAAATTCTAAATTTTTTTATATATATATATATATATATATATATATAGATATATATATATAATGCCAAACTCCCCAAAAATTATTTAGGTTTTTAAAAGTTTTGTTTCGTAAGAAAAAAAAGTTCTTCAACAAACTGTAAACAAAATTGTGGACTTCTCGAAAAATAGGTCCCTCCAGATGTACCGCAGAACAAGTGCCGATGGAAGGGCATCACAAAGTGAAGTCGATCACGGTGATGCAGAAAAATTACCTAAAGAAGTTTACCCTAATTCCTTGAAAAAACAATTCCTAAAAGAAAAAAAAAAAAAGAAAAAAAAATCTATGGGCAGCGATAATTCAACGCGTTTGTATTCGATGGTGGACTTCATGCATAGAATTGAATGATGAAAGGTGGCGAATGCAATTCTGATGTATATAACCGCAATGGCAGCTTAGATAACAGGTAGTGATTTATTGCCGAGTAAGAGTGGAGAAAAAAAAATAAATGTCCCTGCAAGGTTAAATATTACAAAGAATATATTGATGAGCGAAAAGGATTTTATTCTGGTTGCGCGTGCACGCACTTGAACAGACCGAGAAACTGAGCTATCATTGTAACGCGTTTGAACTGTAGTTAAAATGTTACATTGACATTGTCAGAGAGAGAGAGAAATATTGTTGATTGACTGTTTTACTTGCCTGACGGAAGAGATAAGTTTACCTTCTCAGATAAAATTGAGAAAAGAAATATTACCTCATGCATACCACAACGCGCAAGCGCGTCATCACGATATGTGTAACCTTGCCTGCATATCTTGTGCTTGATTGGGGTTGGGGGAGGGTAGATGGTAGGTCGATGATTCTTGACCTCCGTTCTGTTTACTTGTACCTTTATCGTGATTTTTTCATGTTTCTTGAATTACCTTTCATTCTTGCTTCAGAATTTGAAAAATCTCCGTATGGTAAAGTTTTCTTGCACGCTTCTCTGTACCTTTTTTTATTGCTGTACCTTTTTTATTGCAGAAATATTCATAATCGATTTATTGTATGTTGGTTGAGAAAGTTAATTATATTATAATTACTTAGGTCGTGCCCGTTATAATTTTATTTAGCCACACACCCACACCCATATATACGAACTTACCCAAAAAAGTTATTGATCTCTGGTATTTACTGTGCATGTCACCTCTCGAATTTTAGGAATAATACCTCTCTCGTGATTGTAAGAATATTTTATGCAACTCTTTTATGATGATTTCAGCTGTCGTTGAAGGTGAATGACATATTGCGGGTAGATATTTTATTGAAACAAATTTAGACAATTTGTAATCAGTAATTTGCAGTTTCATTCAGACAAGACTGGCAAATTGTTCTTAAAAAAAAAGTATATTAATAAAAGGCCTGAGACGAATTTAAGTTAAAAGTACAATACTTTGTGAAGTGTTTCGCTTGAAAGAGAATTGATTGATGTACAGTGAAATAAAGTAATTTTCAGTTCCGTTCAGGTGAAGATCATGCCCGTTTTCCACGTTTTCTGTGACTTGAACCTTCAAGAAAACAACGGAGCTCAGGGGGATTATATCCCTCGGTACCCGTGGCACTCGTTCCTCTGGTGGTGACAGGAAAAGGACTCCCGACGTCTTGTTCCCAAAATTAGAAACACGTAAGATGACCTAGCAGCGAGGAGACCGCTTGTGGTGTACTCGGAGGCTATAAATACATTTGTGAATGACAAATTTGTGGTTGTGATCCCACCACCGGAACCTCTCTTGGGTTTTTATTTTTTTATTTTTCTGTTTGTCTTCGGCTATCGGGTGTCGTCAGAAGGAGGAGGAGTAGAAGAAGGTGGTCTGTTTTGGTGTTGTTTTCCAAATTGATGCCTGTTTAGTCTGATCAGCGGGAGACGAGTCTTGAAGAATGGAATTTTTTTGACTGTCTTAATTCCGAGTGTCATTGTTGATAGGAGTTTTTGGCATGCCTGCGTGTATGCTTGTAAAAAGATTTTTAATAAGGATTCAGTATCATTATACCCTCCATTTATGTTACTACACATCCACGAACAGTGTTTAGATAAACCATACATCCACGAACAGTGTTTAGAGAAACTGGTTTTTAAAAACTAAAATCCGAGTCCCTTCGCAACTTCCTAAGTCAAATCGTGTCCGTTTTTATGTCAGGAAGGAGAATTTTCTAGCGGAAAGTTTTCTGTTATCACCGGAATTTGGATATGAAACTCTGACGTTTATTTCGGTCAGTGAATGTAACGAGAGAGAGAGAGAGAGAGAGAGAGAGAGAGAGAGAGAGAGACTCCTAAAGGAGCTAGAGCTATTTGAAGGTTTTGTGTTTTGATATTCAAGTCAGGAGATATATAACTAGCTCTAGTAAGAAAAAGGAGAAGCTGAGAATAATGACACTCTTTGGGTTCCTTTAGCCACAGCACAGTAACCCTGTTGTCAAGGGGCTCGGAAAAATAAAAATAGGTTTATCTGGTTGAACTTTTTATAACCTTCATGGATAGTAGCCGTGTATTCGTTGGTCTAAAAATAAGCAGCATTATGACTCGTGAACTTCATATAGCGGATGCATATTTAGGTGGGACTCGTGTGTTATTATTAATTATTTTTATAGAATCCTCAGAATGTTGGTTTTGGGTGTTTTACCAAAACTCCAGGCGAACACATTAGAAAAGGCAGTTGATTTCAGTTTAAATTTTACTCTTGTGATCAGTTTTTTATATTAATATAGTACTTTAATGAAATATTAATTCCAGTTTTTTTATAGCGTTATATCTTATTTTCGTAAAAGTGTTTTTGCAATTTACAAATGGAATAAAATGTTTTAGGAGATCTCGCCTCATTACATCTTTGTATTTCGCGTTTGCCAGTCAGATTTATCTTTGAGATTTGGTCGTATTCTTTACATTTGAATCAGTTTATATACTGTTTTAACATAAGTAAATGTTTCCATGTGTGTTTATTCATTTTAGAGTAAAGGGGATGGGCAACCTGATGCCCTTGACTAGCCCAGGCCCGCAAAAAAAAAAATAATATTAAAATAACTCACGGAAGGATACGAACATCCATTCGACTAAAACGAACCGGGAGAATCAAATACCAGTTAGACAACTGTCAGCAATTAGTACTGACCTTAAGGACAGTTCCCAGTTGAGGAACTGCCTGAAATATTATTGTTGAACACAGTAGAGGAACTGTTCACAGTTGGGAACAGTTGCGTCGCTACGCAGTGGTGTTGAAAGTGTGTGCTTGCTGAGTTGCTGGCATCACGAAATTCCCCATTAATCATCAACAATAGATCTGACGAAGACAGTCCAGTGCTGTCGCTGCTTATTTTTTCTCGTCGTGCTTTTGTCTTCGCTACTTCTTTTTTTTTTCAGAACCATTGTTTGATTGCAGTATCCAAAGTGTTTGTGCCAGGCGGGTCTTTGTAGTAGTATTTGTCGTCCACTTCTCGTTCAAGCGAACTTGGCGTAACTGCTTAGCGTACATATCCCGAATACCAGTTAAATAACAAAAAGCTTTAGTTTGGTTGGTAAACGAAATATATTTGGCTGTTAGTAAAGCCTTGTTTTGAAAAGGCTTCCTTTACGGCAATCGGGTAATAGTAAAAGTATTTTGATTGTCTCCCTTAATGTTGTTTATCTCTTGCAGTCTTTAAGTGTTTGTCATCAGTGTTTCTTTTAACCTTTTTACTGTTTGAAGAACTGACCTTGCCGACTTAAGCTGCGTGCGTGTTAGAGAGAGAGAGAGAGAGAGAGAGAGAGAGAGAGAGAGAGAGAGAGAGAATATGTTCCCTTTGTATGGTCGTTGACGACCTTGAGGTTGTTACACAAGATTTTGTCCGTTTTTTGTCCTGCTACATAACGTAACGCCTTTTAATTCTCATACCTCCGTCTGCTTCTGAATCTAGGAAACGACGACGAGGAAAACTGAAGTTTTGATGTTCAGTTTGAAGGATAAATCGGGCTTATAGAATTGATTTGATTTTTTAATACAAATTCCTAGGTAAGATTATTGTTATATACTGTTGATCTCAACCTGGAGTTATGATATGCTTATCTGATAATATATCGCTTGGGAAGTCATTAATCATCTGAGGTATATTTAGACCAGAAAAATAGTGGGATAAGACTCGTTTCCTGAGGCAGTGTCTGGGGATTTAGTGTTTATGGCCTTGTGCCTGAAGGTTGTAGATAGAAGAAACATACTAAAACCTCACATCTCATAGAAGTTTGAAGTTATTTTCGAGCAGAGGAAAATGAACCCAAATCAAACGTGCATTAAGGTTTAAAATGGCCCCGACTGACTTCTTGGCAGCGTGGTATTTACCGTGTGGTTTGTCGGTGCCCCGAGTATAAGAATGCTGCGTAACCTTTTTTTTTTTTTTCTTTTCCTTTATTGAGTAGCATCGGACGATGTTTGTGCCCCGTGGTCACTGAAAAGTCCAGCCAGCTCACGTGATGGTTGGCTGTTGAGTTATTCTGTTGACTACTATGTATGGTCTCTAGACAACCATAACAACCTAAGATTGCTTTGCCCATCGGCTGTATAGTAGCGACGAGAGAGAAAAAAAACACTGGACGATTTTTTGTGTGCATCGCTGTTATATAACTTCCTGACCGTTTGTACCCTATCCGAGAGAGTGCGTCTCATTAACGCCGGGTTCACGATGAGCCAAATTATCTGTATATGGACACGCTATATGATAATCAAGTGTCATTTAATTTTTATTGGTAAAAAAATTTAAAATATTTAAGGTAGATTTGCCTGCTCAGTGCATTACAGTTGAGTTGCCTCAGACAGTAATCAAGGTCATTTTTTGCCACGTGAATGTTATGTTCTTTGAATGTTAAAAACTTTAATGCCACGAATGCTAATGATGCAGTATGTTTACTGTCAGCTGCATTAATGATTGGGTATGTAAAATTGCTTTGTACTGGTTATTGTTGTGAATATCTCATCCACATGAGCGTAATAGAATTATATAAATTTGATGAAAATAATCTACAATATAAAGTTAGATGAGCCTCATATATAGTAATCTCAACACAGAGTATTAAGTGTGATTGTACTTTTACAATGTGCCGTGAGAAGTAAGGAAGTGGAAGCAATAGATAGCGTTCTCAGTATGCATGGACATGAGGTTTGTTTTCATTGAGACAGGACCATTTATGTTTTTAAAGTACAGAGAAGCGCCTGCGTATTCCTGCTTGCCAGCAACGGCCTGGGAGGCGGCCAGGCGGCGACAGAACGTTCGCAGAGAGATAAAACGGGATACGAAACTTGAGCGGAAATTGCATCATTTGTTTTGACACACAATATTCACTTTTCTAATTCGTAGAGTTGCATTTTTTTTGTATTTGATGTAAATTTGATCGTATTATTATTATTTTTTGTGCAATAGCTTATTAGAATGTAAATTTTGGGATGGATGGCTGCTGTCAAGTTGAATTGCCGACGAAGAATTCTGTGGGTAGTCTAATTTAAGATTAACTCTGGCTGTTTGACCAAATGCCAGAAGTGTGTGACGGTTGAGTAAAGATAAACAAGATCGTATTTCTCTCTCTCTCTCTCTCTCTCTCTCTCTCTCTCTCTCTCTCTCAAAAACACACAGCCACAGGCACAAAAGAGATGGGTGTATATAAATGTGGTGCGTTCTACAGCTGGAATCCATTTTAGAGACACAATGAAGGAGAGAAGAAATGCCCTGCTGTCTTCTCATTGTTACCAGAAGTAATACATTCATCGTTTTACTGTCTCAAAAGCTTGCCTCTATTTTTGACTTATGTGACTGCGTAATTTATGTCTCACACGGAAGATTTATGTCAGCTATCTGGAATTTGCTTGGATTTCTTATGCTTAAATACGTCGCTGGTATATTGTCTACAAAAGTGACCTGTTTTATATTATTGCCACGAATGTGCTAGTTTGTGTATTATATTGAGATTACATTGTGTAGTGGTAGGTAGTGAGAGAAATTAATTTTTAGTTTTCTGAAAAAGAAAACTGTTGTGACGGGCTCTCTCCGTCCCTACTTTTTCTGTCCGTCCTCATCTTAAAAACAAACTGAGGTTAGAGGGCTGCAAATTGGTATGTTAATCATCCACCCTCCAATCATCAAGCATACCAAATTGCAGCCCTCTAGCCTCAGCAGTTTCTATTTTATTTTAAGCTTAAACTTGGCCTTAATCGCGTGTCTGGCAACGCTATATGAGAGGCCACCACTGGGCCGTGGCTGAAAGCATGGGCCTCGGCTCATACAGAAAATTCCCTTGCATGTTTTTTCTCTCTTAAGATAACCTTCACGTGAAAGCAATTGAATTTATACCAGTGGTTGGTTTTTAAAGAGGGAACGGATCCTGGTAGGCATGTAGAGGCGACCAACCTTCTTCCACGAAGGATCGATTAATCGGTGTATTGAACTGTTCAACTGACGTCACACTCCAGGTGCCCTTTTCTCTAGGGGAAGTTGAAACGAAGCATGTTACGACCTCTAGATAAGCTCTTCCCCAGCGAAGGGGTAACATGACGATTAGAAATGCGTAGGTTATTGATGTAGTACACTCGTCCTTGGGCGATTGTGCAGCTGCGCACCCCCGTCCTCATTAATGACGAGTTTTGAAAATGCATAAATAAAAATAAAGTTCATCCAAGAGAGTAAACATCCATTTTATTCCCCCCCCCCTTTTTTTTTTTTCCTTTGTAGATTATTATCCCGATTTTCACTCACTCCCTTCCTCCATTCTCTCTCCCCCTACTCCATTCCTCGATCCGCACCCCCAACTACGCAATAGACATCGATCGCGTTTCTCTCCAGTTCGTCAATCTACGACAGAATTGTCGTTGGCAAAACGTCCGTCGTTTAAAAATGTTGAATTACTTTCCTTCAGTTTGATGATGATGGTGGTGATTGGTTTAAGGTAGGTGTACTAGTGTCAATGTCTGAAAGGGTGGGGAGTCTTTTGTGTAGACCTCAGGACTCGGACCGAGGGCAAAACAGACTGGGTAAAGTTAAATGACCCAATGTTGTACCAGGCAGAATATTGGTTTGTTAGACCCGACATGGTAGATGATATCGATGCACTGTAGTCACCATAACCGAAGGGTGTTTACAGAGTCCCTTCTGCCTCTACCTGCACCTTTCTTTAAACAATTAAGCTTATATCCAGTCCCGCTTCCTGTCTTCCATTTTGCTAGGTAATAACCATTGCCTCTTAATGCAGAAGTGTGGTTTTATCCCAGTTTCGCCTCTGAATCCTTTTACTTCATCTCATACATTTTCTGGAATTCTGTATTTTCCTGTCTAACCGCTCTAACTCCCTTTTTTCATTCTCTGAAGCGCTGACTAGCTTAAAGTGTCATGTTGGTTGTCTGAATAGCCTAAATTTCATGATTCATTCAGTCATCCGAAAAAGATTTACAGGCTGTTCAGGTGACTGACATACCTCAGGCTTTACTGCATTAATCTTGTATAAATTAGAAGCCTGGGTTTTTATTAGTCATACCTGAATACTTTTATGCATATTTGAAATGAATAGTTCGTGAGTTCGTGCCCTTTTTGATAGAGTACGTCTAGAGTTTATTGTGGAAAGAAAATTCCTCTCTCTCTCTCTCTCTCTCTTTGTTATGTAGTAAAAATGTAATTCAAGTGTTTTGTTTCACTGTTCACTAATTCGGTGTTTTGTTTTGTTTCCTGGTAATGCATAAAAAATGTGTTGTTTTCCCTCAAATTTTCGTCATTGCAGCAAAATCAGCAAGCTGATGGTAATTGTAAACTATTTCCGTGTTTTGAATCTCTCTGCCGGTGCCCCTCACTTTCAGATACCGTTAATTAATCTGAAGGTGCGCCAGACGACCCGCAATAGATTCAGTTGTTTGCAGCCTTTGCAAGGTCGTCCGACCCTGCCGCCATCTCTGTCGCCGCCGGACTCACAACGCTGGCGCCACCTTTCTTTTTTCGGGACGTCTCCGGTCTTCGATATTGGTGGGTGAGTGAGTTTGGGCCATACAATATACACTCTTATTCCCTTTTAGGAACGAAATTCCATTGCAGAAAAGGCAAAAATCGGAAGAAATGCCGAGATGAAAGCTCAAGTATCACGCCAGGAGATGCATTCCTTCGCTGCTTGCTCCTCCTCTATTATTGACCATGGATCGTGTTTTTGCTAATCCCCCAGATAAAGTTGAAAATAAAAGATTAACTCATCCCTTTTCAGTGGTTTTCCTCATGAAAGAACTACAAGCCGCTGGGAAGGTCAGGTGGACACCAAGAGAGATTGGTCATTTCTGTTGTTTCAACAATTCACCTTGTTGTTTGTAAACACATTAATTTATGTATTTGCGATAGCCGTAGTAACTCTTTACCTCATATCTGAATATATATATATATATATATATATATATATATTTATATATATATGTATTATAAATTTTTTATTAAAATTTGCAATTTAAAGATGTCGCGATATGTCTCCTGTTTCACCGAGGTGGTTAGCTGATCTTTACTTGGCTGTTTTGCCTGATTTGTAATAGTTAATCCCAGAGATTAATGGTCTTAACGTGGAATTTGGTCCAATCCTGGTACCAAGATTAAAGTAAGAGCTTGTAATAAGAGATCTCTAATGGATTAACGTTCTTCAGGGTGGTCTTGTTGTGTTAGGTTACATTCGATGTCTGTTTTCGTCTGATGAAGGGTATTAGTACTTTAGTCAGCCATACTTCCAGCAATTAATATAACTTATTTTTTCTCACGAGCGAACGGAATTTCTGTCTATGAAATCTATAGTCAGAAAACTGGTATAAACAGTTTATAACTCAAAATTCTATGAAGTATTAATTCAGTAAGTTATCGAGAGAGAGAGAGAGAGAGAGAGAGAGAGAGAGAGAGAGAGAGAGAGAGAGAGAGAGTTATTTTGACAAAAATTATACAATTATTAGTACAAATTTGTCCGGAAAGAGACATTATACAAAATAAACAAAGTGGACAGTAATCTCCTCTGTTCTTGCAAATACATTACCTACAAAGAAAAAATACATCAAGAAAAATACAACTTCAAGCGCAAATAATATAAGCCATAAGACTATAAAAAACGAAAAAAAGGCACTTACTACAGAGAAAACCCGTAGTCACTTCACTGTCCAGCATTTAAGTCCTAACACACATATGCTTGAGAGAGAGAGAGAGAGAGAGAGAGAGAGAGAGAGAGAGAGTTGGGACTACTTAGGCCACCACGCCACTCCCTACTACGCCACGCGCCATTATCTGCTCGACCACCCCATTCTTAACAGTCCACCTGTTGATGACATTCCGAAACAAATTATTGCCTTCCCTCCCAACACTGCCTCACGAAGGAGGTCGTCGCACCCTGGAAGCACCAGAGAAGCCTGGCAAGCAGAAAAAGAGGAGGAGATGCAGGTTTTTCCAATCGGGCCGTGACTGGCGGGAAGATGAGCAGTGGCTCTGGAGTCCCGGCGCATGCTCCGAATAGGCCAGCGGGGACGATGAGCTACAAGGATGCCTGTTGGGGCGAGATGGAGGATTTTGGGTCCCATGATGGTGCTCCTTTTTCCGCACATACATACGCACATACACACACACACACACTCGTTTTGTAATGCGTAGGGTCGCCTCTTTGTTTGTTTGTAAGTTCGTTTTTGTGCGTAGGGCGTCTGGCGATTTGTTATTTACACGAGATTGGCGTGGGTTATGGGGTGTGGGGATGGGTGTTGAGCATCAGAATGGTTGTGTCATGGCTTCTAGACGGTAGGCAGGTTAGTTAGAGGATACCACTTTAGTGTGAGTTATGCAGACACTGCGATGCAGTAGGATTCTCCGTCTGGAGATCATATTTGATAGACATGTTACATTGGGGATGCTATGGAATCTGATGGTCAGGTGAAAATTAAGCGAAAATATACATAAAGTCTGAGGCTTTGTTGTTCCTTAGAATGTTGCCCAAGAGGAGCATCATCAGCTCTTCGTATTGGAATGTGATGGCGGCATGGCAATAGTTCAAACAAGTTGAGATTCTGATCGATGGTCCACGTAGGTAAAGTTGAAACGTAAAAGCCGCGTGCGTGTTATAGCGATGCGCATTCTCCCTTCCTCCCCCACCTCTCTCTCTCTCTCTCTCTCTCTCTCTCTCTCTCTCTCAGGGAAGATCCCCCTCCTCCCCTCGCCCCGCAAGGTCATCCTTCAGCTGTTGACTTTGCATCTGCTATATAGTTCAACCACTCAGCCCTATAATTTTGGTGACTTCCTGTTTTGCTTTCTTTTCTTCTTTCATTTTACTTTGCATACTTTGTCTTTATTTGACTTCAGCATAAATGTAAGGTGATTACTCTTTTCTAACGGCATACTTTTTATTTCTATTTTACTCCAGCATAATTGTGAGAAGACGACTTTTATCCAAAGTGTCTCGTTCGTAAAGAACTCTCAAACTCGTTCTACATGTTTTCTTCCTTGTTCGTTGACATGAAATCCGCCTGTGGACTTATTTCCTCCTACATGAATTGTTGAGTATGTTGTCTATGGCCATTTGTGTCCGAAATAAAGCTTTTGAATTGAATTTAATTGTTGCGATCACTGTCTCCATTTTGAGTGTATTTTGGCAGACTCTTAAAATAGTAATTATCTCTAGGAAACTTATGAGATTCGTGATGTTGGTTACAAGGAAAGATATGAATCCACCTTTATTTAGGGGATGTTGTATAATTGTTTTTATGTCGTTTTATCTATATATATATATATAATATATATATAATATTTTTTTTTTATTTTTTTTTTTATTTTTTTTTGTTATTTATTTTTTGTTTGAGTCGCATTTCAGCCATGATTAATGTGAGATTTAAATAAATGCTTTGCATCTACCGTTTGACCCAGCATTTATATCATCTACAGGCAGATGATACAACGGAAGGAGCAAGACAGTAAACCCCCGAATATGGTAACAAGCTTCCTTCTCAAGCAACTCTGCTTTCAGCACCTCAACCGCCAGTTTTCTCAGCATTGCGGGACGTCTTTTTGGGTGGCCACCTTTCGGTGCCTTTCGGAACGTCCGTGAATCTTGTTTACGATCTGCCTGGCCGTTATTTTAAACCTCCCGTTAATCTCCCGTTGTTTTGTAGCATTTGAATCTCGACTTGTTTCACACTAAGCTGGGATGTTGTTATAATAAGTCTTCTTGGTCCCCCACCCTTTTTTGTTTTATTGGCAGGCGTGCTTGTTTGTGCCTGGCATTGCTTCGTGATGTTTAAGTGCTTTTAAATAGATCGCCGGTTTAAGGGTAAACGGGAGAAAATTAGTTAGCTATAGTCCAGTAATTGTGTGTGTGTGTTTTATATATATATATAATATATATAATATATATATATATTCATATATATATATATATCTATATATACAGACACACACACACACACACACACACACGATTCACGTGTTAGTTTTATATGTGTGTGTGTGTAAGATAGAGCATTACTGTTAACATTTAAATATATTACAAAGGAGCAAATCTCCGGAAGCATTCTTTCAGTATAGTATAGGATAGAGGACTGTTGATGGACCCCTAGGGAGCATTTGGACATTCGTGCACTTTTCATACTTGAAGTTTGCCTGAAGGACTTTCGAACTCTGGCTGGCTATACTGCTGTCATTTGAGAAGTATCCCTCCGCCGGGTAGGGAGGCAAATGATAAGATTATATTAATGTGGGAACCGGGGAGAGAGAGAGAGAGAGAGAGAGAGAGAGAGAGAGAGAGAGAGAGAATGTCGTGTTTGAAAAGCAATAAAAGCAATGATTGCAAGAGAGGATTACCTGAGCATTGGAGAGAGAGAGAGAGAGAGAGAGAGAGAGAGAGAGAGAGAGAGAGAGAGAGAGAGAGAGAGAGAGAGAGAGAAAGTTCGAGGTCACTGTAGAGACTGGTAGCTCACATGGGGCATAGAACTCCGTCAGGAGCAGCAGAATATCTCGCATTATTGCCCTTGACATATCTCCATCTGTTGCCAGAGTATTTCATTAAATCCTGAAAACTGCAATCTCTCGCTCAAGTATTTCTTATCACATTTTCTAAGGTATTTTTCAATGTGTTTGATTTCGATCGGATATAATTAAAACAACGTTTTAATTATATCCCTAAGTTTTAAGCTAGTTTCAATTGCTGTTCATGAAGTTTTTATCTGTGACCTTCCGTCAAGTTGCTACTGTAAAGTGTGAACCAACCTCTGCGTTGCATTTCAGGATCTTACAATTATTGAAGTAATGAATTCGGCAAAACACCAGATTCACTCATTGGTGATTGAGCAGCTAAGATCTCCTTAGTTGCACTTTGCATCGCTTTCGCTTTGCTTTGCTGTAATGAAGTTTTGCCCCACTCCGCTGACCGATGTGTCTCAGGAAACTATTATTATTAATTATTATTAATCATATATACACCTTTATGAAACATGTTGTTGTGGTTATAATGATAGAGCTCACCGCATCATCTTATCTTTCAATGACCTCGGTACCCAAATATGTGGGAAAAAAAAAAGATCGTCAGATAATCATAAAATTAGGGAAGTCCAAAAAGAGCACTTCAAACCCATGTTATGCATGCTAGTATGATATTTTGTTTTACAGTTCATTTCCGCATATCCTAAACCATCCTTCAGGGACGGCAGACCGGACCAACGGCAGACGGGATGTGGGAAATGGTCATGCACCACCATGGGAAAAGGTCACTTTGTGGTCAGATCGACAAGGAAGAGGTCATGGGTCTATGATTCCACCATGCGTGTGGTATCCTGCCCCCTCTCCTCTTCGTTCTCCCCCTCCCCTCCCATCTCCCTACCTTTCCCTAAGACCCCATGAGAGCTTCAATTTTAAATGAAACGATAGCTTCTCTCTCTCTCTCCTCTCTCTCTCTCTCTCTCTCTCTCTCTCATATGTTATTGATATTATGAGGAACTGGTTAGAAGTGTTTCCAAAAAAATCAGATTGTATATTACAGTAGATTGTTGGGGACTGCAGCAGGGTGGATTAGAGGAGTGAGAGAGTGCGAGAGTGAGAGAAACATGTGAGTGATGAGTACTCTCAAACTTTTACTCAAGGTCTATAGACCTTGTATGTACCCATATGAAATCGGAGATCCTCGCGAGGTAATAGGAATAAACCATTAATATTTCTTATTGTACGTTCTTCCTGTCTTCCCTCCTCTCTCTCTCTCTCTCTCTCTCTCTCTCTCCTCTCTCTCTCGTTTACATGATTTTCAAGTTAGTGACAAAATTTCAATGTCTCACATGCGATATTTTTATTTTTAGTTTCATTTTGTGTGCTGCTTCTCCTTAGCTTCCTTGTCGTCAAGGCCCGGTTGCGCATGTGCAGAGCCAATTATTTCATTCATTGTGTAGGGTTTTTGTACAGTCGCTTAACGAGACAATTGAGAAAGGGGGATGCAACAATTGGATGAAGATTTATGGTTCATAGTTGTCTCCCAGTGACAGGGTCTTGTGTCCTTGATTTTTTTTTTTTTTTTTTTTTGGTAGTGAACAAAAACACTTTATTTGTATATTAATTTATACATTAATGTTTTTTCTGTTGCGGAAATCACACGTGCACGGTTCCTTATAGTAGAAATACAATTTATTCCTATGATCTCAAATTCAGCTAGTGGTTTTTTGTGTTAACTCTGAAGTCTATTTCAATTTTTAAATCGTGTTATCGCTGTCTTTTCCTCAAATCATATCTGTTCTCTGTATTTCATCAACTCTATCGCCCAAATGCTTTGCGAGATACAACCAAGTACATAGTTTGTCCTTGTTGATCCATTGCGTTGTCAGATATTGCTTAGTCGGCGAATAAGCGTTATCAGTTTTTGTAGTGTATTGATTTTATGGTTGCTTGTTACGCTGTTGCCGATTTCGTGAACTTCTTCGATGTATTTCACCATTTTTGTGGAGTTTTATCGAAAATACAGTTTATTTGCTTGCATAATGACCTAGTGATTTTGTGTACATTATATATATATATATATATATATATATATATATATATATACTATATATACATACACTACTACATACATACATACATACATACATACATACATACATACTGATATATTATATGATATTGATTTTTTATTCATATTGCCTTATTTATCTCATATTTTCCCTCAACCTTTGCTTTATCTATCTCCATTTAGCTACACTATCATCACCCATCATTTAACTTTTCTTCCTACAATTTGAAAGTAAAGCTCAGCGTTCCAAAGGTGTCGATGGACGGCCATTTAAGTCACACTGCTGTTTACCTTAGCGAGAGGAGCAGGGCCTGCTTGCCTTGACAAGAGCCGGGGCCCTCGCTCTTGGCATTGAATACACAGACAGACAGACAAAAGGTGTCTCTGAGAAGAGTTTGACCTCCATCTTTCTGTTTGATATTGCAAGTGTGCGCCCTCTGTGTTCCCTGAATGGGATGAGTGCCATTAGGGTATTGCGTAGGATGACGCTTGTGACCTCGCAGTTCAGTCGCAGTTTGTTATCATAAGTTGTCATGTTATTTCGCCAGTGCTTCCTCCTCGTGCTCCCGTGATCTTTGGCATTTTGGGGTGCTGGCTGACCCTTCTCTCTCTTGGACGCTTCAAGTTTTTGTTTTAGACCTCGGTCTGTAACGTCGTGTTTTTTTTTTTTTTTTTTTTTTTCCCAAGTAAGAGATGCATACGGAAATAATTTCTTTTTTCTTCGAGAAATTATTGTCGTAATGTCGTTACGCTGATTATATATATATATATATTATATATATATATATATATATATATATATATATATATTATATATATATATATATTCAAGTATAGTCGACTGTATGCTTGATATATCTTATCGACATTTCTCAGTACTGTCTGTGTTGGCCTTTCAGCCTGTTATTAGCAAAAAAAAATAGAGGTCTGCTTCAAGTATTGTCAAATGAGGCGTTTGTTCCCTAAATGACTTAATCTCAATTTTCGCGATGTGTCATATACAGAATCTGTCATTATTATTATTTTTCTACGGTTTTTGTTATTACTGGTATTTTCCTTTTTCCATTATTAGTGTGAATATTATCAGTATAGATTTTTGCTACATTCAGTTTTCTTATTCAGCCTCCTGGACCTACCTGCTGTAACCACCCAAGGTCCCCAGCTGGAATTTAGTTATATACCAATCTGTTCACTAATTGTTTTTATTTTTAATATTTTTTAACTGTTCTTCAGCAACTGTCTGGATATTGCCGATTAATAATTTCTTATCATGTCATCTCATGTAGATATCTAGATTGTGTATGTCATTGTCTGTACCTTGTATATTCCATGAATATGGCCTCGAGCTGAAATAGAATTTATTATTATTATTATTATTATTATTATTTTTATTATTATTATTATTATTATTATTATTATTATTATATTATAATATTTATTATTATTATTATTATTATTATTTCAATATACCTCTGCTCATTATACTGTTGTTAAGCAATTAAGTTTTGTTTTTTTTATATCTAGTCATTCATGTTATATATATATATATATATATATGATATATATATATATATATATATATATATATATATATATATATACATACACACGTATACTTATATGACGTGCATATTAATGAAAAAAATATGAATTTAATAAATTCATGATTAATTGTAATATGTTACATTCCCTAAAATATGTTGTGCAAGTGGCAAGCACATGTGGAGCAGGATAATTCGGTTTGACCAGCTTCGGACAACTAGGAAAATCTCAATGTAGGGGAAGGTGGAGAAAAATGGTGGCCATAGTACCGAGAACAAGGTCATCCAGCCAGTAGAATTACGACATCACAACCCCACGAGACTAGTTGTTTCATAGCATGGGCCCGTCTCAGACTTACCACGTTCTCTCTCTCTCTCTCTCTCTCTCTCTCTCTCTCTCTCTCTCTCTCCAGCCGCCAAGTACTCTCCGTCTCCCCCCGTCCCTCCCTCCTCTCTCCTCTTCGCTTCCCTAACCCTCGAATCTTCCCCTCACGCGATTCGCAACAACCCGCTGCATTCTTTCGGATTGATTCCGATAAATTTTTCAGATGACGTTTAACGGCGAGTGGAAAGTTTTAGAGTAGCTCTTGCCGGGTGAGCGACGTAGTTCTTTTGAGGGACTTTTTTTTTTTCAATCACGTTACTTTATAAATTATAGTATCTCAGTAGCAGTATTTTTTCTTTTTGTTTATATGTCTTCCCCTCTCCCTCCGTCTCTCATACGTTTACTTTTTTTTTACGAATGTAAAATATAAAATTCTATTTGTTTAAATGTTTCAATACTACATGGCTGATTTAAATTTGAGTTATTTATTAGTATCAAAAGTCTCTCTCTCTCTCTCTCTCTCTCTCTCCCTCTCTCTCTCTCTCTCTCTCTCTCTCTCTCTCGTTTACGGGATACTTATTTTTTACGAACATAAACATGTATATCTTAAAGATTAGCAGCTCTCGAGGAAACCAGAACAGCCATCACATAAATGACAGCTCAACGAGAAGAAGTTCCAGAAGACTGCTGGGCCTTGACCCAGGCTACAACCCAAACATCTCTTGAAAATGGGCCCACGATAGCCTGAAAGTACTCGGATGTGGAGTAAAATTAAATGTAAATACTTAGAAGTAAACAAGTTACACAGTGTTTTTGTGGGTTTCTTTTTCAATTATTATTATTATTATTATTATTATTATTATTAATTATTATTATTATTATTATCTGGAGATGAACCCTATTCAAAGTGAACAGGTCTCCAGCGGCCAATGACTTGAGAGTCAAGCCTCCTAAGAATGTGGTGTTCATGTATGAAGGAAATCGTAGAAGATATGAGGAAATGCAAGAAGAGGAGATCGAGTATTGAAAAACAAAGCTAAATTAACACATTATTTAATAAACTGATAAGAATGTAAACAATTTATTATAAGTACAAGAAATGTTTTGGGATAGTAATTTATTGCATCTTTTGAGGTTCTAATTGCACATACTCGGGGAGATATTTACTACACACAAATGAAAGAAAATTTATCAACGACTCTCTCTCTCTCTCTCTCATCGACTCGTCTCATCGTCTCTCTCTCTCTCTCTCTCTCTCTCTCTCTCCTGTTTATAAAAGCGTCTCCCAGAATAACATGAAACATAGACCACATAGACCAAATGCAATGAAATATCAAACGGATGAAAGGGAACTTGCGTGGTATTTGTTTATCAAAATTTAGCTTTTAGAGAGAGAGAGAGAGAGAGAGAGAGAGAGAGAGAGAGAGAGAGGAGGAACGAACGAAGGATGGGAAACATTAACGCGTAATAAAAAGGAAGTTGAACGCTTTGGTGTGTGTGTATGTGTGTGTGGGGCGGGGGGGGAGGGGGGCATAGCAGGCGCAAGGCCCTAAAAGCGCACTTAAAAGTATGGTGGAAAAATCCATGACGTCAGAGAGCGCGTGGAGACGCGGGATACCGGTTGGGTGGGTGCGGGTGTGTTCGTTCGTTCGTGTGTGTGTGTGTGTGTGTGTGTGTACTCTGAAGATAGTAACACTTGCTGCCGTAGTAGACTTCTGCGCGAGCGACTCCTCGATCTGTAATACATATACAGCGGTTATATCCATTGCTTCTATTTCCTTCGTCTTTTTATCATCTTGATATGACGGGTTTAGTACCCGATGTTCTTCAGCACATAAGTGATTAGATTTTAATGGAATTTTCATAAACTTGTTTATTTATAACGAAGGAAACGCCCTCACACAGATTCGTATCCCGTAGAGTAGATACTGTTATTGAGTTGCTTTGCAATTTATTTTTTGTTGATTAGTTTACTTATTGTTTTAATTTTTCTTGCCAACTAAATTTACCGATGATCTTACATCTCCCCCCAAGGACAGTCGTTATGAGTCACTTGTTAATAAACAGGTGTTGAAAATACTGGGGGTTTACCGAAGACCGGTGTTTTGAGCCGGAGGAGTCGGACGGGTAATTCCCATGTCGACATTTTGAAGGAACTTTTTTTTTTTTTTTTTTTTTTTGTGATGGCATTGATAACGTCGCTTTGTTTTGCTTCTCCGGCGACGCATGCGCCGTTTCCAACGCACTTTGAACGGTTTCCGCGAATACTGATACGATCTTACTGGTGTGTAAAATTAGACAGTATATACCTTTTGCGTTTTTATTACATGCATACATACATACGTACATACATACAACCGCATTCATCTTTCTGTTTTTGAGATCTATTTAAAAAATGCACAGCAAAGGGATTTTACCACATTCATCTGAATCAAGGATGAGGCCTTGGTACAGATAAACCTGCACGCGCGCGGATATATATATATTATATATATATATATATATATATATATATATATATATTATATATATATATATATATAATGTGTGTGTGTGTAGAAAATGGATTCTCAATTACTTTGATAACGGTTTACTTCCGTGCAATCTACTTCTGGGACTGTTACATTGCAAGGAACAGAATGCTCTTGAAACATTGTTTCGTTAACATTACACATTTCGCCACATTGCATCTCTGTCCTTCCTCGCTGTTTTTGGAGTACCCTTCCAAGGCTCTTGGTCTTTAGTGGAGAAGGGGCTCTCTTGGGATATGGTTGGTGGGGGGTCCTTCGAAGGTCAGGAATTCTGCGAAAGGGTCAAAATGACCTTGGTGGCTCCATTTCGCCCCACCCACAGCGGTGTGTTCCCCTTCGACGTTTCATCACATTCCTCGTGTTTCGCAACGGGGAGACG
This sequence comes from Macrobrachium nipponense, assembly GCF_015104395.2. Classification (NCBI taxonomy): domain Eukaryota; kingdom Metazoa; phylum Arthropoda; class Malacostraca; order Decapoda; family Palaemonidae; genus Macrobrachium; species Macrobrachium nipponense. Next base: position 68,527,744 of record NC_087208.1, on the reverse strand, counting down.
ATGGGGGAAAATGGACAGTCGTTCGTTTCACATTTGATGTTATATTTAAATATATCTTAGTTTTACCAGACCACTGAGCTGATTAACAGCTCTCCAAGGGCTGGCCCGAAGGATTAGATATGTTTACGTGGCTAGGAACCTTTTGGTCACCTAGCAACGGGACCTACAGCTTGTTGTGGGATCTGAATCACATTATATCGAGAAATGAATTTCTATCACCAGAAATAAATTCCTCTGATTCGGCGTTGGCCGAATCATGTTATAAAAATTTTGATCTGAGTTTTATGCTTAGGATCCACAAGATTTTACGTAGACATTCATGAAACCACTTCACCGTGAACGTCAGTATTTCTCTGTATTTCATCGAGCACTGTCAAATCAGTCTCTCTCTCTCTCTCTCTCTCTCTCTCTCTCTCTCTCTCTCTCTCTCTCTCTCTCTGGCCTTGTAGCAAAAGTGGTAACACTTTCCGCATACAAACTGATTGACCAGCGTTTGATCCCCGGGCTTATAACAGGGTTGAAATGATATGAAATGAATGCGACCCTAAAAATCCACCGGTCTGCGTGGGCTTTACCTCTGTGAGGTCAATCATACTCAGACCAATGGGCCTTCACAAATTAATTTCCTGAGAATCTTTCCGCCGCTTCAAGTAAATGATGTTAGAATGTAAGTGTGCAGTTACCTTACACTTCTGATACTCAAAAGCATAGGCAGTATTGACAATTGTGCAACAAGATCACTATTTCTTTTTTCTTTACACTGAGATTAATATTAGGATGTGTCTGAGTGTCGTTGACACTACATATGTAGATAGACTGCTTGACTGTGGGCGTTCTCCTGTATTAGGTTAGAGGCATACTAAGATGAATATATCAATTCATCTTTTACTTAAGGGAATTTGCGATGTTTTTTAATACTTGGGACGTGCTTGATAATCTCTTTTGGGGCACAGGTCAGGAACATGCTATGTATTCTAACGTGTCGCCTGATGTTCTATCAGTTCACTGATAATCACTGATAAAAGTATTTGTTTAAACTACCTAACTCTCAAGTAATTGTATTTTTTCCTCTCACTCTCTTATTGTGCCGTTAGTGTTTGGCCTATGCTCAATAAACACAAATATACTATTCCTGACATTCCGTAGATACTTTACTTTTTATCACGATTATTTGTTTAACAGTGTTTTATAGTAGCTTTAATTTCACATAAGTGTAGTAAACCATATGAATTTCAGCATTCCTTCAGCCTTCTTGCAGACGTCATATGAGGGGACCACTTGAAGACTTCTAAATAAAAACTCACTATCCTTTCATTGTTCGATTATGTGACACCTTTCTCTCGCAGTCTCGGTATAAAAGATTGGCTTGTTTGTGTCTGCATCAAAGCTATTTTCCTCTTCAGACGGGGCCAGGAGGCAGACAAGCACCATTTTCTTTGGCGCGACAGTAGGTCACGTGAGCCCTTCCCGAACGTGATCTTTCAAGATCGATTGACTGAAGATGAAAACCATTTTCTCGGGGACACATCGTTTTCTTGTATCGAAATGACTGTTGTTGAACTTTGTCTGAAGTATTTGGTCCTTCTCTTGGAGTTTTACGGTTAGGTTGTTCGTATTGCCGTTATAACTGGCAGAATAGAAAAAAAAAGTAGCAGTTGTTTTGATAAAGGTACTCGCATGTTCTGGTCACATTACCGATGATCTGTAGTAAAAACACTGTTGATGTTTTGGAATTTGCCGTGAAAGCTTCATCGTTACGTCAGAGGGGCGAAAGTGGCATTTCTCTGTGCTGTACTTGATACAGAATAGCTTTTTATTAAAGAATAAAGCTTCGTAAATTGAAATGAATGCGTGTCATTTTTACGTATTCTCTCTCTCTCTCTCTCTCTCTCTCTCTCTCTCTCTCTCTCCTCTCCTCCTCTGTGTGTGGTGCTGCCCTGTGTGGTCTCTCCTCTTTTTCTGTGTGTGTGTGTGTGTGTGTGTGTGTCTCGCTTGCTTGTGCAGGGATACAAATCATTCAAGTTAACGCAAACGTATGTTATGCCCCAATAAAAGCGAGGCACCTGGACCCCATTCGGTATCCAAAATACCCAGGTTTTGTTCATTTGTAATTTGTTTCATAGTTATGCAAAGGTGGAGAAGTAAAAAGAAATGATGTCTCAATGCAGAGTATGAAAATCTCAGTAAGATAGTTTACAATATTATTTTGAAGGTTCACCATGTCAACACTAGCTTATGTGGGACATCGTATGCATATCACGTTTATGTCGTGTAGTAGATATAATTAAAACACTTATAAACCTTTCTAAACATTTGATTTTTTCAATCTCTTGTCGACCTAATTGTGCCCCTTGGTTAAGCCCAAGGTTTAAAATAAATAATAATAAAAACTTGGTCCCTCGCTCTTAAGTGCCTCATGCATGCCTCTTATGTACATACTGCTTGCAGAAAATAATTAGATAATGAGTGAAGCTCCTTTAAAAGAAAACCAGAGTGCTGACGAGGTGGCAGTCAATTCAGGATTATTATTAACTTCCTATGTTGCTAGGAGTGAGGGCATACAATCTGTGACGCAGCAAAGTGCCTGTGCTCTCGTCTGTGTGTGTATGTATGTATGCAACTTTTATCCAAGCATAGGAGGTACTGGGTCACACACACACACACACACACAAATGCGTGGGCAGAGAGAGAGAGAGAGAGAGAGAGAGAGAGAGAGAGAGAGAGAGAGAGAGAGAGAGAGAGACTGTAAGCGATAGTCAGGAGACAAGTTGCTGGTCTCCCAAATTAAGCGATGCCGCCGACCGACCTGCTTCTTATAACTTCTCCACCCACGGTTTTTTTTTTCCTTTTTTTCTTCATTTTTCCATTATTTGAAAAACTTTCGGGAAGACGATTTTCATCTGTTGTCTTTTCTGGCTTGGAAATCCTCTCGTGAATTCCTTGGTGAGAGAACTCGTGGATAGCTTTCGCAGTATGCTCAAAACAAAACAGTTTGAATTTGTGAGCAACGAATTAATGCTGGAGTGTTTGACTTCTTGTGATCTCTCTCTCCTGCTCTCACCACCCTCCGTCTGTCTTTGTCAGTGCGTTTGACCGGAGATTTTCTTTGATGGAAATTTCCATTAGTTAAGCCTAATGGAACCGGTGCCAGGCGTTGCAAGTGGCGCCATCTCATGATTTTTGTGTCTGTTTACTTGCAGTGATTCGTTGTTAATTTACTCCACTTATATTTGGTCCTTTATTTTTTTTAATATAAAACCGTAATCTATAAGGAATTATAAAACTTATTCCGAACTTTAATTGATTTATTGTCAAATTCCTTTTCGGGCTGCATTATTCAGTATTTTTATCAGATATATATATATATAGATATATATATATATATATATATATATATATGTATATAATATATACTATATCTATAATATATATATATAGAATATATATTAATATATATCCCTTTTATATCTATATTAATTTATAATTAGATATATACATATATATATACAGAATATCATGTTTACATACATACATAAACATAAAAAAAACATACTACATACATTGATTGATTGATAGAATTATTGTTTCGGTTATAATTAACTTTACTTATTTCAAACCAACTTCACTTACTTCAAACCATCCACGTGAGGGAGCACCCGCTCTGTTATATTAGGCATATCAGCTTTTAATACTTGACTGCCTAAATAATGTGATATGTGACCTCGCATCAATTCGAGAATTTTGCTTTTGTCAAAGCAAATGTTTGTGCCAGGATCCAATTACTTCACCAGCTAAATCCAACATGTAGCTACTGCCACAATCTGACATTTACCACTTACTAATTCATGTAGAGAGAGATGCAAGCAAATGTCCGGTGGTAAAATTCATTTTAAAAAGAGAGAGAGAGAGAGAGAGAGAGAGGAGAGAGGCGTCTTGCAAGGAGTAACATCATAGAGGAAGGATACATTGACCTCATCATCCCCCCTACCTGCGTAGTAAGACTCGAAAGAGTGACCAGTGAGTAGGGAGGTTGGTCTAAGTGGGGGTGGGGAAGCTGCCTAGCTAAATAAAGGTTTGTGCAGGGTTTTAAATTCAATAGGGCTGGTGGTATCTTCAATATCACTTCTATTAAGAGAGCATGTTGTACGGTTGAATGTGATCTTATATATGTATTATATATATATATATATATATATAATATATATATATATATATATATATATATATATATAACTCTATTATCCCAGTAACATCCAAGTCACTTCACCTTTGGGATATTCTGTATCTTAAGGGATGTAATTCATCATACCCAGACAAGGATTCAAATCTTGATTAATCCGGTCGAATTTTAGTTCTGAACTTGATATCGATATCACTTAATGAATACGATCACAGTCACCATACTTCTGTAGCAAAGAGGCATAATAGGTTCGAATTCTGATCAAGGTAAGAGGACTTATAGAAATCCCCTCAGGTGTATACGTTATCGCCACAGTAAAGTGAATTCTGTTACTGGATTAATCGTGGCTTAAATATGTCACTTGTAGATATTTTAGACACCTTAGGGGCTTGACTCCAGAGAACGCGACCTTTCTGTTCATTCGTTTGTTTTTAATGGAAACCTTACCACATTAATCTTAAAATGAAAGAAGTTTGTACTGTATGTACTACATGGCAATGATTATTTCTCAGTATCGCAATCCAGCCATGGCGAACAGCTTCAAGTCGTCGTTATAGATAAATGGCAGTGTGTGTGCACTACCAGCATAGGCATATAGCTACACAGACAAGCACATCCGTGAGGCCGCGTATCTAACTGCTTTTGTGCCTCTTACATTATGACCCTTTTGAAATGTTGATTTTCATCCTCAAAGTTTTGTTTAGGTACCTGACTGTGATTTCCATAAAAGGACGCCATTGCAGTTGAGACTTGATTGTAGTATGTCAGCCTAAAGAGAACACAGTATTGACCTTTCGTCACATGCAGCTCGAGGAGCAAAAGACCAATATCATGTCATCGGAGCGGGCCAGTGCCCTCATGCGGTGCACTGTAGGCATTACATAAGGCCCCTAGCTGCAACCCCTTTCATTTTTATTACTGCACCTTCGTTCATAATCTTTTCATCTCACTTTCCATTCTCTCCTAACAATTATTTCATGGTGCAGCTGCGAAGCTTTCCTCCTGTTACACCTTGCAAACCTGAGCACCTCAGTGGCGTGGTTGATATGGTCTTTGCCTGCCACCTTGGTGGCCGCGAGTTCGATTCTTGGGCATTCCATTGAGGTGTCAGAGAAGTGTATTTCGGGTGGTAGAAGTTCACTCCCGACATGGTTCGGAAGCCACGTAAAGCCGATGGTCCCATTGCTGAGTAACCATTGGTTCCATGCAACGTGAAAACACCATACAAGCAAACACCTTGCAAACTTTTAACCGTCAGTTTCAGGGCTGAATGACTTCTTAGGCCCCAGCGCTTGGCCTTTGGCCTAAATTCTATTCTATCCTTCAGTCCCAAAAGCATGTAGCATCTTCTTATTATGATCATCTTATTCATTAAGGATTCAGTGATTGTCTTGAAGGAACCTCATACTACGCCCGCCCATCATGCTCTTAAAGAGTCCTAGGCCCGTGAACTCGAGCCACGTGACGTCGGAGGTCGGGGAAAGTATAGCCTAGTCTCTGTTGAATGCCAATAGTGTAGGGTCGAGATCACGTGTCTCCAGTGACTGAAGTTAAACCGGTGCCCGTATCTCACTCTTGAATGACGTTGTAATTTACTTTTCATACATTGAGATACATCGTGTAATGCTATTGTGTCGTTTAGTCACAGGTCAGGACTAAACCACCGTCTTCTTTTTTTGGTACAGTTTTGAATTGAATGGCTCTCAAAGTCTCTAACGGTGTCGTTTTGTATAAAAATTTTGTGAAGATATTTAATTGTTAAATATACAATCATGAGGCATGTCTTGGCTATTTGGAGTAACATTTGAAAGTTTACGAGAGGGAAGAGAGATTTGCTCATTTATCAATCTGTTTTTAAAATGCAATATTTGTTGCAACGAAATTAGCAGTCACTTTATTCGTACCCAAGAAATTATTATCCATTATGGCATGAAACACTAAAATGGTGAAGGAATATCTCTCTCTCTCTCTCTCTCTCTCTCCTCTCTCTCTCTCTCTCTCTTCTCTCTGTGTGTGTGTGTATATATCTATATATATATATATATATATATATATTCTTATATATATATATATATATATATATATATATTATATATATATCTAGGGTTTTTCGAATTCGGAAATAACGTGATTATTCATCCACCGTAGAAATAAATAAATAAACGAGCAAGAAGAGATAACAAACAAAAACGATATTAAAGTCTATACACAACAGCAATGAAAATTGAGAAAATTAAAGACACCTGTTCGGCGCTCAAGAATAGTATATCATACTCTTGTTACTTGGGACCATCTCCATCAGTAAAATGAGTGCGTGTATCCATTATTGCTAGGCATTAGACAGACTACTGGTGTCGATTGTGATCCATTCTGTCTCCTCTTTATACTGTAGACGTTCATCTGGTGCTCACTTGATATTAATCATTCATGCTTCTGACTTACTTTTGACGCAGCTGAAAGCCCCCCGTAGGAGTTAAGGGAACAGGAATTCCTAGTCTCACCGTACACAATCATAGATTGGGTTCTAACCTCTACTATGTTTTTCCTTGCGGTCAGATCTTGTCGAGGATCGGGGTTTTTAGTTTTTTCTAAAAGAAAACGATCGAGAAGACTTTGTCCGTCCGTCCGCGCCTTTCTGTCGTACTCAGATCTTAAAGGCTACTGAGGCTAAAGGGCTGCAAATTGGTATATTAATCAGTCACCCTCCAGTCTGGGTAGTTTTCATTTTATTGAAGGTTAAAATTAGCCATGATCATGCGTCTGTCACCGCCATACGGGCCAACAACACAGGCTACTGCAGGGCCGTGGCTGAAAGTTTCATGGGCCGCGGCTGCGAGTTTCACACATTATACGCCGTACAGATAACTCGATTGCGCCGGAGTCATGTTTTACTTGTAATTTGTGGAAACCAGTCAGGCAGTGAGATGATATTATAAATATGATGTAGACATTTTTTTTTCCTATAATACAAGGAAGCAATCGAAGAGCAGTTACCGTAAAGAAGTGACCAACCGTGTAGCGTTGACTTCCTGTGGATATCAAACGATTAGACGATTGTGCTTCCCTCGTCGGTATCTATTCTAAAGGAAGCTAATCCGTTCTCATTGGTATAAAGGAGCCTCTCTGTAAGCTATAGCATATTTCACATATGTGAGATTGGTTGCTGTTAGTATTCTCGTTATAATGTATCATCCATTTCTAAGATGTAGTTAGGTACTTGCTATTCTCTCTCTCTCTCTCTCTCTCTCTCTCTCTCTCTCTCTCTCTCTCTCTCATGTCATTATGACCTTAACGCCGTATGACTGTATTTTCCCTCCAGTACCTTTCGTAGTAGATCTCAAGAAAAGATTGATAAGAAAAAAAACGTAAAAAAAAAAAAAAAAGTTCTTTTCTTGTGCGATTGAGGCCGGCGATAGAAGATCGAAGACAGACAGACAGAGGCACCCTTATGCCATACCCACAGGAGAGAAGGGGTAAAGGGGCGTGGGGGGGGGGGGGGTGCGAAGGTGTTGTTCCTGGACATACATATCAGAACTTTCACTTCCGACCGGGCGGAGTCCTGCCTTGCATGCTGATCGGGACGGTATTTTCCGCTCGACTTTGGAAAGTCGACGTCGGTTAACCTTTTCTGCGATTGATTCGTACTTTTTTTTTCTTCATCTGCTATCTTCTTTTTAAAGGAAATTGAAGAGGAAAAGTTTGCATGTTGTGGGTTATCTGCTGGTTTCGTGGTATTTTCATCGTTCATTTTGAAGTGGGTCGATGTGAAGAAGAAAGTCAGTCTGTGTAAGTGCAGGCATTAATGAATACTACATTTTTTTCTCATTTTATTTACCTTTCTTTATATTTAGTTGTTCTGCTCTTTATTCCTGAAAAACAGTGTAAACACTTTCATGATAAACTGTAGGTGAAAGACACAAGTTCCTTTAGAATTTCTCCCAACTATATTGTCTTGACTTTTCTTTTTCTTCTTTTACTTTACACTCCTTCTCTTCTTATGGCCAAAAGGAGTGTAAATTGAGTGCTTTATTTATATAGTTTTTAGTTTGTAACTCTTGGTAGAATAGGCTTTTGTAACCTTATACTACAAATATACAATATACATAAGAAAATATCATACTGTTATATAGAATGTTTCAACTGATTTTTAAGCCTTAAATGTTATCATCTGTGTTGCCATACTGTACAGATAAGAAGAGTCCTACTCCGGACGATTATGAATCCCTGAAAAGAGAGAAAACAGAGGCATATGAATGATTTATTTTACAGTAGGGTGTTTTGGCCAGACAGAAATATTGTTCTGACTTGTATGTAATGATACATAATTGAAACTTTCTTAGATTTTCCTCATCATTATCTTGCGTTGGCGTCATTTCTTTTGCTACGTGAACTGCCGGTAGGTTTTCGAAAGTTGCTGTATAATATTTTTTTTTTCAAATCATTAATAACTCGCTCATTTGTGGTTTGGGTTTTTCTCCGTAAATAATTCCTTCTCTCTCTCTCTCTCTCTCTCTCTCTCTCTCTCTCTCTCTCTCTCTCTCTCTCTCTCTCTCCAGAAAGGAAATAATGGATGGAAACTAGAGCTGAAGAGATACAACACATCCCATTGTGGGAACTAATTTACATACAAGATATGTGACACATGGAATAAGCTCCCACCAGAAGTTGTAAACAGCAACAGTGTGATAGATTTAAAAAAAAAAAAAGATAGACAAAATCATTAGGACACTGTGAATGAACAGTTAAACCTGTTCCTAGAGATAAGTGAACACGCGTTGTCTCCTGGGATGGAATAACAATTCTTTGAGACATCCTAATCCCTGTAACTCTCTCTCTCTCTCTCTCCACACACACACACACACCTTTTGTATTAACTCTGATAGCCCTTTCCATGTACTGCACATATTTGGGCGTCTGCGACTCTGAAGAAACCATTTTGTTATACCCGATAGAGCTGATCATAGAGCAGGGATGTAGGCCCCGAAATAATCAATCCAGCCACCACTCGATAGGTCTTCTGTTCTTCTGTCAGTCATTTTCTGGTAGACGACCTTTTTCGTTAACTTTTTGCCGTCTTTGGTTCTCTGTAGCTATTATTTGGCTGAATCTTAAGACGATAATAATCATAATAATTGTTTAAAAAAATCGACATTTATATATTAAATATATTTCTGCGTAAAAAAATAAAGACCGTTCAGATGTTTGAAAGTCTTTTGTGTTTTACTTAGAAATATATTTTGATATATAACTGGATTTTTTAGCTATTTGTTCTTCATGAGACTGAAATAATAATAATAATAATAATAATAATAATAATAATGAGCTCTACATTTGTTTCCGGGATCCCATTGTTGCTCATTGAGAACCTGTATTGATAAAGACTGTAAATGTGTATGATTTAATGTAGCGTTGAGATACGACTTCTACGTTATTTCACAAGCTCGAGTTTCCACTGTTGTATTGTGCAGGGTTTTTATATTGAGTTTGAAGTGGTTTAGTTCGTTGGACTAATATATTCTCTATGTAACATTTTGAAAATTTTACTAGTTTATTCACAGTTTTCGTGCGAACAGAAGATCTTAACTTAACTATATCATAGCAGCGGAGTATTTGCTGTCCCAAGAATTCTGTTAATTTATTAAATCTACTTGAAGTTCCTCAAAATACTTGAAGCCATTGGTTTGCTTCACCCTGTGGAACGCGAAGTGTGGAAGCACCTTTCAAGATATTGAAATGATTCTCTCTCTCTCTCTCTCTCTCTCTCTCTCTCTCTCTCTCTCTCTCTCTCTCTCTCTCTCGTTCGGAAATCGATATTTTAGCAATGATAATAGGGAGCGGGGCCCGTCGAACTTGAAAGGTCAGCAGTACCGAAAAAAAACATTCGAATCATGAGTCTCTGATACGCGATAAAAATGAAATGGGGAAATGGAATCGGAGCGAGGGTACGGACGGGATGGTTTGTGTGTGTGTGTTTGTGTGTGTTGAATTGAATTGACTGTATGTTGAAAGCTGTAGTGTTTATTTTAATCTCTCTTTGATGTCTGCACTAATTTTGAAAATGAACCGTGTATTGAAAGAAACTTTTGAAGTTTTCAGACCATTCTTATTATTATTATTATGAGTAATAATGTTACGAGTAACTGATGTTGCTTTTCTTCTTATTGTTATCGGCAGTACTAAAGGCTTTGGTCCGAATGAGATTGTCTGGAATGAAACCATAGAAAATGGCCTTTGAAGTGTCAGCATATTCAAGGAGAAAAAGACATAGGTATGATAAATAAAACCAGGGCATTGCGCAGATACATTTCTTGTTGCGTTGTTTCAACCAGTCTTATGCTGGCGCGGGCTCTTGTGCAATCTCAAAGCAGCCCGTAACAGAAAGTCTCTGGAATAGAAAGCAGACTTGGCAATTAAGAAATGTAGAGAGAGAGAGGTACATTTGCAACCTCTTTGAAACGTTACAGTACTCTTGAGTGGGAGTGAAAGCGTTATAGAAGCGAGTCCCAGTCGAGTGGGAGAGTGCTGAAAAATAGAAATTGCATTGCGAGAACACAAGGAATAGATAAATTTTTTAAAAGTTTAGCAAGTAAGTTTTATCGTTTCACTTTTGCGACTGAGTTTTGCCTTCACAGAATTTGCATCAAGTGGCAATTTATTCAGCCAATTTGTTGCTGGTGACAGAAGAATTCTTTCGAATTTTGTACCTCTGGTTTTCGTTTCACAAATCGGAGTGTTTGTTAGGCTATAAGGGTTTCATGTTTTTGAGGTTGATGAATTCAGTACTTTTGAAAAGTTAGAAAAAATAGTTTGGGATTACTCTGAATTTTATTATATGTTTATATATATATATATATATATATATATATATATATATATATATATATATATATTTGTGATTATATGTATATATGTGTGTATGTACACACACACACACACGCGCACACACACCAAAATAGTATCGTGTTTTAACTTTATAGACTCAGCTTTTATCTTGACGCTCCGTGAGCTAAACCTCTTAAGATGTCACGCTGCATTAGCTGTCTGCAGAACGTCATTCGCTCTCTCTCTCTCTCTCTCACACACACACACACGCGCGCGCGCGCGCCACATATTATATATATATATATATATATATATATATATATATATATATATATATATATATATATATATATACACAGATACACTCAAATCAGTCAATATGTATGTACGTACTTAGGTTTTTCAGGCTATGAAATACGCGTTATCTTCAACAACTTGGGGATAGACTGCTTCAAGTAACCACTCAAAGGCAAACGGCTCTTTTCATAGATTCAGGAAGTTTAGAGCAAAAAATGTCAAGTATTGCTGGCACTTACCGTACTTTGATTGTGTAACCTCTCTGTCTCCCAAGGAGAAAAGAAAGAGCGAGCCAGCAATGGAGGCTTCTGTTCCCACTGATTTTATAACGTCGGTGAAGGAAGTAGCATTGAAGGCTGTTTATTCAGCGAAATTAGGGACCTTAACTTTCAGGTCGTCAACTCTCTCTCTCTCCCTCTCATTTTATGTTCATCCGGGATCTGTGTCCTTTCTCGCTTTCAGACAAACTTGATAAACTTGCTTATTGTGCTTATACTTTTCGTTAACGGTTTGTAATTTTGAGGAGTGGCTAGACGCAACGGTTGCTCTAGGCAGTTATTTTTTTTATGGGAAATCGAATTATTTGTCTTCATTACATATTAAATGGTATCGGTTATCGGCCTGTTTTACAAATAATTGAGAATGCTAGTACCTAATTTTCGCCGGAAATTGTGGAGCATGCGTCGGTCATTGCCTCATGATTAGTTTGAAATAAACAGAAAATGCTAGTGCATCCCAGAGGGAGTTTGATTTACCTGTTGTTGTCCATTTGATGATTATTGTTTGCATTGGTAATATTTCTAGGTCAAGATTCTGGGGTACTTCAATGGGAATTGAAACGGCTCGTTAAAGATGGGGTGTTAACTTCATATTGCATGTGTTTGGATTTGAATGTAAACTGTTCCATTCATAATGCAAACTTCATTCCATGAGCTTCACACAGATATTGTTCCATCGACCACAAAGCAAACATCGTTCCATGAGCTTCCAAGCAAACATTGTTCCATGGACCACAATGCAAATATTGTTCCATGACTCTACAAAGCAAATATTGTTCTGTTGGCAGCTACTTACTTGAAATACAACTCAAACATTGGTTCTACTGACCACACCTCAAATATGGCTCCAGGGCCCGTAATACAAATATTGTTCTATAACAGTACATTTTAACCTTGAAGCCTGTTAACAGATGGATTGGTCGAGAAAAATGTGACCTTTTTTTTTTTTCAACACTGATATGCCATTTGAAAAATGGCTAATAATTGTAAGTTACCTTATTCTAAGTCACAAGACAAAATGTAATGTAGACTCATTGGAATTTTCAAAATAGCAATCTAGAGTTTTCTCATTTCAAAATAGTAACCTAGACTTTTCCTTTTCAAAAAACGCATTAAGAATTTTTCCTTTTGGGTGTTTTTTTTTTAAGGATATTATGTTTACACTTCATTAGTACCTTATCTTTTTGATACTAACGATTCTTGTTTTTAAATTACAAATGTTTTTATCTCATTTATATCAGTAGCATATTGCCTTTAGTATGTCACGTTGAAGACATCGTTACACAACTCCTATTTCGTGGTTTGAAGTCTACCTTTATCCTTTTCTGGCTAATTCTGGACCATTATTGCCTTTTTATTAGTATAGTACTTGTAGGGGTTTTATATTGGTACGCTTTCTAGTAACTTACCAGTACTTCCTACTTCCTAATCATTTGAAGTTAACATCGGGAATTTAAAGATTTGTACTGTGTACTTTGTGTGTGATGATTTTGTAAAGTTATGCAGCTTCATTTTTTTTTTTTAACCTGCGCCCAGAAAATACGGGGAACTAAAAAACTTGGCGTATGCAAGCACATGAAGGCATATTGGATGTTGGAAAGGGAATCAGTTTGAAAAAGAAAACGGGAAACTTGATGATCAGAGATAGAAAAAAATATGAAATTCGATAGAGGGAGAAATGGTCCTGACAAGTTAATCTAAATGCATCTTGAAGCTGGGGTGAGGGGGTGGGGGGCTGGGGGCGGCGATGTTCAGCAGCTTCTCTTACCTGCAGCAGCTTAGGAGAAATTCTACCTGAGGGAGAAGTGGACTGTAAAATAAGTCTCAGAATAGGTTTCTCTAATTGGCATTCAGGCCCATTCGTAGACATCTTTTCATAAACTGACAGCAGTGTTTATCATCTCTGTGAATCTTGTCGATTTTGTCTATACGACGTAACTTGATAAGCGCTATAAAAACTGGGTTTCTGGGGTAATTGCTAGCTAATGAAACCTGAATGTTTTTGGGAGAAAGGATGGGGAATAAAGTTTGCAGATTGGAATGTAGCAAATGGTTATTTTTGGCGTTGTAGGATCAAGAGAACGTCCCCGAAATCATGGATGCAGACGGGATTGAAACAGATGATCGGTATGTTCCCGTGTGGCCTGAAAGGATGCGGTTATCTTGTAGGTTCGGTAAAAGGGGTCTATGAGGACGTTGGGCGAGTCAAGCCCGTTGGGCCTGTGGTATAGGACGGGCGGACGTCTTGGTAGGGCCATTGGGTGGGAGGGATGGTTTTGGTCTCATTGGGGAAGGGCGGCGTCAGTGGTCAGGGCCGGCTAGCTACTCTGTACTAGGTAGGATGCCAAACGTAGCTGCGAAGGATCTCTCTCCATTCCTGGCTGCTGTCGACCGCTGTCCCCTGTCGGATGAAGGAGTCGCTGCACATTTTGTGTTTTCTTCGGCGTCTGGAAAAAGGAAGTGAAATAACGAAGAAACAATGAAGGCGATTCGTCGCGTCTTTAGATACATTAATAATAATAAAAGAAACGTTCAGCGAGCGAGAGATGGATGTTGTGTACCGAAGTGTTGAGGGGGAAGGGGAGGAGGAAGGGGAGTGGGGAGACGGAGGGTTGTTCGGCCCTGGCACGAAGTCAGTCGGACAAACAAACATACACACGCACAAAAACACACACACACACGCAGCGAGTCTCCCATCCCGCCGCCGTCGTGATCCTCCTCCAACTACAACGCGCACCACGGCAGCAACAGCCAGCACCTTCTCCACGAAGTCTCCTCCGTCTACAGAGTACTACATCCTCTCTGCGTTCCGTCCTTCCTTCCTTCCTTCCTTCCTGGTTGCCTCCGGCGGGAATCTACAGGAGGAGGAGAGACGGTTTTCCGATCAATAGTGACTTATGATGGTGGTGAAGTGATTTTTCAGAAATGACGCAAACTGCGATGCCTCCCTCGAAAGACAGTTGTGCCTCCCGCTCGTTGAGTGAAGTTCGAGTGTTTGTGTGTCATTGTTACTCCCTTTCAGAAGGCTGATGAATACATAATGCTTCCTGAAGACAGTGGAAGCCGAGGGAAATGTGGTCTTCATGTATCTATTAACTTCTAACTGTTTCACGTGATTTGAAATGGGACGTGCGGTGTGTCACACACTTGTTGTGCTGGGTAGGGTGTAGGTTGGGGGAGGGGGGTATTGGTATGGCTTGGCAGGGGGAATTTAGTATTATCCAGGCCGCTTTATACCTAGTTAGGCCTATGTGTTAACCCTAAATAAAACATCATTTTAATGAATGAAAGATAATTTCTTTTTTGTTGATTATTTCATTACTTTGCAGTATGTTTTTTTGTTATCTACACTTCGTTACTAACACACATTGTTGTCTGCACATGTATGGAATGATTTGGAATTTATTAATCTGTGATTGCTAGAGCATAGTGTATTTACGTAAAGCTTGTAGAGTGCATCCCAGATAGAGAGAGTAAGAGTGAGGGAGAATGACGTAGGTATAAAGTAGGGAGAACACCAACTCATTCTTCTCTATGTATTGAATAGAAATAATGAGATTTAAATCCCCCAACGTTCCATTCAGACCAAGAGCATTGCAGTAACACGAAAAGAAAGTACCGTCGCTAATCCCCGTGGCGTTTGCAAAGGCGACACCACAGGCGAGAGTTGGTTGGTATTCACAATAGGTGAACTGACGTCTATTTAGAATTCTCATAGGGAGGAATTGCCGTTTTACTGCGCAGTAGTCGGTGGGAAAGAAACCCCCCCCCCTTTTCTTTTTTTCTTTTTTCTTGATTCCTTCCTGGGACGTCCTTGGGAGTCAAGAGTTTCCTGTATGTTCATCGTCCTTCAGGTCTGTTGCAGGAGTTCATTATCAAGGAAGCCGTGTCCGGTCCTGTCAGATTGCAAAAGCTTTAAATAATTATCGATTCATTTTTTGCGCATTTTATTTTCATGTTCATATTTGATGTGAGCTTTCATTGAAAATTCTCTCTCTCTCACACACACACACATATATATATATATATATATATATATATATATATATATATATATATATATATATATATATATATATAATCTTCTTAGCATTTTTTTACCCCCAGATATGTAGGTAATGTAATAACCACAAAATAATACGTATATATAGCCACAAATGCCTCGTACATCGAATTCACGTAACTTATGCCCTCTGCTATCACTCCCAAAAGGCTAAGGTTGGAATCCTGACTGAGGCAGATATACTCATATTGCGTCCTTAATTCTCTTTGAGTGTAAGCTATTCTGTAAGTAAAATTGATATTCCATAAAATGGGTTTCTGTGCCTGACAGAACGTTGCATGGTATATGGAAAATGCTTCATTAACATGTCATCCAACTGTTATTTCAAGTATTACTTAATATTAATATATCTATATATATATATATATATATTATATATATAGGGGTATATTATATATAAATATATATTATTATATATACTATATATATATTTGTATCGATGGTATGCCATGAAAATAGCATCTTCATATTCACCGTAAATACGAGGATATTTTTAATTCCTGAAAACTTGAAGTTACGCTTGTTAAGTACTAGGTATTTAATAAAACCAATGATTTTGAAATTAAAAAGCGACGTAGTGTTTAATATGCTAGAAGGTAGCGACATAGCTTTGGCCTCATCCCCCCTAATAAGGCCGCATGTAAATGATTCGAGATAAGTTGTCGTATCTGGGTCACGTTAATAGTCAGACCGGCGAGTAATTAGTAATTCAGCTAAAATCGAAGATGCTATCGGAATTTAGGCTTTATTTATTTCATTATCCTGTAAGAAGTTGAGCCTATCGTTGGGGAAGGAGGGGGGGGGGGGGCTGAGTGTAATGTAGGATTGCCTGCCAGAGGAGACCCTTGAGAAAATACGGGAGAAAGTTCGTAGGGTTTTAATTGTGGGCGGACTATTTGCTAGATGACCTCTACAATGGTCGGATGTGTGCAACTTGCATGTGCCTCACAGGAAGCAACTTTTTATGATTAATTTTTTTTTATGTGCCAGTGTCGGAGCCGTCCTGTGCGTTGATCCGTATAAACGTAACCCTGGCACAATTCACCCACCCCTCCCCACCCTCTAGGTACACCCATCATTCTGGGCAGTTTGTTCTTAAATCTGATTCCTCCTTCAGATAGTCATTGCGAGAAAAGGGCTGCCTTGCTTGGCTTGACTTTATAGCTTTTCAGTGGCGTGGGGATTCTTGAGAATTACATAAGAATTTCTATTAGAATAGGTTATATTTATTTTTAGGTCTTTTGATTCGAATTGTTAAGAGAATGTATTGTTTCAGGCTTAAACAATTCTTTAGGCTTTCATGCCCTATTAAAAATCTAACGTACGATTGTTGGTCCAGCTTTTAATCCTGTGCTTAATCTGGTAAAAATGAGAGAGAGAGAATAAACGCTGGATGTACCTGACTAAGGCTTCGTCTCTGTACAATTTGGACCTCCGGCCCCATTTATCACGTCCCAAGGCAGCCGCGAATACCTTTTAATGCTTTTTATGTAACCCTTCTGACGTTTTCTTGTAAAGAGGAGGTCGGTGCTCTCCTTAAGTCTTGTAAATCATAAGTCTTGTACATCAAAACTCTTTGATGTCTCCGAATTTTCGGTGGAGGTTCATTAGCGAATGAAACTTTTTAATAGGATGGTAATTAAGACCTAGGAACCAGCAATGCTCAATCGTTGGACGAAATTTTCAGCTTCCGCCTGACTACTATTTCGTTTATTCCCCGCCCAGGGTGACGGTCGTTTCTGCGATTTCTCAACAATATGGCAGGAAATGTCAGGTGTTAAACCTCAAATTCGCCTTTGAGCTTCCGCCGGCCCCCGTGAGTGCGCTGTATATCGGTAAATACTTTGACTAGGCGATGGCAGCAGTGATTGTATGTGGTGTCCAGTTTGTCCTTCACAGCAATATTGTGACGGTGATAGCAGCATTCTTCTGCAATTGATCAAGGAGGCATGCAGAGAGAGAGAGAGAGAGAGAGAGAGAGAGAGAGTTATTGTGCCGGCGATGTTTGCCTCCACCCTTACTACATACAGCACCATTCCAAGGTCTTCAGTCGTATCAAGGTTGCGTGGCTGTTCTCGTACAGTATGGAATGATGGTTATTGATGGCATTGGTGGAGGGACTCATGCTTATGTTTTTTTTTTTTTTTTATTACCAAGTTTGGTAGACTGATTTCCAAAGACTTGCTATGTAGTAGTTAGAAGTGATGGTATAATTTATTTTTTTGCAAAAGTCATGCTGGAAGACTCGTGGCATGTTAACAGAAAGCTCTCCTTGCCTCTTTGGGTTGTCAAAATGGTTGCCGTGATTTCTGGACTGGATGCTGTGGTCTCCATGGTTTTTGAATTTGTCGAAGTGGTTTCCATGATTTTTTTTTTTTACTTTAGAATTTGTTGCCATTATTTTTTGTACTTTCTGAAGTTGCTTGATTTTTAGAGGTGTTTTCCATTATTTACCCTGGTAGCGAAGTGGTTACCGTTATTTTCTTTTAAGCGGTATCTTGGTTTCTCGTTGCCTATGTTATGCCATAATTTCTTGTTGTCTAAGTGATTGCCATGACACATCGAGTTGGCAATTGATTACCACGACCTCTGACATTGTTATAGTTTTTTATGACTTAAGCAGAAGGATTGATTTTTAGTACTTCTGAAGATGATGGAATTATTTCCGTGTTTTCTTGAACTTAGAAAATTTCTATGATTTGGGACCTTTTTCCAAGAAAGATTATAAACATAGGTACACTTCCATTGCGACTCAGCCATTTAGAATATAATTGTTTTCATGGTGTGTTTCTTGGAATGGTAGATAGCCAGGTAGATGTTTTGTATTACGAATAGTGGAAATATTGAGAGCTTGAGAAAGGCAGTGTGGTGTACAAGATGTGTTACCAGGAACGGGCGATGTTGTTTTCAGAACATCTTTTAGCTCGTGAATTGTAGTTATTGGGTTCCTTGAAACTTGATTTTCGTGTCTTGTTGTCAGTCCTCTATCCCACATTCTTTTCGTTAATGATAGGACTTGATGCTAATTGTATTAGGCAAGGTTTATGCCATTGCTAGTGAACTCGAGATTATATATATAATAAGTATATATATATATATATATCTATATATATAATATATATATATTATATATATATAATAATTGAGCTGCTGACGCATCAGACACAAACCTCCAAGGAGGAGCTTTATCATACCATTATCGCTCTGTTATATTTCGCTTGAATAACCCCCATGTAATCTTCACTCCTGTATGACGCAGTCACATCCAAGACAAAATCACCGATTTTACAAATTTCGTCGTCTCGTTCTTCCGGAGAGTTCAGCGACGTCCATGGTCATCTGTCACTTGCCACAAAGACTGTCCTTGGTAGAGCAAGGTTATTTGTTATTCTGTGTCCTTAGTAACGGTAAATTCTCCTTAGCCATGATGTCCGACCGTAATGATGTCTGATGTATTTTTTGGTAAATTCTCCTTAGCCATGATGTCAGACCATAATGGTGTCTGAATTATTATTGGCTTTGGTTTTGTCCGTAAATAAAATACTTGCATTAATGCCACCATCTGTGGGTTAGAGAACTTTTTACAATTAAGTCGTAATCGGCATATTTTTTGCTATGATTGTGTGCTTCACAGATTTCAAAGAAATAAGATCATATATAATATATGAAGTCTCCGGTTTCCTAAAAATAAGTCGAATTGCCATGATCAAGAAGCCAAATATTCTAGCAATTTAATATCAGGTAGAATAGTATGAGTACGAACCGGATCATCGTAGCGTAGCAACCTCACTAAGTGCTGTCTCCACTTGCTTTTATATGGGATGAGAACTGTACCATATTCAACAAGACAGTCTCTCTCTCTCTCTCTCTCTCTCTCTCTCTCTCTCTCTCTCTCTCTCTCTCTCTCTCTCTCAGTGCTTAGTGTTTTTTTTTCTAGCTATTATTGTGGATACTTTCTTCATTACGTGAGCTTAACATGAAGTAGGTATCCACGATCATGGTAAACACACACACACACACAGATGCTCTCTAAATATGGCATAACGTTACTCTGTTGCTGCTACGTGTTTAAAAGCTCTGAGGTTCACTCCAGGCCTCTGGGTCCCTTTCAGACCTTATCACTCTTGGCTCGTGCTGGCATAAGACCGGCATCATCTAAACCAACCACATGGCGCCATTTCTACCTACCTCATGTGACGCAGAGCAAGATTAATATTCCATTTTATACTTTGAGAAAAAATGGGATGAGTTATTGTGTATGTTGCATGCCTCCCTTTCGTACCTGATTCGGTGCATCATAAAGTATGAAGTTCAACTTTGTTTCTGCCAAACAACATCCTGTCTTCGCAAAGACGTAAACCTGGCTCGTTGTCAATACGTTCAAGGGGTAGAGAGCCAAGGAAAGACAACTAAATAAAAAAAAAAATGTGGGAAGGGTGCTATTGCATTATGTTGATGTGTTGGCGTTATTACTGCCTGCATCAGTCTCATGATGGGGCCAGCAGGACGCAATTGCCATGAGGGGAGGTCAGAATTGCCGCAGAGATTGTTTTCATGACCTCCTGATGACCAGCTTCATCCATTTTCTGTTTTTTTTTTCTCTTTTTTTAACATTTCATTGTTATTTGTTTTCGTCCTAAATCTTAAAAGGACAATGTATTGTTGCCGTCTTGCTTATTCGTATCCACACTCCCCCTCATTTTCTATTGTTTTTGTATTGTGATGGATGACACGTCACAGTATGCCAGCCTGTTCGTATTTGGACCGTGTCACTGTCATTGGAAGAGGCGACAGAATGATCCCCCATCCCCGACCCACCTACCGTGCAACAGTCCCATCCATCCTCCCCATTAGCATTGTTTATCCCCGCTCTCTTGGCATTTATCGCCCTCTTGACGGAAACCTTGTTAGCCAATATAATCCCATCACTGGTAGAGGTTTCATCACTGGCGCCCTTTTCAAAAGTTTTCGGACTGTGTGTGTGTGTGTGTGTGTGTGTGACCTATTTATATTGTGAGTTGTGCTTGAGATAAACAAAGATTTGGACTTCGCTGGGTGGGAAACATTTTACGTATATTTGTCGGGGAAGATATGCTGAAATGGAATTCCTGAACTGTCGTTTGTCCTCTTGACATCCACTTGTTTATTTGCACCTTCCCCACCCCACCATCCCTTCTCTCTCCCCCCCCCCCCCCTCCTTCTCCTCTCTCTTTCTCTTTCACCCCTCCTCCCTTCCTCCTGCAAAAAGTGGTTTTAAGTAGGCGAGGCTTCTGGTTAATGGAAGGTCTTGCGATAGCGGAGGTCGGGTCCTTAAAATGGTCTGGCAGATAAGCTAAAGTATCTTGACAGGTCGCTGGGCAATGGCTAGTTGCTTCCTTTTAGAAATACGGAGGATCTAATCTCGTGTTTTTATGTCCCCTCACTAAAGCAACGGAGTTTGGCCCTTCTCCGTCTAACAGGTATTTTAATGATGCCTTCAGTTGCTTACAGATTGGCTCGATTTCTCGTCTCGTCTTGAACTTGGAACTTTTATGATAATGTGCAGGGCTGTCTTGCGGACCCACGTATCTTGGGGTTGTTTTGTAAGTGAATACTTTACATTCTCTGAATGAAAATGAAGGAATTGGTGTTTGTTTGCGTCAGACAAGTTATCTTAAAGAGCACAATATGCAACATGTTCCACACAAACAGAGAGAGAGAGAGAGAGAGAGAGAGAGAGAGAGAGAGAGAGAGAGAGAGAGAGAGAGAGAGAGAGAACTGTGTTCGAGCGGTGAGCCTTGTTTTGTTGCGAGAGAAAGCAATCTCGCCCACTGAGTGTGTGGTTTTGGAGGTTACGCCCTGAATATGTTAATTTCATTAGATTTATGTAAATACGAGCTGAAGGGGGGCTTGGTTGCAGAGTCCTTTTAAGCATTGGGGCAAATAAAAATGAGACCATGAGCCGAGCAGATATGCTTGCAAGCAGGTCAGTCGATAGCTTTGACAACTCATTAATGAAGCACTGTTTTTGATGTTATTTGTTTTGGAAAATGACTTCAGATGAATATTTAGTTGTCTTCTTGGTTTTGCAGTTCTTTAAAATCAAGGATTCTCTGATATATTGTAAAGGGATTCCTTTAATGAAAGGCGTATCTAGTGATCTCCTCGATTCGTGCAATGTATGAAGAGCATTTTGATAACCCTGCCGAAGTTCTTCGTCGCCAGAGGAGAGCCTCACGACTGGCAATAAGTAATTGGGATTGGGGAGAGATCGTATTATAACTTGAGAGGAGAAGGGAGGTTTTTGAACTGAAGATTGGTCAGGTCCGGCGGAGGTTTGCGGTCTCCGAACCCTCTTGTTTATTCATTTCTGTTGTTCGTGTGCAGTTGAGTGTGTGCGTGTGCAAACTAATCTGTGTGCTTGAGCTGACTCGGGAATCAATGGCGATAAATTGTCACCAGTCACGAAGTAGTCTTGAATATTTTTCAAACTGTTCAAGCAAAAGTTCGGAGTCGGCAACTCTTATTGCGTCTCAAGAATAAGCGGTCAGTGAGTGCACTAGAGACACTTGTGATTGCAGTCACCCCTTTGGGGGTGAGGGGCAAGTAGTGGAAGCATTCCTCTCCTCCTCTTGTCCTGTTTGGTAAGGTTTACTTCGGGATTCGTCTACTGGGTTTGTTTTTGTATGTTTTTTTTTTTTTTTCAATTTCTTCATTGCCTAGATGACCTCCACACACTTTATTTGGAAGATACATTTTCTTGTCTATTTTTGTTGCTGCTGCTGCTGTCTCTCTCTCTCTCTCTCTCTCTCTCTCTCTCTCTCTCTCTCTCTCTCTCTCTCTCTCTCTCTCTCTCTGTTTGACACAACACGTGCTAACATTTATGGTATTCATACGTAAACGAAATATTTCTTTAAAATTTGCAGGTTTGAACATTTGTGTTTCTGTTGAAAGAAAGACAGATATTTCAAAACTAGAGACATTATATATTTGAATAAATAAGTAGAGGAGTGATTATTGCCCTGTGAGCGACGAAGCACACATTCGGAGAATATTCACTCGCTGACTTTTTTGAACTTTGTAACCACTTCATTTGTTGTGGAATACGAGTGGAGGAAAGACAAAGGAGGATCATGATGTCCAACAAGAGCTTCCGGCCCATGAATAATGGCACCGTCTTACCGTCGGTTTGCGCGGCGGCTTACATCGTAGCGAATTCCGGGGGCAGTCGCACCCCAGGTAACATTACCCCCGGGACTCGGACGCCGGGTAACCTCACCCCCGGGAATCTGACCCCAGGGTGTCGCACGCCCATCACTCTTTCCAATAAGAAGTATTATGACATCATGGCGTAAGTTTCTGCTTTTTATTTGGTTGAATATTAGTTTTATTTTTCAAGTGTGTATGTTCTTTTTTTCAGTTGTATTATGTATATTTTGTCCTTCCAGGTTGGAAATATATCAAGCAATTGAAGGCTTTCTCATAAATTGGGTAAATGAATAATGAAGTTTGCGCGGTAATTTTATTTAAATCCTAGTTCAATTTGTTGTTGTATGTGTGTGTGTGTGTGTGTGTATATATATATATATATATATATATATATATATATATATATATATATATATATATATATATATATATATCAAGCAATTGAAGGGTTTCTCATATATTGGGTAAATGAAGAATGAAATTTGCTCGGTAATTTTATTTAAATTCTAGTTCAAGTGTTGTTGTTTGTATGTATGTATGTTATATATATATATATATATATATATATATATATATATATATATATGTATTATATTACATTTAAATTCCTGTATATAAGTTCACGTAATTTTTGTAGCATGCCATACAATGGTGCAAAGATATGTCTATTTCCTGTTCTGGTCACCCTTAACTTTTGTTGTTCTTTAAGTAAGGCTTTCTTATATCTCACAGAATTCATCTCATTACCCATTATCAGGGCCAAATTTCCTGGCGAGTGTTTTATACTAGTAAGAGTTAACGTCATTATTTGGTTCCTGTCAAATATTAGTGATCCAGTCGATGCAACGAAAAATGCTTGCTCTTAATGTAGGAAGCATGGAGAGAGGTGGACTGCATGATCTTATCAGAATTGTTTCCTCAAGTATCGTTTATCTTCGCTAGTGATTCTGACGGGAGTCATGAGTCCCAGTACAGTGTTGTGGTTTTGCATGAAATTCCATTTTCCATGATCTCAAATAAACAAGATAATTGAAAGTGACAGCAAGAGGACATTCGCTTTTTAATAGTCCTTTTCAGTGCTGTATAAAACAATAAAAGGCAAATTCTATAACATTCCCGTTATTTTTTCTTAAAAGAAAAATCTCCTTGCGATGATTGTAAGGAAATAGTTTTAAAACTCCGGCAGCAACCTGTGACATATTAAGGTTTTTAAAGAGTCGGCAACGTCAGTCTGAATTGTTTAAAGATGAAGCTGGTCCTATGAAAAACAAAGTGAGATTAGATAACCCTGAACAAGTATGCGTGATTAGATTACGTTTATTTTTTGTCGATTGAGTTTCAATACTGCATTGTGTCAGATGACGCGTTTCGTCTGTTGCCGCATAACGAATAATTTGTGATTTCCAGCAACATGGCCAATAAATATGCCACACGGTTCAGTGAACTTAGTCAGTTCAACTCCTAAGGTCTACCACATCTACATTTCCTCCAAAATATATGTGTTTTATATATATATATATATATATATATATATATATATATATATATACCTCGTATATATAATTACTGTATGTTCTCGTATAAAAGTTTATATTTTTAAATCAAAGTAGGAAAGTGTAGTCAAGGTGAATATTTTGATACGGAGAGAATTGCTTGAATATGAAAGTGATCACGGTGGTTGGTTATTATATTTATTATTTCTGTGATCTGTCGAAGTGGACTGGGAATGTTTGTTTTTAATCAGTTTTATCTCTTAACTTGACATAATCATGATGCCGCAACTTTACCGCCATGAGTATAGTATAAATATCAGTGAAATGTTTATGCTTGAGTCTAGTTATTATTGAAACCTCCCTGAAGTTGCTTTGCAACCACGGATTGATAATGAAAGCGTAATACACCAGCGAAGAATGACAGCTAAAGATTATAACATTAAGTAAGAAACTGCAAGCATCTTTCGTTACACCGACTGGATTTCTAATATTTGACAGGAAGCAATTAAAAATTGAAAACCTCCCTAAGCAACAGCAACAATTAATGGGAAAGAACATCTTAAAAACTCTCCCCATTTTATGACAGAGGCTGAAAATATAAGACAATAGAAAACTGTAGAACATGACAACTGCAGATTAAATATGAGCCAGACATTGAAAAACAGTAAATAGGTTATTAACGATTCCATAGTACGGAATTAAAATCACCTAGCTCATTACGACATAACAGTGAACGTTTATAAACCTGAAGAGCTCCCGCCGCATGGCAACAAGAGATTAAAAGTGAAAGAGGAAAGTTACGCAGTGTGTGACAGCGTGATTTAAGAACGGACGAAGGTTTGCAGACCGCAGCAAGGAAGGTCACACCTTGTCTCTCTCTAACGGCCACACCATCGTTGCACCGAGGCTTAACTACAGTGAAGTAAATCTAAGAATATGGTCCCCAATTTGTTTCCTTGATTCCCATCTTCGTGCGTGTTGATCAGCTCTACGAGATATCAGAATATATATATATATATATATATATATATATATATATATATATATATATATATATCTATATATATATATATATATGGATATCTTCTATCTCGAAGGAGCTGCAAGTTAACGAATTCGGTAAAGAAAGTAAAACTTCAAAACATACGTATGTAGAGAAAACTATAGAGCACAGCGCCTTGTTGTCATTGTTAATAGGGCTATTTATTTTTTCCTTGTATTTTCCTGATAAACATAAGGTAACATATTTGTTAATGGCAATGACAGTATTACAAATTGCATTTAACGTGTATTGTGTTACTATGAAATTTTGATCATGTTCAAGGTTCTGAGGAAATTGAAACACGCTCATAGTAAACGAAATAAAAAAAACTTTTGAGAATATGTCAAGAAAATGCGTACCAGTTAATGCCATGACTTGGAGTAAGTAATTCTTCGTCTAAGTGGCATGTGACTAACGCTTTGGTAACCGCAATGATTACTTAAAACAACAGCCAGCAGGTTGCGGAGTGATAAAGGTTACAGAAGAAAAGCGACACAAGCAGGAAAGGGCTTCATTATGTCGATTCACATGCTTCCTGCCTGCTTGCTTTCGTCTCTAATGAATGCTTGCGTCCTGCCTCGCTTATTGATTCAGCCATTACCTGCGTTCTTTGGCCAAGTGCAACTGAAGTAAGAGCCGCCGGAATTGCTGCTTACATCGTCAGTAATGCTCTGTAATGGCCCAGGGGCCAAGAAGTGGAGCTTTTGGATGTTACGAATATTTTTTTAATCAATTTTTTTATGGGCACATATGTTAAAATGGCTTTTTATGTGATTTATTATGTGGGAGGATATTAAAATGAGGTGTTTATGTAGTTTTCTTTGTAATAGTCTGTCAGGAAACTAACTCTTATCATGAAAAGTTATACTCAGACATTGTAGGGTTAATGCCCCTCAAGTGCTTGGTGCATGCTCGGAGCTATCTTCATGGTCTGTTAGTAGAGAAATTAACATTGTCTTATACTAACATTTTGTGAATACAGATGGAAGTTTGCGTATGCCTAATGAATTCGCATACCTTATGTTTTAATTGTACGATCACCAAACGACCCACGTGCTCTCGTGATAGCCTTTAAAAAGGGTTTTGGAACGGGTCCTGTTGATATCTTATTGATACCTTTTTAAAATAATTAGCCATCGGCTAAGTTCATGAGAGAGAGAGAGAGAGAGAGAGAGAGAGAGAGAGAGAGAGAGAGAGAGAGAGAGCCCTGTTAACTCTTTGTATCGAGAGTCGCGCTTTTTTTTTTCTCCACGGTAGCAAAGATATCAGCTATTGTTTTTAAGGGTGATCGTGTGTGTGTGTGTGTGTATATTTATATATATACGTATATATATGCTTCAAAATCACAGTAGATACACGTGACTTCATTATATAAGCGAAGACCGGAGGAAAGTGATAAGCAGAAGGTTAATACCAAGCCTCCCATTTATTCAGGTATATTAGCTTATATATATATATATATATATATATATATCTATATATATATATATATATATATATATATATATATATATAGAGAGAGAGAGAGAGGAGAGAGAAGAAAGAGGAGAGGACGAGAGAGAGAGAGAGAGAGAGAGAGAGATTATATTATATCACTTTGTGGTATCAAGTCACCAGTTTTATACTGTTATTTTACGCACATCATTTCTGTGCGAGTTGTCCCAAGAAATTCGTGTTGAGGATGCAAGGTCTGCCATTGAATCCCGTTTTCTATTCATGTAAACAAACCCTGACCATAAATGCAACTCTTCAGACGGTATGGCGCCCTCAACTTAACCAACCAGCTGGTCAATATTTTGATAATGGAGACAGTGTCGCCTGAGATTTCATTGCTAACATGTATATACATTAGTTGTTGTTCTTTCTTGGTAGTAACTTCGGCGTTGCTACGAGAGAATTCCTTAAGGATCGACCCATTGAGCTTGGCTCTCAGTATCTACTCCATAATAACGGTAGTAGTTTGTGCTCCAAAGATACAGAATTTAAAGACGATATAGTTTTTAAGAAATTTATAGTATTGCGTTAATGATATAACCTCAATTCGCCGGTAAGTGGCAATTGAACAGCTAATAATTCTCTCTCTCTCCTCTCATATTTAAAACTTTTTTTGGTTGATTAATTGTAGTTGGTTTTGTATAGTTTTTCTCATGGATTGCCAGAGACAGTTTTACAAATTACTAAAATGCTAAACTGACGTTGCATGATTTTGTGACTTCCTTAATTTTACCGTTTGAATTTTTATTAATTTACCCCATGATTAAATCGTGAAAATCGTTTGGTACAAATTTAGAATATTATGCCCTGATGCCCTTAGGTCTTTTCCATGCAGCATTACGAGAATGATATGGATGAATGATTTTATGGACAAAGTAAACCTAGCTTGCTACTTTTTACATTCCCTGCAAAAGGGAGATGTACAGTTGTGATGAGTTTGGGGCACATCACCTGTGCGTGCCTACCTAAATTTCAAAGGTGTTTAACCAGAAGGGACACCTGTTGAACCGGTCCGTTTCTTCGAGCTCAATATTCACACGTTTATTCGAGCAGTTCAACTTATATCATCTGCATTTTCTGCATGTTGACATTTTTTCGTGCAATTAATAATTACATTGGAAATTTATTAAGCTATATCTTTGTTATTAAATATTACCTTGGTATTGTTTTTACTTTATTTAATATAAAAATCAGACATTAAGCCATCGAACAGGAACGATTTGTTGCAATTCAACATACTTCGATTAGAATAATCTGGTCATGATCTTATCGTGCGGGATATACATTCCTTGGTGTCATCTTCAATTTTTGAAGAATTAAATGGTATATTGACTGTAATCAGAAGCTGTAATTTTGTTTTTTGATGTTAGAAATTTTCAGCTTAATGAAGCTGCATGCATACTAATTTATAAAAAAACAAAAACAAACAAACAAACAACAGCAGTGTAATGTGCAAATGGAATCTGTTCAATTTTTCTTTACAAGAGAGAATATTTTAAGCATCCTTCTACACTAGAATAGAGCCAATGTTTTTGCCCCTGAGAGTTGACTCCAAATACTCTACGGGAGTCGCTTGACATGATCCTACGGAAGAAAGGTGCGACCTTATAAAATCTTCATCTATTTCTTGTCTTGCCAGTGACCTTAGTACACGTAGCTGTAACGCTAGAAAATACCTAATAATTAATTAGTAGACGTAGGAGCACCATGTGTATAGGGTTCACGTTGGTTGGGAATGCACTGTCTTGCCAAGACGGTAGTAGCCAGTGTTCCGCCTGCCGTGAAACCCGTTATGAAGTCCGAATTATCTAGAAGCAGTCGTCGTCAGTGAATCCAGGAACCTGTCGATTACAGCTACATTTGAACCCATCCCCCAACCATTCTGTTTTCATTTTATGCTCAAAATAAATTTAGTTTGTTGTCTACATATTTTTGTGAGAGAAGAGAGATGCTTGCGCCATCTATATTCAAAAGCAACAAACCTT
This sequence comes from Macrobrachium nipponense, assembly GCF_015104395.2. Lineage (NCBI taxonomy): Eukaryota > Metazoa > Arthropoda > Malacostraca > Decapoda > Palaemonidae > Macrobrachium > Macrobrachium nipponense. Next base: position 68,498,902 of record NC_087208.1, on the reverse strand, counting down.
TACACTTCAAAATGAGCAAAGCATTATTTCTCAGCCGGCACCCAAAGGATTGTTTCTTTATTTTTTTCTGATAAAACAAAGCGTTGGCTTTTGTTTGTAAACGTTGCCCGATTCTGTTAAGGTCATTGAGTAGAAATTCGTAGTAATGGACTGTCCATGACGGCGAAGGAGCTCCCAATGGCATCGATCGACATGGCTTGTTTTTAAGCTGTTTTTCTCCAATTGAGTGAATAGATTTATCTGTGGTCTTGGCTCTCCTGTTAGTAGTTGCTATGCAGTCGTCAAACGCCACATATAATTGTTCTAATGTAGATATCCAACTCACTAAGTACCCATAACAACAAATGTCGTCCGGCTTTTTACTCTTCCACTCTCTTTGGTGGAAGACCGACCGTCCAGGCGCAGACGCGAGACCCCGAGGGGGGCCCTGGATTTCCAGAGAAAACGTCATTGCTCTGTTTGGGCCACCGACTAGGTATAACAACAGCGAATACCGCGGCAGTGTGAGGAGAGAGTTATGTTAAGCGCAGTCCCGGGCCCCATGTTATGATGTTAAATGTCGTGACGGGATCAGCTGTTGGCGACGCCCGGTAAAAAGCATAACACGTATTGTAAAGCTCGAACTCATTGTTCATGCGCCGACCGGGGCCCCACCACAACAGAAAGGTTTGGACTGCTGGTAAACCTGGAGACCCGTTTTCAGCTGAAACAGTCCCCTCGCAGGAGTAGAAGAAAGTGGATCTACGTTCCTAAGCTCTCTGACGCGGTCGCACAGAACTCTTGTATCTTTGACTCTTCGTCGCCCCAGTGAAGGAAAAATGTTGTGTTCAGATATTTATGATTACCAGACGTACGCCAATGCTCTCGTTAAGAGCATAGTAGTTGATAGGTAAGTGATGTTTATCTTTATATTTTTATAACCATATTAGTTTCTTTGGTGGAGGTTGTGCATGGATCGATTTCCCCCCAGGGCAAGCAACAATGGCAGTAGTTCTCATGGCCAAAACTGCCGCCGAGCGCGAGCCGCACTTTCTTTTCACCATCGCTGGTGGCTTGCGCCTCTGTGAATAAGGTTTGATGGCTTACATTCATGATTCCCTTACTCCGCCTTCGTAGTCTCCTTGAGAAGCCAGATTCGTATTTGACTGAATGGGATGACTGACGGAGACGTTGGGAGGGAGGAAGGAAGGTTACAGTGAAGGTGACGTTGCAAATGGCAGCCGCCATCGCCCTACTTTCCATCCAGCACGTACACGGTAATCCATTCTTAAGATGATGGATCAGAACCCTCTTAGGCATAGATATGTCTGCGTTTCATATATCGATGCAGTCTTGGCGAGAGATGTTTGATACTTCGCTACAGTACCAGTTTGCCTGGTCGCTGGCCTCCCTACCTTTGTGCTCATGGAACTCCCGAAATACTTGACGTTCTCATGTGGCCGGTCGTTCCTTAAGAGTACTGCTCTCTCTCTCTCTCTCTCTCTCTCTCTCTCTCTCTCTCTCTCTCTCTCTCTCTCTCTCTCTCTCTCTCGCCAGGAAAAAATGTAAAGCCATGAACAAGATTTAAATTTTAGTCTCTTTCAACTTGTTAAATATAAGTAGCATACCCGTACTCGGTAAGACTTTAAGACTTGGAATAATTTTATTTAGGCAGTAGATGTTGCCTAACTCCCAACAACAGCGTTGTTGTATGTTGCTGGTGACCGTTAATTGCTAGCCCAAAATTGTTGGAGGAGGAGCATCGTCATCCGTTGTGGCAGGACCTTGACGAGTGCTGGTTAAGCGAGAGATTGGGGGTTGCTGGTTGTGTTGGTGCAGTGTTGTTGAGGGGAATGGCATAAAATTTGAAGCAGCCCCTTGCCCACATTTACTATTTACTAATCAAGGACATAATTTGAGCACCTTTATCTTAGTGAACATGCCGAGCACTTAGTAACCTCTTCCTCATCTAGTAAAGCAATTTCGATAAATTGAATTCTTCACTAATCCGCCTTTACAAAGATTAGAGAACTTAAGCATGTCAGTAGATTAATAAGGACTGGAGATCTTTAGAATGTCAGTAGATTAGTTATAAATATTGTCAGATTGTCTACGGGTTCCGGTGGTATTTTAGTAAACATTGAATGGTGTATTAAGTCCGTAGAATTTAACCCGAGTCGATGCTAGTTCTGTAATGTGCGCAGTCAAACCCGTAGATTTTTTCCCGCAGTAAACCCTGTTTTACTGTTATCTGGGTTTGAAATCTACAAAGGTTAAGCATGAGTGTTGGTGATTCATTAAAAATAAGTAATCCTGTTCTAAGGCTAAAGGACTGTACACTTGCGCAGTTTATATATATAGGGTTATACAAGGGAAGAATTATTGGTTGCCTCGCATTAAACGTGAGATCTCCCTTATCAATGTGTTGTCAAGTGTTGTGAATCCTCACTCCCAGTAAAATCGACCTCGATTGATAAGCAAAGTCAAGAGTCCATTGTACCTGATGTCTGTTTTCATAGACTTTATCCTTTATTCATATCTGGTAGGCAGTGTTATGTGGTAATTTGTGTATATTCACGTTGGTCTGCGATGCTAAATATCGATTTGATGTAGACGAATCTGCTTCGGAATTGCTATCTTCGTATCATTTTATCACATTACTTTGGAATCAAACCCGGACACAAGGGAACGGAAAGGTTTCCTTGCCGATGTGAAGTGGAAATTTATTAGTGGTGCTCATGTGATTGTTTTTGTGGCGGTTGTTTTGTTGTTTGAAATATGTCTTGATATATCCTTGCATTGTTTGTAATTACCTAGTAAAAGTAAGAATTTTATAAAGGTGCATCCTATGAATTTTTCTCAAGAAAATGTTTTTATCGAGTATGTAATCGATAGACATAACTGTTGTGACTAACGTTGGCATGAATACTTATGTTTAATTTCTTTCTTTACAGTGCATCCACCGCCAGTACGGTTGCCATTGACAACAAGATCGAGCAAGCCATGGTGAGTAGTTTGTTCTTTATTTGAAAATTTAGTTATAAACCAAGGGAGGGAAGGTGATTTTTGTGTATCCTTTTTTTATTATTATTATTATTTATCCATCAGTATTCATTTGCTTCTAAATGAAGTTCTTCTCAACGCGGGATGTCAAAGCAGAACATTATTTAACAATCCTTGCCGAAATATAGTTATCAATGCTCGTTAGTGTCTAACGAAAATGGCCATTATTTTTAAATAGTTATATTCCAAGTTGAGGATTATTCATGAATGAATGAGGACGCGGCTTGTGCGAAGCAATTGTGGAGTGTCTCCCGCGGTTGGCCGCCATCTTGTTATTGGCGTTAGCAACACTCCGTTCTCTATCATCATTCTCCCTCCCAAGCTTACCTCCGTCAAGATACGTGCTCAGATCCCCACCCCCCTCCCACCCACTATCCCTTGCGTTATTCTCCCTTTTGTAAAAACCTTCTGCCCCCCCCCTTTCCCCCCCCCCTTTCCCCCCCCCATAGTCAAACCCCACTGGCTTACAAACCTTATACGGAAGACCCCAAAAATAGTATTTGTTTCCTTGTGGTTGGCCTTCGAGCACCTGTGTGAAAATGCCAGTATACTTTGGTATTAGTAGACCGATGAGGAAATTGCCCTCCCACACGGCAGAACGTGTGTAGGCGTTTTCCTCGTAGATAGTAGGCATTTTTGCATTATTGCCTTATTAATAGAGTTGCGTGAAAGCTAAGACTTAATTCATGTTCAAAATTTCTCCTAGTTTAAGACGAAAAATATATAGTGATCAGAATGACCGAACCAAACACCCCCCCCCCCCCCCCAGAAGTATTGATCGATTGCTTGGCTTGAATGGGAGCTGTTGCAAAATGGACGTCGTTTAGACTTGTTTCTCTGAAGTCTAGTTGGCTGTTCATGGTTAGCGGTTGTGCTAGGAGCGGAACGAGTTACTTTCCATGTATACACTTCTTTCGGGTGTTCCCTTTGTAGTTGTAGTATTGTAAAACTTATTGGGTGTTAACATCAGTTGACTTGGACGGGAAGTTGTATATCATTGTGAATAATGGGTACAAGAGAGACCACTCCAAAATGCTAGGAAGGAAGAATGGATTATGTGCCTCGGGTTTACAGGCTGTGAACAGATTCTGTCGTTGGAAATACGATCCTCTCGTCATGCTGGTCTTGTGACACTAAGGCAGGTTGATGATAACCCGCCCCCACCACTGACAGTCGTAACATTCATATAAACGAATCTAGAGTCTAATTTTTTTTTTTTTTATAGTATGACAATTTTTACGAACTAATTATGCAATCCCAAAGTTGCTAGAAATAATATTGATTAATATAGTCTAGGAAACTGTTCTTGGCTCTTATTTGAAGTCTGTTCCTGTTTTCAAATATTTTGAAATGTTGTTCATTTAAAATTTAGTTGAAGTTCAATCGGGGGCTATTGTATGAAAAGTTAATTTAGGCGAAGTTTGACCACCATGCAGCATATATGAAAATCGTTGTGATATGTAAAAATTATAGATAATGATCTGAATGGTAAAACGTGGATTACAAAGTAATCCCATAGAAGTATGAATTACAAATAGTATAACAGGTTTCGCCGGGTTTTTCTTGATCATTTGAACAGGGATTTGAATCTGGGAATATGAACTAGTCACTGATTTTAGACGTGTTGGAAATGGGTCATGGTAAACCGCTCTCGGTTGTATAGTTCTCACTCACCTGTGATATTTGCCATCAAACTAGGGGCCCCCCTCCGTAGCCGTTCGCCTAGTTGTGCCTCAGACTCGACTCACTTCAAATCGTACATAAATGCGAATGTTTGCGTGTAATCTTGACGCCGTTGAAATTGAAGTATATGATACTCTTCGGGCCATGCTAACTTGAATGGAGAAGTGTCTTCGGAGGATGCGATGCCACCGTCCGTGGGCATACGAGTGGCACTACGTCGTCGACAGGGCCCATCGTTTCTTCGCCCCTCCCCAGTTGGCTCCGTGACTCGCGTTTCGTTGAATATGGAGAGGGTAAGGAGCCTGGATGAGAGGAGACTAGGCTATTACGGGGTGAGGGAAGGGGGGTTGAGGAAGGGAGGTTGGTTTTTACAGGAAGGTGAGCATGTGTGCGTGCAGTGACGGCAGGTGGGGGTGGGTTGGGGTTGGTAAGGGGGACTGTTGTCATGTGAAGGGAGTTTGGAGGAGCAGCGGTGGGAGAGGAAGGGAGAAGGGGGATAAGGTGAGCCAACCAGACAGCATGGCGCCTCTGTCTCCCTCATTCCTTTTATGTACCTTATGAATGGTTTTATATTACTTGTTATCGACTGAGTAAACAGTACCTTTCATTTGCCAAATACATCAGTGAATACTGGTTTTGGCGTTTTATTCAATCAATTACGTCGCCTGCAAATTTATTCCTCTTTGTATTGCTCTTATGTTTTCATTTTTTGGCAGATTTATACTACGTTCTCAGAAGTCTTCGTGAGATACCTCCGCTAGTAACAGAATTAGCGTTCGTGATATTTAGGTCTTCTTTCTCTTGGTAGGAGAAGTGCCAGAATTTAATCTAGCTTTCATTGCGTCATCGACCACGTTTAACCAAGTCGCGGTCCATGAAGAAGGGTCTGTCGCTTGGTTCGTGACTGTGAACGACTTCTGCTAATTATGGTATCTTAATCCTGATCGGTTAGATCTTCTCTTTTGTAGTAGGAACTTGAACGTGGGCGGTTCCATTAGCTCCCGCTCTTCCTCTTTTGGTCTGTTCCCTCTCCCTGCGGCGTTCCTCTTCCTCCTCCTCCTACGGTGTACGCCATTTAGGCCAAGGTTGAATCGGGTCGTAATTGCGAGTTTCTTGCTCATAGGGTTTCCATGGTCTTCCGGTATGTCTGTGATATCGTCTGCATACGCGTCTGTATACGTAGCCTCCTTCCTCGCTTCATCTTTTCTGTGAGTCCTCGTTGAAGGCGTAGAGGATTTTGCTTTACGCGGAAACTCATCTTCTTGGTGTGCTTAGGTTCATTTAACTTTACATTATTATTCGTTGCGATGTAAAGAGTTGACAACTTTTCCTGTAAACGAGTGAAGTGGATTAATTATCAACTATTTGTAACCACCACCTTCAGCATCATATGCACTTCCGCATTATCCATAAGCACGGATGATACGCTTCATAAACTCCTCGTTCTCTCATACATTGTATCGGGTGCTCGTCACAATAACTGTACATAGCAAGACATTTATTCTTTTATTTTTTTATTTATTAATTTTATTATTTTTGTGTATATGACATTTTTTTTACCGTCCGTGTTTAGCGCAATGAATGCCGTATAGATCGAATTACGACTCATTTTAAGTTAATCCAGTACTCTGGTACAATGGTAACGGATTTGCCATGGAAAAGGACATCCAACCACAGAACAAAAATGAGGAAGCGGCCATGTACGCTGTTTTTTCTGGTGCTGATGATTTGTTTGAGTAAATGACCGTAAGATAATAAAAGGAAAATCTGTGTGAGATTTTAGTTTTGATTTTATAGTTTTTATCTATATCTCTCGTTAATACAGTAGTAGTTTATAGATCCAGCGTGTATGTTACTTGGACATCTCCTCCTGATCCGTTATACTCGTTGGTTTTTAGTCTCGCTAAAGGGGGGGGGGGGGTTCCATCTTTTTTCCTTCCGGGTTTGTGGTGTCATGCATACCATTCATTATCTTCCGCCATTGTAGTGCACTTAGGTATAGGACATTATGCGAAGGTTATTCTGGTATCACTAGAATGCTGTCCTTTTGGTCACGGATGGTGGTGTTATCGATGAGGCAACAGCCCATTTTCAGCTTGGGTACTATTTTTTGCTGTTTCAGCGTTTCGATCGAAACGCTATAGAAAAGCCTTTTTATAGCCCCCTTTTCTATATTTTGTGTGTGTTTTAAGTGAAGGCTCGTTCCGTTAAAGAAGGTCTGCACTATACTAGATTTTCCCCAATGGCAGTTACTTTGCCGATGACAAAATGTTTCCCGTAAATTGCTGAATGGCCATAATCTGGGAGGCATAATTCGAGGATTCCGGTTATAACTGGATAGTCCGCTGACGAAGTGTGCTTGTATTACAGAGGGTTGCCGGTGCCTGGGTAAGGTCGGTGAACAGTACTTTATGTCAAAAGTTACATCTTAAGATAAACCTTTGCAAAAAGTTAATCTCTTTCGACCCTTAAGCACCTACTTAACCTTCTCTCCCTGTCCTTCACTCTCTACTTACACTTGAACATCTCCCCTTATTCTAGCATCATCGACCTACAAATTAATTGGAGCAGAGATTGTTACCCCCAACGCCCTTGGGGCATACCATATATATTGAAACAAAGATTCTTTGAATTGGCATGTCACTGTCTAACCTTGGTATGAAAATTACCCACCGGCGAATGACGCAGCCCTAGGGAGGTTTAAATGCTTATGGTCAGGGAACGTAAGGGGAAAATAAGTCACGACGATTATAATCTGGTTTAAATCTGCATCAGTGCAGAATTTTGCGAATTATTTAATTTTGCTAAGAATATTGGTTATGAAGTTTTACTTGTTAAATATCACATCAGAATATTTTCTGTTTCCAATGTAAGTGCAATAGTTCTTCCTTGAATTATCCAAGTCTCTCTCTCTCTCTCTCTCTCTCTCTCTCTCTCTCTCTCTCTCTCTCTCTCTCTCTCTCTCTCTCTCTCCTCTCGTCCATGCGCTTTTCAGCAATTGGAATCTATAGTCCCGGCTGCACTTAGCATGACTTTTTCCGCAGTATCGAATTTGGTTGAAACTTCCTGATTGTCGCATTGTTACCTCCGTTATTCAGAGAAAGTTGACGGTTTTGACACTGACACAGATTAGTAGGAATGATCAGTATTGTCGTCAAGGAACGAGCGTAGTTTGTCAGGCTCTTCTTGGCAGTGCACGTGCAGGGATTCACACAGCCACCAGCGAAAGAACGAAGGAGGGTGACGATTACTCAGTTGAACAACCTTTTTTTTATGGCTTTTCCAAGGATTCGTTTTTCACGCAGCCAGAGAATCGCCAATAAATGCCTCCCCCCTCCTCTCCTCTCCCCCCCCCCCCTCCCTTCCTGCCAGCTTGCAGGTGCGGGAGATCAAAGGTAGAGATAACGAGAGAATGAGGCTTTGGGAGAAATTTAATTTCCTCGGGAGACAGCTCGTCGCCAGGGCGGCAGCATCAGTTTATATGCTGTGATTTAATCTTCCCAAGAAGAAAAAGATAACATGATGTACATTGAACGTTTATGCGCTAGGGCATCGTAAGTAAATGCTGATACGTGGAATTGTTCTCTCATTACGGCATGAGCAAGTGGCGATGTGTAGTAGTGATCAGGGTGTTACCATAACCATTTTATTTACCAATGCAACATGCGGCCAGTTTGTGCGGGAGAAGAGTTCACTGATTACGTAGAGAACCTTTGCTATTAAAGTAACTGCGAGAACAGACAATGTCTTGGCTTGACCTACTTAAAGCAGGAGACAGTGGTAGGGTGTAACTGGTGTGTTGTGGAGGGAGAGACGGTGCATTGGACAGTGCATGTAGGACTTCTGATAAATTATGGTGAATTATTTAGTAGAGGCCCTGGTGTGAATGAATGGTTTGAGATAATGTTTTACGAGTTGCTTCCATCTCGGCGAAATTCATAGGATGGGTAGTAAAATCAGAATTCTCAATGTTAAGGGAATCGGGCGACCCGCAGTCTGCCTTAGTGATGCCCAGACGTGTGACGTCAGCCGTCTCATGTTCTTCCTCACTCGCCTATTCCTCCCTCACCCCCCCCCCCTCTACCACATATTTTCTTCCTCCCTCCTCCGTGAATGTCATTTCTCTCAAGCTGCGTATGGTCTTTGGAGAACAGTTTTCTTTGTCAACCATTTTCTCGAGCTGAATCTCATCTACTGTACATCCATTTATCTAACATTTTTGGCGAAAGCCCTTGTTAGGCCTCTTTTGGAAAAGGCAAGTTTGCATCGTTGTGTTCCGGACGGGTTGGGCCCGGTAGTTTGCAGGTGAACAGACCTTGTAATAGGCTGCCCTTCCTGTATGCTCCCATCGTCTGATTTTTTCATGTATATACAAAGAACTGGATTTTACAAGTACCCTAATGGTCAACTTAACTGTATGGATATACCTTTGGAGGATGTGAATGCCCATGTCTTCTTCCCTTAAGGTTTTATGCCTGTTTCGCTTTGTAAATTGGCGATCATTTCGTATAGCGTCTTTGTTTTCAGTGGCAGGTTGGGAAGTAATTTGTTCAAGCGGCCATCAGTTATTATAAACTGTAATTCAATGCGCTAATACATCGCTGTAGGTTATGTGCAGTTGATGGAAAACTAGCCCCCCCCCCCCCCCCCTCTCTCTCTCTCTCTCTCTCTCTCTCTCTCTCTCTCTCTCTCTCTCTCTCTCTCTCTGTGGGTTTTTATCATGCTCGAACATCTTGATCCTAACAGACCTCAGTGGTTATTTCGTCATGTTGGACCTACAGAAAATAATTCGTAGAAATTCTTATTAAGACGCAACTGATATTGACAAAAATTGACTTCTTTTTGGAACAACATATGGCCATTTGGCATAATTCTTCGTATAGCCTATAGAGATCCAAGGTAATGTGAAATTTGCAATGTGCCCAGTAGATGTTATGATAGAAAAAAACAGCAGAACAATAGTTAATTTGATATTTCAATAGTTTTTATCTGTGGCCATATTATCTAATGACTTGAAAATTCGACGAGAAGGGTACACTTGTTTGTTTGGATGCCTCAAAGCGGTCGACAGACATTTGTATGGACACCTTGATTAGCCAGTTGATTAGTTTTGACAGCTTTATATAAACCATGATTAGGTGTCGGGTTCCGAATTCCCTTGCGTGGGTTGTTGCTATGGGCATTCGAATCCCGTGACACGGGGTACAGTCTGACGCAGGGCTCCTGTCTAAAGGAATTGCGAAGTGGAGGAACGGGTTCTACTTGGTTACATTTGTTGTCCCGCTGATGACCATGAAGACTCCCCACAGTCTTACCCTAAAAACACACGCACGCCTTGGCGAAAATATGAAGAGTTAGTAGACCAGAGTGTTTATTGCTGCTACAAAAATATAGAAAATCAAAACGGGGAGCCCGTACGAGATCATTTTACTCCACTGGGGTGACGTGAAACAATTTTCGTCTAAAAAAAATAAATAAAATTCCCTGCTGAGGATTCGGTCCATATCACCCTCCCAGTTTTTGTATGTTCAACCCTCAGTCAAAGGAAACAACGGGGTAGTGTTTTGTGGGCGTTTGCTCGTCCCTTCGCCGCTTAGAAAGAAAGACTTCCTCGTCCGTCTGAAGACAGACGTCGGTCGATCGAATGCCGTCCATTGTATCATGACATTATAAGGTTGGGTGGGGAAAAGGGGTTGGTCGTCTGTGTTTCGTTTATTGAGTACAAAAATGGGCGGCCAGACAGAATCTAGTTTGGATGTAGGTCAGATGTACTATATTTCGATTGATCTGTTGTTCCTAGAATACCGCGAATATGCCTGCGCAATAGATGGTTGTTCAGTACTGTGAAAGGATTCTTTTCCATTGATTTTAAGATCCCTCCGTCAAAAGCAAAAGACTGTGTTATTGTTTTCTAAAGGCATAATTTTCTTTTTCGCAAGTGTAGTAGTCACTCGATAGAATTTATAGGAAAGGTGGGGAGGAGAGAGATAATCGTAAAAAGTTGCTTAATTTTTGGGGAGGGCGTGTGGCAGTAAGGATTACATCTTTGAACACATTTAACACCACAAATTCAGTGTTACGATGAGTTGGAATTTGGTGGAATGGAGGCAGCTTGATTCCGAACGTGGCTGGTAAGAACGGGATTCGCCTCCGTATGTCTAGGAATGAATGGTCTACTTGGGTTTTTTCCCGAAAGGCGAGTGGTGTGAGTGAATTGGTGTCAGTGTAAGACGACAGGGGATTACGACTCTTCCAACGCTATTCGCAGAAAACTAGGAAACGGGAGATGTACAGGTGTGTGTGTGTGTGTGTGCGCGCGTCCACGCTGGGCATGTTGCCAGCAAGTAGAGATGACGTGTGTGTGTGTATGTGTAAGTTTGTGGGTGTGTGAGTGTGTTCGTACATCTGGAGAAGAGCTTAGTGGCCGGCTGGAGTGGCTGGGCGTGTTGGAGTGTGCGTGTGTACGTCCGGTTCTTATAAGGCGGACAGGCCCCAGCTCACCGTCAGTACAGTCCCAGACATCGCGTTGCTAACAGCAAGGCCTTGCAATTCTCAATACAAGAGAACACAGGAGTTAACTTATAACTCTACGGACTTAACACTTCATTTGGTTTACGATATTATCCTAGTGAACTGTCCTAGTCTTCATTGATTGTGGAATCAGCTGCGGCTCCACTCATTAAATATTACGGCATTTCAGTTTGAAATAGCTGCTAGTGAACTCAGTGATTTTGCCATTGCGAAGAAGTGGCCTCAGTGAGTGTGTTGTGCCCCGAGGTGTGATCTCAGTGCTTGTTAGCGGAGCATCCCTCCCGTGCCTTCGTTCAGTGCTCCCGCCTGCGGTGCGGAGCCTTCAGTCGCCAAACTGCTCGACTTGTGCCCAAACACCGCCAGCACGGCGCCCATAACCATGCAGATGGACGCACTTCATTGCGGATACCCGCATGCGTCCGCAGGAATGGGCGGTGGTGTGCCCATAACACCACCCGCGACACCCACTCAAGAAATGTCCCGAACCCCCACTTTCTCTACTTTGTCCAGTTGTTCAGAGTCTGATTACTCAAAACACGAGTATGCCCCAACAGACTACGCTGATAACCAATACTCAAGTTATTCCACAGAGGAATACACGCCCACACACTCGTTATCACCCCCAGAATCTCCCATGACCACGCCTAAAAGTACGCCCACGCACACACCAACCTTTTCTCCCATGTCTTCAAATCCCTCTCCCACCTCTACGTCGTCATCATCATCATCCTCGTCTCACGCGTTCAAAAAGCCTACCTCGAAAATCAATAGAAATAGAAAAAACAGTTTCGTCTACGACGTGAGATTGACAGACGAACAGTTCCTCTTCTTCGTACCTGATTTTGTAAGTTTCTCTCATAATTTTCTCCCTTTATTTTCTTTATGTAATCAAGTGGTGGAAGGGCGGAATGGGTCTTGTGTGTTTATTTTTATCAATTTTAAAGTGCTTTGTTCTTCAGCTTTTGAAATTTTCTTTTTTTACCGTTGGATAAAAAAAATGTTGACGGAAATTCGAATGTTTCTTTGTTACTCTGGATGCAGAAGTCTCTCAAGTATGGGTGGTATCCTTCCCCCTTTTCAGGGGGATCACTCCCTTTTTTATACTTTGTTCAGAAGCTTTTGAGTAAAAAGTCTTAAATTTGCAAAAGCTGCTGCAGAGTCATGGGGTTTTTATTTTTTTTTTTTTTTTTTTAGTCTGTACTCCTTTCATGTTGGTGCATACAATAATAGGATTGTCACAAGCGAAAATGGTTACCTTAGCCTTGCTTCTTTAAATATAAAGTATTGTATGCTAGATACATTACTGCCGTAAAATGATTACTGCTTGTAATATGATTTTGATAAGTACAGTTGTATATGCCTTTGCATGTCGGTTATAATTCCTAAATTTGTCAATACCAGAATGCCTGCAAGGCACGAGAGAGAGAGAGAGAGCGCTCATGGTGATGGAAATAACACCCGGGTGTGGAGCTGTGCCAATAAACGAGCTATCTGCCACAACCTGAAGACACCAAAGAAATTGAGGATATACTAGTATTTGATGTTCGCGGAATCCTTACTTTAATTCTCTTACCCTGAGCTGCTCTCGCTCTCTCTTTGTTGTAGTAGAAATGCTCATCAGGTACTTTAAATTATTTACATTTGCCTTCAGTTTTTAACTAAATTATATTTATTTTAACTTTGTAACCCTGCAGTTCTAATGTTTGTTTTTCTTGTTCTTTCACAGGATTTGGTAAAGTCTCACCTGATGTTTGCAGTGCGGGAGGAGGTGGAAGTCCTCAAGGAGAAGATCTCCGAGCTGATGGAGCGCATCAACCAGTTGGAGTACGAGAACACAGTCCTGCGTCAGTATGCGACGCAGGAAGCCCTACAGCAGCTCCAGCAACCCCATCACAGCTCAAACACCTGAATGACGTAGATGACAACCAAACAACATTCAAAAAGCATATTCAAAAAATGTATTCAGACATACAACAGTAACAGCAGTTTTTTCCCCGAGAGACTTGCTGTCGACAAGCGAGCAGCAGCAGCCGCATCCCCTCTTCTGTGGGAGGCAGCTGCAGCTATTGCGTCATACTCTTAAATATTTAGGGAAAAAGGCCGCTATCGGTGGAATGGTTGTCGGATTTGCCCTGGCGGGATCTCGTACTCCTTCCACGTGCAAACGTTTTCATTAATATTATTAATTCCCCCATCATCTTCCACCCCCTCACCCATAGTCATTACCAATTGCCATTATGTATTGTATGGAACGCATTCATTTTTTAATCGTCACCGAGACGACCCTATGAGGTTTACTTTACGTTTTTCTTATTTTTTTAAGTAGATCTGTTAGTGTAACAAAGACGTGTACAGATATATTCATTCGTTGGCCTTCAAATGGTAACCAATTTTGTGGGAAATATGTAATCAGTTTCTTTATGAGAAGTGATACTTTTGTTATTTAAGTTCGTGTGCGCTGCTGGCGAGTGTAGACGAGTGGCGAGGCAGTGCCGGGCTGGAAGATGAAAGGAGACGAGTGAATCCTTCTCCTCGATAAAAACCCTTTTTCTCTGGGGTCCAGAATTCATGACAAGCTTCGATTGAGCCTTGCGACTCGCCATCTCGTCTACGCTCGCTGTCACTTCAATTTCACACAAGTACTCAAGCACATTATATGTAGTATTTTCCGCTTATGTTCTGCAATAAGCCAACTTCATAAATGAGAAATTGTCCGTATAAAAGATTGCCATGTATAGTTTATGTATGTGTTGAAGAAAGGCCAGAACTCTCAGGTAGATAGGTAGCCTAAGTTAGTTGGGTAAGATGGAAAGTATACAGATATTTAAAGTAAAGGATAATGTCACGGGCCACCAACTTAACAGGGTCTCGATGCTGGCATGGGACCGAGTAGCAGCTAAGGTTAATGATGAATCTTGTAGATAGGCAGATTGTGGTTTATTTACTTTGATTCACTGAGAATACAAGGGCTGTAAATAATGGTCTCTTTATTCAGTCAGTAAAGGTGATTGATGGTCATTTTGAGATACGATTGTGAAGTTCAGCAATAAGAAGTGAAGGTTGATGGCTGTATTTCTTTTGTGTGTGCTAGCCAAATGAAGTCCCAGCAATGAAGTATGGGCCGGTAGTACACGGTGCTGATGACGCAAAATTCTGTTGTTATTCAAGTCGCTTTCATCCGAATAGTTTTAAGTTTCTGGAAGGAAAGTTGAAAGGCTGCTTAAAGAATGTAGGAGAGACGACTTAGGTCTGCACGCCCATCACCTTGCTCCCCCCACCCCATCCCTTCTATTCCCCCGAATGTGCCTGTGAAATCCTGGCCTGGTAGGAGGTTTAAAAAGTCACGCTTTTAATATTAATGTTGTTTGTTACTACTACACAGGAAAAGGGCATGTGATAACATAGTATACTAAGCCCTGCCCCCTCTAGTGAAAGCAGCTTGTGGGAACATAACTTATGGTAGGGTTTTTTTTTCCTCATATTGGGGAGAAGTGAAAGTTTTAATTTTTTCATGCTGCTGTTAGGTATTGCTTATTTTGTAAGAAACCTTAAAGAATGCTTCAGTCTGTATCGGGAAAGAAAGGCAGATTGTATGTGTGGTCGTTGTCCGGGAGTCGGGTTGGTTGTTTATCATCATTTCATTCGAGACTAGTAGTGTGACTTAGTTCTCATTATATAGTTCACCTGCTTCGGGGCCTTTGTACCCAAAGATACTAGTCTGTCAACGATATCAAAGATTGTAAATTTTTTTTTCTCCCTCTCTCTCTCGCCTGTCTGTCTGTCTGTAAGTTAGTTTGCGCGCGAGAGTGAGATAAGAGTCATTTCATCTAGATTCTCTGCTGTGCCATCTTTTTTGTTTTCTCTCTCTCTAGGTGTGATTTTTTTTATAAAGGGATTTATTTAGTTACTTCTTCACGAGCACTAAAAATGGAAAATTACCTATAGCTTACCCAATTGTAAACCTTTACGTTAGCAAAAAGTATGCCATTATTGATTGATTATAAACTGTTAGGTTTTAAATAATATTTTGTCAAATTATATCCAGTTAAGTATATATTTTTGATGGATGAATCATCCTTGAATATATTTTTTCATATGTCCTGTATATTTGTGATCTACCGCTACGACTTTCCCCCAGATTATTTGTCACATACTGAAGTTCCTGAAGTTATAGATATTTTTTTGTTTGTCTTCTCATTAGATGAAAAACGCTTGTTCAAGAGTCCTGTCGACGAATGATTTTGACGTGTAATAGTGAACTAAGTGTACATATATATATTATACATGAAAAGCGGTTTATCTTGTCCATTATTCAGTAAGGGCAATCTTGAATTTCTCGGATTCGGTGATAAATGTGCTACCGGATCTACCTGTCAATTACACACTATTTGTATAGGAGAATAAACCTATTCATATTTACACTGTATTTTATTCCTCCTGTCTATCTATTATACAAATATAGAATTTATTGAACTCTGGGTTGTTGACGGGAAAGCCCGTTTAGAAACTGAAATCAATAATGAAAATTTGATGTATATCTAAGCATGAAACTGGCTAAGGAACATTGTTTCGATACCTTGAGAATGAATAATACAAAATAATAGAAATACAAAGTTTAATGAAACATAACTTCGATTTACAGAGCACAATAAGATAAAACTTTAAACAACCACAAATAGAACAGAAGTAATCTACTACTAAGATGTGGAAACAAACATTATGTAACGACAACTGCAGTAATCTGTTACAACAAAGCATGTACTGAGTATTCAGTTGTTTGCTGATCTCTAAAACTAGAAAGATCAAGTAACCACATCACGACGAAGACTGAAACCAAAACTCGGATAATATAACTTTGAAGTAGACTATTGTGATATAAAGTAACTGTGAACCAGTTTAAAATGTTTAAAGAAGACTTACTTAACGGGTTAGATCCGCGAGAAACTTAAAAAAAAAAATATGGTTTCCATAACTTAAACCTGGATATTGCGGTTTCATCAGATTATGAACAGTATTAGAGATAATCTTTAAACATTAAACACTTACAATAGTAAAAACTAAAAATCTTTAAACATTAAACTCTTTTTAATAGTATAATCTAAAAAGTTCTTTTACTATTGAAACCTTAACTGGGATCAAACTGGCCGTTATGGAATATTTAAAAAATAAACTGTTAAAAGATACGAAGCCACAACTTCAACTATAATTTTAAGAAACTCAGACTTTAAGGAAGAAAAGATATTTTGAGAATGTTTAACGAAATAGAAACAAACCAAAACGGTGTGAAGAAAGACTTGAGGAAACCTCAAGATTTGGAATATAACTAGAAACTTTAAATTGGTATATCAGGACACAATTTATCTGACAATGGAAAACAAAGATGCATCAATCTGACGAAGTACGAAACAATTTTCGTAAATACTAAACCATTATTTTTCATTGGCTCTTGGCCTTAAAAAAATAACTTGGACTAAAAAGGAACACCCCCAAGGAAGTTTGACCTAAAGAATTGCAATAGGACTCTGCGAGAAACTTGAAACACGTTGACAATGTAAAAAATTGACTTGGAAACTTCAAAGAAAATTGACCAACTGTATATAAAAAACAAAAAATACTCAACAAAAACAGAGAGAAAAGATAGGGAGCTCCAAAGAAAAACTTGTGCAAAAAAGAAAATAAGATTCAATCTTGACTGGAAACTTCAACCAAAATTTGCCTTCTACTGTACTTATAAAAATAAAAGTAACCAGCAAAGAAGTTGGAATTACAGAAAGAACAGGTACAGAAGCTCAAAGAAAAACTCAGTGTCAATAGACATTTAGGCATTTGAAAAGAATGATTAAATGTTTTGTTAAAAAAAAAAAATGTTTGCTGTTTCAGATTTTGAAACTGGGAAACATGCATGCTGTAGCCAAGATTTATCATTACAAGAATCTGAATAACCCGAACTCTAAACATGCTGACAACCTGAGAGCTCGCGAGATTGCGAGAATCACCGAATGTATAGAGAAATAACAGAATCCGTTAAACACTAATCGTCAGAACTAATCAGAATTCTCATTTGTAAATAACTAAAAACTGAAGAACTGAATTCGCACGCTACTACTATCTCAGAAGGGCGTAGACTGGAGAATTGTATTGAATTATTCGAATAACAAATAAGGGTATTAAATAAAGTACGTGACAAAACTGAAAACCAAACCTTCATATGTTAACGAAGTAAAATCATGCAAGTCTTATGGGTCAACTACATCCCAGGATTTGCGAGTTTTTCTAGAGTGCTTGAGTAGAGACTGAGACTCTCTCATACCGTTGAAGCTTCTCATACGTTCACCTACGAGCCTCGCTGCTTTGATATAAATCTTGATACAGTGGCATTATAAGAATCATGGACGTAACGTGCTTGGCCATTGGAATTACACAAAAAGATTTACTTCAGTCCAGCGATAGTAAATGTTCAGCATCTTCGAAAACGAGATTGGAAATAAAACAAGCTCGTAATATTCGCCAAATCATTGGTTTCGTTGTTCAGCCCGAGTTAATAAGAGTAATTGGGTGGCCGTGACATCGATCTCCTCTTAAGAGACAGAGTGTCACTTTGGAGAAAAGAACTAGACATTATGTGAAACATCTCACTAAACTACGCTCTATACAGTATAAAATTAGGAGTCAGTGATGGATAGTTAAGTGTAACAAAATTTCTCCCGTATCGTATATCGCAATGCAAATTTAGGGCATAAATTATCATTATTTAAAATATGTAATAATAAACAAACACTATTAAAACGTTTTGAATTTCATTTCTGGGTGAGTTTAAATTAAAATACCCATATACCAAAATGACTACAAATAGGACTCTTAGAATATCAAGTAAACTGAAAATAAATATGAACATATAAAAATAACTTAGTAACGAGTCTTAATGAAGAATATGGCGAGTTAATAACCAGAGCCCTGAAAGAACATCTTCCAACGCCCACCCTTGAAGAATCAAAGCGTGTTAGATGAACAGCAAGCGCCCAGGGCCAGATCACGTGTACCATCTGACTGCAGAGGAGCTCTCGCAGCATCGGTTTCTCGAATCTCATGTTGCACTTCGTCATCCTCTGACCTAAATGTCGTCTCACTTTTTACTCTGACTGTGCCAACTGCCGACCTGCACAATGTGGCAGCGTATGTATGCTTAGGAACTGATCGATAAGAAATGCCGCCTATTATCATTAACAGTAACTTCTTGATAACATAGTTTCTAAAAGGCCTTTGGTCTAGATCGCGAGGGAAGGCGGGAGGGGTATCGTCGTATCACTTGAATTAATTCAGATCCGATTATGGTATAGGTTCCAAAGTCCCAAGGTGAGACGAGTCAACAGTTATCCCACGTGACACCGTTTGTAGATCGGGGACGAGAAATAAAATCCAAGCCGTTTTAATAGTCTTGTTTATTATTAGTTTTATATCATGAGCGTGTCTGAAAGGTAAATGACTTGCAAAGTAAGCTCTCGTCGAAGAGAACGACCATTTGTGAGAAAAGAGAAGCAAGATAAAGAAAATACCATACATGTAAAGGCAGTTGAACAAACGGATAAACATATGCCCACATAAACAGAAAACTCATAAGAGAATTTGGGTTTAAGATGCTCCAGCATATTATTCTGATTCTGAAAGCGTTTTTCCTCTTACCACATCGTACTAGCAAGTAGTGGCAGTATTTCATACTTCCGTAATCAGTATTCCTGAAGTATCCCACGAGGGCACTTCTCTGCCTTCAGGAAGCACTGGTTACGAAGCAACCAAACAGAATCTCTTTGAAGGACCCCTAAGGGTCTTCAGGAAGGCCAGCTCCTGAATACATGAATAACAAGTAATCAGTGGAAAATGAAACGGCCACAGATGGAAATTCTGAGGATGGACTGTCCACTGATTGGATTGATGATCAATCCGGTAACAAGAGGGATATTGCAGTAATGTTGCTGATCTAAGTTATACAGGATATCTAACGTAACAGCTAAATAGACCATTATGACAGATACCAGTGCGTGCTTATGTTCTTTTAATAGGACAAGCAATGTAGTAATGCTAGGAGTCATAAGGAGCCTGTGCTAGGGTTAACTGCTAATAGTGCATTCAAGGAAGATATGACCGTAATTACAGATGACAGAGACAAAGAGGAATCGGAAAGGAGAGGCAGTAAAATATTCAATGATAGCGTTAATGAAGCCTAGTAACAATTAAACGTGGTAACCAAGAGAGACAACAATAGGAGCGAGTGCGGATAACCACAGGACTTCAGAAACTAGAACCTAGAATCTGCCAACTTGAATGCAACTTCGCAACAAAAATCATCAGGCAATGGGGTGTCATTCAAGTCAAAAAAAGGACCAAGTTAATCGAGTCGCCGACTACTGAGAATCCCCTGTTGGAATTCCAGCAAAAGTACTCGCCAGAAGGTAAGCTTATTTTATTCTTTACTGACATTTAGGAGATTTGTTTTTTAAAAACGAATCTCTGCTTTCCTCGTCGCCCGAACAGGCTTCTTCTTTTGTTATTCCAGTCTCTATACAGCCAGCATCTAATTATCATAATCCACTACATGGTCCAACAGCCAAGCAGGCCGCATTACTGAATAAATTAATCACCGTATTCACTTATTATCAGGAGCCAATGATAAGTTTTTTTTGTAAACTAAGTTTTCTGTCTTATTTTACAGCCTTAAAAAAGTTATAAGAACGAAAATGAGATGACCACAGTTCAGGTTAGTGGAAAGAAAAGTTTAAAATAAAACGTTACAATTTTCATAGCATTTCAGTTCTTTTTTACGAGAAGCATTCCAACCTCGTACTAAAATTCGAACACGATTTGCTGTTGAATATATCTAGTTAACAATACGTTACTCTAATGGCGAAAATTCGTAATAACAACTTAGCTGAATATGAATACTGTATGGCCTAAAATAAGGAGATGATAATTAATTCCGTTTCTGTCTTCCTTTCTTTCTTTCTGTTCACTGTATGGAATGAAAGGGTCAGTATCATTAAAGTGAAAGATATTAGGTAGTTACGATCCATGTAGAATAAAAACAAGGCATAGTGACTACATAGACTACAAAAGGGATCAAAGAGAAATCCAGACCGCAAAAGGCTTATTGTGACATAATTCAATAGCACTAAAGTGCACCTTTCTTCAAGTCTCCATGTATAAGATAATACCAGACTTCCCAACTTCCCCTTACTACTGTCAAGTTCCTTTTGTTCGATGATGTGTGCTGGATTGTCCTGTCCAACAAAATAAAATAATTTGCTTGTTAATTTACACACACACACACACACACACACACACACACACACATATATATATATATATATATATATATATATAGATATATATATATATATATATATATATATATATATATATATATGTGTGTGTGTGTGTTATGATGGATTACGTCCCTGCTTTTCCACACGAACATAGGTAATGTGTGTCAATGGTATAGTCGAGCGCACTTGGATACATTTACATTCGATGTCGATGCAGATCTGCACGACTCTCTCTAGTACTTTAATGGACAACGAATTGTTCTATAATAACTCATTTAATTACACAAGCTAAGCGAGAGACGGAGAGAGAATCGTTCAGGGCAAATGCGATACATACTAATCATTCAACAAAGCCTTTTCATCAAAACGAACAGTGAAAATCGTGAAAGTGAAATGATTGTCTTAATCACACGAAGTAAGTTGCTTCAACATTTTACCCGTTCTTCTGTAACAAGATTTGTAGTGTCGTATATTTTCGGGTGTGGGTGGTGCCCAAGAGGGGTCCTGGTGGTGCAGAACATTCCGTCGCATTTCGCTGTGAAAGCATTTTTGTTAATGGTTACCGATAATTATAGCTTTTGTTATTACTTATTTTGGTTTATTAGGTACTTATTAAGGTCTCCAAGAATTTGTTAGTGCTAAACTTACGTGTAGTATTTCTTTTTCCGGAACAGTTAGGAAACTCATTTCTAATTCCAAAGGCAGGTTTTGTGTCAACGTATGCTCTAACAAATAGCTGTCCAACCAAATGAAGGCGGGATTTGTCTTACTCTGCACCTGTCTGCTTTAAGCAACTATTTAAAATGAAGAGCAATGACATCAAAGATTGAGCACGCACACAACTAAAACCGATCCGAAGGTAAAGGGAAAATGTATTTAAATGATACCGGAAACAAACAAAAACATTCAACAAAAACCAGAACACGGAACACACAGTTGCCAAAACGTAACGGCATTTAGCCTTCGTTTGGAATCGACAGGACAAGCTAACGAAAGAGTCTTTGTTCATTCGTCTAAGAATAACTGGCACCAAAGGGTCTCGGATGCATGCCGTCACTTTTACTATGAGTGCAATAAAGTCTCTACCAAGATGTTCATTGCAAACAAGAGACACATTCCAATTTCTAAGATTATCTCGTTGCTAGAACCCAACCTGTTACCATAACACCAACCGATAACTATTTACACACACACACACACACACCACACACAACACACATATATATATATATATATATATATATATAGATATATATATATATATACATATACTTTTTTACCATTTTAATTTCGGTATATAATGGATCATTTATCCATTTTAAAAACCTTCAATCTGAGTAAGTATTACACTAAGAAAGATCTTTTTTTCTAGCTGAAGTCAACTCTGATTATGAGTACCCTATGCATCGCCAGAAGGATAAGAATAATCTCAGCTCACTTGCATGTTTATTTATTTATTCATATATCTGTGGATGTCATTTATTTTGCCAGAGCTTAGAGGATCTACTCCACAGTGAGCTAACGCAGTTTTGATGTTTTGATTTGTTGAAATGATAGAAATTCAGTGATCACGTTTACCAGCATATTTATGCGAGTACACATACCACAATGGTCTCTTAATTTCCTTCTTTCCGTATATATCTGGGTATATTCTCCATTCTGGAAACTTTCATTCTATGTAAGGAACAGATAGACACAGCCCTCTTTTTTTCACACCAAACCTAGAACTGAGTTTGAAGAAATGTGTGTAAAAACTTACCCCTTACTCCACAGAGCCGGACAAGAATTCATTTTCACTTCATGAGCACACTAAATTGCCAAAGCCAGTTATATCTGTAATATCGAAATGAACAAATCCAAACCCTTGTATGCTAATACTGACAAGAGTTTTGATTTTGGCTGAAACGGCCATGGTCAATAGGTCACATATATAAGAATTACATCAATGAAATACCCCAAGGAAATCGGAACATCCTGCTATCGAGATATTTTGGATATATTATCCATTCTGAGAATCTTCAACCCAAATAGGAGATAAAAGTGTATACTCTCCTTTCACAAGCGACCTTCTTACTCGGATAGGAAGAACCCAGTTAGCAGTTGCACTATGAAGAAGGAAAAGAATTAATTTCTGCCCATACATAAATATTTCTGTCGAGGTCAGAGATTTCAATAGAGGCGAAATGAACTTACACCTACACTATTGTACAATATCT
Organism: Macrobrachium nipponense; assembly: GCF_015104395.2. Taxonomy (NCBI): domain Eukaryota; kingdom Metazoa; phylum Arthropoda; class Malacostraca; order Decapoda; family Palaemonidae; genus Macrobrachium; species Macrobrachium nipponense. The sequence goes on along the minus strand of NC_087208.1, from coordinate 68,476,113 downwards.
TCATATCCTACTTAGATCCAGTGCTTTCAGAATACAGAAAATATTCAGAATATGGGAAAAGTGTAAATATATCATTCCCTTCCAATTATATATATATATATATATATATATATATATATATATATATATATATATATATATATATATATATATATATATTATACAAGACGTGACCAGCTTCTTTCATTTCCTTCAACCAAAAGCAAAACACTTTAACAGTGTGTTGCCATCGTAGAGATAGGCTCATTACATCTCTGAAAAGATCTTAGACGCATACACCGACTTGATGAATCTCCGACATCTTTGGTAGGGTGTTGGATAAATTTCGGAACTCGGCCATGCACTACTCGAGTTTGAGTCCGGTTAGAAAAGGGAGCTACCTTCATTCAACTCCTAATGGGACTGGAGGATTTCGGAATCATGAACATACCAAAAATGTAGAGGGAGAAGGAATTTCAGATTTCCTTGAAGGATCCACACACACACACACAAACACACATTTTATATATATATATATATATATATATATATATATATATATATATAGATATATTATATATATATATATATATATACACACACACAAATTTGGCCTACAAATTTTGTTCATTTTAGTCGAAAGCAAAACACTGTATTACCGCAGAGTAAATAGGGTCATTTTTATTCTTATCACTGTTCTGGGCTTGGTGTGAAAATAAGTTATCTTAATTCTTATTTAAACTGAAGATTGTCTGAAGCAAGACTGCATCCAAAGAAATAAAGAAAACAAGAAGTTCCGAGTTATCTGACGCTTTTGTATTCATAAATTAAGATAAGCTATTTTTATTTCAGTCAAATGTAAACTACTCAAGACCGCATTTCAGTAGTAGATTTGGATTCAGTTCATCTCTACTAAAGTATGGCTGCTCGTAAAGAGACATTGGTTGTAATACGGTGAAACAAATCCTTATCCTTTTTTAGTGCAATGAACAAGTGTTGGAACTCAGGTCTTCATAGCCTGAATTCAAGGCCTGTTATGAAAGGAGAGCTGTTGTAACTGATCTGCTATTCAGAGTGAATGCTTACTGAATAGAGAACACATCCAACAGGATAAGATAACAAAGAATTTAAGGATCCCTTGAGACAGTAATGTAATATATATATATATATATATATATATATATATATATATGATATATATATATATATGTATACATATATGTATATATATATATATATGTATATATATGATGGTGATAATCGGGGAGTAGTGGAGATATGCAGAGGTGGTAAAATTGTTAGGGGAAAGAACGAATCGGAGTATTTTGAGATGGTTCAGTTGTGTAGAAGGAATAGACGACGAAAGGCTGGTAGAAACAGTTCCATAATTCAGACGTTACATGGGGAAGGAGGGGAGGAAGACAGAATGGGTTGGATAGGTGGAAGGAAAAGCCTTAATGTCCAAGAAGTGGGAAGATAATATACACAAGATAGAGGTGTTTCATTCTCCAAAGACGAGCTTTCTGTGCAAGTGTATGAAGCAGCTTGTTTTCTGCAAGCCTTTATTTCACAGAGGCTCATCCTCAGTTCAGTGGGATAAGAATGAGTGTAGCAATGACTGTTGTGCTCTTTCTCTGTTAAGGGAAGCAGCTCCTGTCGGAAAAATTGGGGATTGCGGTCAAAACATAAACAAAAGACTGTAAATATCCTAAATATAATGATCCCAAGAAATATTAGTCCTATAGTAGTACCAATCCGTGGTGAGGGTTTTGTTGGGACGAAAATCATTTACGTGCGGTGCCAAACTTCCATGCTAAGGAAAATTTTATGGAATATGGGTCGTTGTTATATAACAAAACTGAAGGGAATTACTCTGAAAAATCTACTGAACATGGTTTTTATGTATACAGTTGTTAATGATCAATATTTTAAACAGTTTCAATATCATATTTGAGAAAAGTGGCATACATGTTGCCGCCACATCTCAGGTCAAGTATTGAAATCTGTATCTGTCAGTTAGAAAAACAATAAAGCCTTGTTAATCTCTGGGTCCTTTATGGTGAACGTGAGGATTAGCGGATTAAATATAGTTGGCGCTCAAACACGTGTGTGTGCGCGTGTGTGTGTTTGTGTGTATGCCTGATTAAATGCTTAATAGGTGTTTGTTATCTGAACTTTTCTATAAATAGAGAAATTTGAATATGAAATTGTTTTTTTCCATCTTTGATGTTATTTTTTTTCTTGTGTAGATTGTTCCAAGACAACAGTCGACTGAATATGGAAAAAAATATTCGGGGGATAAGATGGAAAAAATCTAAATACCCTGGTTAGGATTGAAATTGGTCTGGCGTTGCCAAACATCAATCTATTGAAATTCTTAATGAGGTAAAATGAGCAGTTTGGTAACTGAAATTAATAAATTTGCTCCAATAATGGTTGAATCATGACTGTTGTACACAGATCCCGATGAAAATTGTGTTAAACCAGTCATAATAAAGTGAAGAAATGTGGCTTTGGTATTCTCTGACCTCGTGTCTCGGGCCAGGCACGGGTATATTATGAGCTGCAGTTGTCATTGTAAGCTACGGGCTGCTCTAGGAGCAAGAGCCCGTGCTGGCACAAGGCCAGCTTAATATCAAACAACATCATTGTAGGCCAATACAGCCTTTTGCAGTCGTCATGGATGGTCAGAGTTCCGCACTGAGAGTCATTCAAGGACAAGCAAGGAATATTATTCATAATGTGTTAAGATAATTCACAATGGAGAAACAGAACAGAGGACCCATTACTAATGTTGCAAATGTAACTCTTCGTACAGTTGAGGCAACAAAAGTCAGTAAAGCTACAGTTGAACGAATATGTAAAGAAGCACGAGAGTCGCATGAATTATTTGGTGACAGTTTTCGAGATAAAGAAGAGGAAAAGATCAAAACCTGTGACTGATTTGGATGACTTTGACAAATGTTTGCTTCGTCGGATAATTCTCCAATTTTATGAGAGGAAAGAAATTCCAACCATTAACAAAGTGTTGTTTGAAATAAGGGAAATAACAGGATTCAAAGGTGGTAGAGAATCTTTAAGAAAAATTGCGAAAGAAATTGGTTGCCAGTACGCACAACTCGATGGTAGGAAATTTTTGATGGAACGATATGATGTGCAGTGCTGGCGAACAAGATTCCTAAAAAAATGCAGAAAGCCAGAGAGAACGGACGAAATGTAATTTATCTGGACGAGACTTGGGTTAATCAAAATTACGCTGTAGGAAAATGTTGGAGATAATAAATCCGAGAATGAGTGAAATGAAGTGTAGCAGGAAAGCTTGTTATATTGTGTATGATTCCAGGAACGGAAAATTAGTGAGAGAAAAAAAAAAAAAAAAAAAAAAAAAAAAAAAAAAGGAGTTCGAAGAGAGATGACATAATATGTATCGCTAGGTTTGGAGTAGGGGGAGTACTCGAAGTTAGCTGACGGTGTATTGATGAGAAGTAGCGCCAAAGCATATGTGAAAAATTGTAAGTAGTTTTAGTTAGAGAGAAACTGATTAGACTATAGCTGTAAATGTATTTAAGACAGGTAATTCTAATAATAAGACATGAAAAGTAGCATACAAGAAGAGGGTGAAAATTGTGTTATTGTTGAAGTGTAGGACCATTGTAGTCAGTAAGGGTTGCTAGTAGGGTTGGGCATATATGTAAAAAGACTAAAAGGAGTGTATCAGATTGTCAAGAAATTAGACGTTTAACGAATAAAATTCAGGAAACTGTTTGAACTGCCGTCGCTGGACAAAAGAAAAGGATGCCTAGATATCGGCAAAAGAATAGATAAGGTAGTTAAGGAGAAGTAGAAGCTTCAGGGAAAGAATGAATAAGAATCTTGAGATGAATTTGCGTAGGTAATTGAAGAAAGAGAAGTTGCAGTGAGCGAAGTAGACATAGACAGCAAGGCTAATGAGCAAATTTATATTATAATTAAAACTGCAAGTGGTAATATAACTCCAAAGGCGAATGCACTCCTTTATTGATGGACCGGTTGTTTTGAAAAGTTACTGAAGGAAGGCCAAACTGAATAATGCAGAAGTCGAATTGCTTTAAAAAAAATTTCAGAATGCTTGTGCGAGAGGATTTTTTATGGTAACTGAATGGCTGAAGAATGGAAGGGACTAAAGAATTAGTGAATTTCAAGCGAAATACTGTGGTTTGTTGGTAGTAATTAGCCGAGCAGCTGATCTGAGTATGCAAGGTAAGTTTGCATAAGAGAAAGGTTCGAAGGTGGCAGGCTAAATGATTTAATTCTATTGTATAAAACGGAAAAGGTAACAGAGTGACTGTAAGATCATGAATAAAGTTTATAGAGCGTACCCTACAGCCTAGAACATTCATGAATAAATCTCAAAGAACAGCGCTTGTCTTATGCAATGGATAAGGCATTTTTGTCGCACAAAAATGTAAAAATGGAATCATCTTTCGGAGTCACTGCCTTGATCGAGGAAACAGTCTTATCTACAATGAGAGATCGAAAACTTTGGAAAGAAGTATCCATTTTTATGCAACGCCTTTCTTGGTTCCACAGCAGAGATGAACATGAATAAATGTCTTTCTTTCTTTGCCGTAAATTAACAAAAAGGAAAGCCTGTTTCTAATTTATGTATGCTGCAAGACCAGCAAAAAAAAGTCGGCAAAGAACTAAATGCTAAATGAGGCTGGAATGAGTTCTAATTGTGCTCGATCTTGTTCGTCTAAGCAAACAGGGCATTCACCTTTTATAAGACCTGGCAAAGTGAAAACAAAGGAATCTACTGAATCTGATATCTATTAACTAATAACTGGTATCAGTACCGCAACGAGGGGTAGTGCTTCCGAGCTGTCTTGAAATTTAGCGTTATATATTTTTTTTAGGGTCGCCAAAATACTTCGGTGAGGGACTGCGTACATGAAAACAGAAAACATCGACCACGAATTATTAATGGCGGAAAAATCGGATTTGTTGCCTTGACACTTCGCGAACACGTATGACAAAACAGACGAGGGGGAAGAGGTATTTCATGCTTCTCTTAGGCAGCAAAGAAAGTAAAATGTGCTGATGGTGGTTGATTGTAAAATACCTCTGAAATTTTTGTCATGTGTTCGAGCAAGAATTTGTGTAGATGCATAGCCACTTTGCTTAAACATGTAGCGCTATATCTCCCAGTCTGGATTTTTATGTTACTAAACAGTGACCCTTAAGAAGAAGCCAAAGCTAAAAGCTAAGGAAAATGGAACGAGCAAGAAGAAAAATGTTGATCACCTCGATGGAAAGATGCGTAGACAGTGAGTGGATAAAGTTAAGGGGAATGTCAGGCACTAACACTTAGCAATAACTAACCTCAGGAGGGTTCAACTAAGTTGATTTGTTTACATGCAATTATTACTAAGTGTAACAACAGACATCATGACAACAGTGAGCATCGAAGATTAGTCGTGTGAGGCATAAGGGTAGACAGAAGGAAATGACAGAATGCCACCCTGGCATGCAGCAATATTTCTGTAATCTGGCCTCACAACACCAAAGGGCGTCGATGCCAATTACAATGACAGATTTGTAAATTTATGAAAGCTAGTTTGCAGGTTTGTACTCCGACATAGTCCTATGTTCGTATAAATGTTACTAAAAGGCCTTTTTCGATAATCCTAAGCGGATCATCATTAAAAGATACCTATTATTGTAACAAAATGGCATCACGTGTTATATGTTAGCATTCACCACTTATTGTAATTATGTATGATTATGATAGCCGTTACAACTTGTAATTCTTAAAAAATATTTCCTGGGTTGCAATGCATGTGAACTGAAGACGTGAAATAATTCACCTCTTAGAAGAATAGTGTTTTGCCAAATCACATTATGTTGAAAGCACAATCATTAATCTGACGCAAGATAGACTTAGCAATCGGAAAATTAAGTACAGGGTAAGTTTGTTTTTGAAAAATAAATTATTTTCACTTCTTTCTTACTGTATAACATAAGAATTTCTTTTTATTTCTGTACGACTTTTTTGTGCATAATGATTTTTCTCCCTTTTCGAACGAGAGATCTCTGAAGATCACATTCTAAAGTTACTCTCTGGTCCCACGGCCAATACTCCATCTTAGATGGCAAGCGTTACTGTAGTAGATTCACATCAACCGTGCATTTGATGTCCAGGCCAGTCCCTTACGACGCTCCTGATTGGCTTTTGATAAGCCAATCACAGGGCTGGAAACTCTCAGTCTCTCGAGAGAGTTCACAAAGGCAGGATGTATATTCCACCTCTCCTGAGGGATACGTCTTTCAAAAGAGGTGGAACATATATCCTGCCTATGTGAACTCTCGAGAGAGACTGAGAGTTTGCAGCCCTGTCATTGGCTTATCGACAACCAATCAGGAACGTCATAAGGGACTGGCCTAGACATCAAATGCACGGTGGATGTGAACCTAATATAACTCCAATTTCTTTATTGCAACTGTTCACTTTCAACGACGTAAACACAAAACTTATAACAAAGTTTTGAAGTGGTAGCTAAAATTCTATTCTATCAGTCTGCAGCATTATTTCATTAGTTCTATGTTGCTGACAAAAAGAGTGGGAAAACAATGAAAAATCTAAAGCATTTTCACATTGAGGGCAGGTATGATAATTTAATTCGGGTGACATTAGGAGAAAGCTATACGAGTAACTGATATGACATTAGGACCCATTAACCATCTGAAGGCGTTTGGAGGTTAGTCTGCAAAGGTGGCGTACGTCAGCAAGAGGCGAGTGTGATCGTCATTATCCTAAATATAGCTACAGTGTACCCTGCGCCGTATCCCATATGCAGCCTACATGCGGCGCCCCCATTCATCTAGAAAACGCTGTCATAAACACTGCATAAATCCCTCAGGTAGACAGGAGAAGAGCTTAACTTCTATGAAGGGTTCTTTATCATCTCTTTGAAGCAGACAGCAAACGCCTGGGTGTTTACTGCCAAATCCTCGTTTTCCTAATGAAGGCAGTTTCGTTAGCTTTCACCATTCCTTGACATTTGTGTTACGAGCTGGATAATAAGTATGACAATGATACAAATCTTAAACATATGTATTTCCCTCGGCCTAAGAAACATTAATTTAATCAAGACCAAATTATTTAGAATCCTTGTACAGAGTCTTCCTCCCATTCTCTCTCTCTCTCTCATACAAACATTTGTGTGACGTAATCGTAGAAAGGAGGGAAGGTAACGAGTAGGGGTTGTTTCCTTAAAAACGACTTGTGTATTTCTTGATCTAAGAAATGAATGAAATACCTGGTGGTTAGTAGAAAGAGGCTGGTCATAGCCAGGGGTGGACAAATAGCATGAGGCTAGAGCATCACCTACCGCCCCTTCAAAAAAAAAAAAAAAAACAACAACAACTGATAATAGTGACGTTAACACCCACTGGAACCACTCCTTCGAAGATGAAAAGAAAAGACTTATAGTTGACTGCAGAAACATTAAAGTTTCTCTGTTCTTCATTATTCATAATGGAGTGAATCCTTATGTTTGGTTAGGGACGAAACAGAGACAAGTAAAAAAAAAAGCCCCGAAGTTTCTTCGACGCGATCGAATTTTCTGTACAGCATATAATGTTGCATGAAACTCTCAGCCACTGCCCATGGAACTTTCAGCAGCGGCAAATGAAACTTTCAGCCACGGCCAAGTGGTGGTCTATGTTGTAGGCACCTATGGCGTCGACAGACGCACGATCATGGTAAAATTTAACCTTAGATAAAATAAAATAAAAAATTTTGAGGCTAGAGGGCTGTAATTTGTTATGTTTGATGATTGGAGGGTGGATGATCAACATGCCAATTTGCAGCCCTCTAGCCTCAGTGGTTTTTAAGATCTAAGGGCGGACAGAAAAAGTGCAGACGGACAGACAAATAGCTATCTTAACAGTACCCAGAAAGAGGGAGACAACGATGATGTATCTATTGACGCATGATCAATTTTCCTGCTTCAAGCCCAAAGAAACGAACATTTCAACCCCCTTTGTTCATATGTAACTAAAATAATGAACCAGACAGAAAATTACTTGAAATAATAATTTAAGTTCATAACATAAAAAAACTAATTTAAAATCATGACGAACTTCACCCATGATGACAATGCATCGGTGCTACCCTGTTACTGTGAATTAGTATGTAAACAACAACATTTACGGAAATCGGAACATATCGAACAAGCTTCTTTCAAAATCATCCCGTTCAGAGGAGCGTCGCCGCCCCCATCTTCCAAGAGGAACATGCCACGTGGCACAGCTCCCGCGTGTCTGCAGACTACGTGTCCAAAACATTTTTCTTGGAAGCGGGCTGTTCTCGGCATCACGAGATGGATCAGTGTGCCAAATCGCGATATGGTATACTCGCAATTTGTCAGGAGTGACGAGAACCTCCCACAGGCAAAAGTTTGAGAATCTAGACATACCGGTCGACCCTAAATTCACAAGCAAACATGAGCGTCGGTTTCAAGAACCTCAGATTTTACGTGAGTTACGATTCATTCAAGAGCAGGAGTGAATGAAATAACAGAAATCAAAATCGTTTAGACTTTGGCAGAAATTTGTCATCTGAATTTTCTATCTTCGTTTCGACGTGAACGTAGTTTCAGGTAGTGTTTAAACAGATGATTTTTTTTAAATTACTATACAATTTGGGAACTGCAGCGTAAAACCATCTTACTAAATTTTACCAAGCAGTTAACGGAGATCTGTTTCTACCAGAGACGTGGATCCTAAGTAGCGTTGCACCATTAGCACTTTGAGAGAGAGAGAGAGAGAGAGAGAGAGAGAGAGAGAGAGAGAGAGAGAGAGAGAGAGAGAGAGAGAGAGAGAGGAATAAATCGAAAGGAGTATGATAGTCAGCCGGAGAATATAGTATTATGAAGTCAGCCTCCATGACTCGGGAAACAAAGTACGCATGTACAAGAAAGCTACAATAATATACGCAACGTGAAACACTTTCAGCTTCCAGGTTTTCTAAGATTCAAAATAACTTCACTATTGTTATTAATTGCAGGGAAATGAAAAGGGAAACCTCCCACCGTCACAGGGAAACTGGACTGTTCTTGTGAACTGAATTCTAACTGAAGTACCAGTCGGCTATGAAGGCAAAAGGATCCATTTTACATAATACATACAGATACTTGACGCGATCTGATCTATAGTCGAACCAAAATGTCGTGAAGGATGGCAGGAGGTGTCATCAGAATGCTTCGTATTTGAATCTAAAAGTTTAGGACTTTTTCCCCTGTAGACAAATGGAAAAATCTCATCGGTTTATTAGTAAATCCGCATTAAGTTCTGTACTGGATGATGCGAGACAAATCCCTCCACCCCCACTTTCGTTTCTTAATTTTTTTCCCTTATAAATTTACAGGGGAGTCTATACTCTGGTTTACGAAAGGTTGAGGCTCAAGGGTGATTAGCACTGCTGCCATATTTTCTTAAACCAGTTCAAACTCTTCAGGAAAAACGGTAACGATTTGGTCGATTTGGCAGATATTTTGAGCGGCGCTCCCATTTCCTCGTGTAAGGGTCATAGTAATAAGCAAATTGTCTGTCACCTCCCTATAATCGTCGGTACAAAACCAAAACACGAAGATCAAAACAGTATACTACTTGGACCTTAATGTACATTGTTCGAAATGCCCAACACAAAATTTAATTATTAATTACGGTCACACACACACACACACACACACACACACACACACACACATATATATATATATATATATATATATATATATATATATATATATATATATATATAGCGAATACCACGGGAAATGATAGTCAGGAATCCAAGCGCTTTCGTCTTTATTCAGACATCGTCAGTAGCTCCTTGACGATGTCTGAATAAAGACGAAAGCGCTTGGATTCCTGACTATCATTTCCCGTGGTATTCGCTTATTTATGAAGTCACGTGCATCTACTGTGATTTTTTAAGCATATATATATATATATATATATATATATATATATATATATATATATATATATATATATAGCAGGTCAGTGAATACACATATAAAACCTCCAGGGGATGTCCATGAAATTTACATCCAGCCTTAAACGAATCATTGAACATGAGATACCATGCCTTAAAGTCAAACTCATATCCAGCAATCCCTGCACAATTGGTTCCTTTTTTAACTATAAAGATCGCCTTCAGCCTTTTATGCGATCCAACGTTATATATAAATTTACATGCCCTGGATGTCCGGGCTCTTACGTCGGATCAACTCGAAGGCTGTTAAGGGTCAGATATTGCTCTCACTTGGGCTTCAGCTTTCGCACTGGTCAGAGAATACAACCTGAATTTTCCAACATCAGAAATCATGCTTTTAATTGCAAAATTGAAGTACAAAAAGAACAGTTTTCCATAATAGACCATGTCAAACATCCTGACCATTTAACCACCCTTGAGTCTTTATATATCAAGAGGCTTGTTCCCTCTCTTGATAGTAACACGTCCTCAGCAACTCTGTACCTGGCATAGTTGGAGTCGTTACTTTTAAATTGTCTTGGTTCATTCCATCTTCTCTCCTCACAATGAACGGCTGGTGTTTAAGCAGTCTCTTTTAACCTGTTTTTTTCATTTTTACTTTGTTCTTTTATGTAATTTTAAGACTATTTTTAATATATGTGAATTCCTGTTTTTTACACTTTTATTGTTTGTTATTTATAAATGTGTCTTTATCTTTCACAGACTGATGATGCACAGAGAATTTCATGGGCGAAACGTTTCTTAGAATAAATTTATGTTTTAATCGTTGTATCATGGACATCCCCTGGAGGTTTTATAATATTATATATATATATATATATATATATATATATATATATATGTGTGTGTGTATACCTTCTGTGTAAATAAGTAGGTAGATACGTTAACGTAAGCATGCATATACATGGCATATATTACTTTAAAACGAAGCCACTTGTGATTAAAAGCAAATAGCTGAGCAGTACGGTCGAGTATCTCCACTCTCAGGATTAACCTAAACCTTGAGGTTAATCCTGAAAATGTACCTTTTTGGATTAGGATTAATAACTTTCGGTAAGATGGGAAACGTGTCAACGCCGCTAGCTAATTGTAGGAGAGTTTCAACCGTTCGTAGCTAGAGTATAGTGAATGACAATGTACATATACAAAACGCTGTTATATATAGACGAAGATGAAGGACCAAACGAATCTTATGTCTGTATAATGAGTTAAATCCTAATCATGCAAGCTGGAATTTCAATCCTTTAAAGAACGTGACCCCAGTACCCGATAAAATCTTTTAGTAAGATCAGCTTGGAGGTAGTCTTATTCTGGGATAAGTAGAGCAAGCAAAAGATTATAAAAGGTTATCTCTTATCAAATCTCTACATCTGTATGCTTCAATAGGTCAGCCATACATTGCCTTTGTGTTTCTGTGATAGACTATCGTTTTATATGTTAAAGTATAAAAAATGTCTTTTCAGGATTCTAAGATCGCTAGAGTAGGGCCAGGAAAAGAATGCAGCTCTGCCAGATCTATTTATCCTTTTAAATCTCAGCCTTGAGGATAATCCCTTGTTTATGCCTTTACCCGAGATCTGTCATTTCCTGTAGTACTTCGTTTTCTAAAGAAACAAAGAGTAAATTTGGTTGTTCTTAATGATTTTCCTTTCTTTATGTGTTTTTTGGAAATAATCATGCAGATCACGTGATACTGCCATAATTTCAAGCCATTGGATCATTGTCCATACTCTACTTTCGCAGTTATTTTTATAGAGTATGTGTGTGTAATCCCTTTTCGGTCTATATGCGCGCACACAAACACACAAACACGCAAGTTACTCGAGGTGGCATGTAGAAGAAATGAAAGCAAAATGCGGGATATATACAGAGCGAACACTCCATCTGTGTGCTTAATCAGCCTTTACCGCTGAGGTTTTAGGTTTAATTAAGTAGATCGGTTTCCTTATGGGTAAAATGACCCAAATTTTCCTAACTGCGAACGATATAGTCCGGGAGAAACCTCCTGTCACCCGCCACATTTTGGTTTTACTGCAGTACAGTAACCATAACGAATCCCTTCTATTCGCATTAGTTTACTAAAATGTGCTTTGCTTTAAAATGTAAACACAATCGAATCATCGCGTTCACAAAAATACATTTTATCCAGCATGAAACTATCAACTTACAAATTTCCCTATTTTTAGGAGGATTACAATTTCAGCTCCGAGAGGGAAAAGAACTAATTGGAAGTCATTCACAACAAATCTGTCGAGATAAAATGCTGTGATAGAGCCAAATCCGGTTTGAGGCCGAGTCTGACAATGAGATCGTTCGTCACTTATTAACTTGGGTGACATCTACAACATGCCATGAAAAGCTAGGGAAGACACGAGCAATACCAAATATGTATGCAATTACAACAAAATAGAACAGTCTCACTGGTGCGTTTCAGTCAAAAGAAAGCTAATTCTCCAGAGAGAGAGAGAGAGAGAGAGAGAGAACGCGCATTTATTTTTTATTCTTAAAGAAATATTTTAGAAGCACGCTTACTTTATTTAAAGGTTTCTTTGTCTCCGCATAGCTGAGGCAAATACAACAATAAACCCCTTACCGAAATACTAATGATCAGTAATTAAATAAACACAATAACGAGGAATCATATGCTTTATGAGATCTTCTTGAGGAAATAAATTTTGAGGTAATGAGCTCAGGGTTAAAATGGTTTTCATGACATTTTTACAAATCGGAGCAGGAGCAGATGACGGTAAAAGCTTAAGGGCTCTGAAGGATACCTTCAGTCTTTAAACACATGAAAGCAAGAAAGTTAATGGAAGAAGTAACATATAGTATGCATAAAAAATAAAAGAATTTATCCTACAGATATCCTATTTGAATTGAGTGGAGGACACATCAGCCACAAAGGGCTACCCTGTCTCTTCCATGCTTCAACAGGAAGGACCTGAGCAGGGCCCCTCAGTTAACCAGAGATCTTGGACTCCACAATAAAGACCGCAAGGAGGCCCACTTTATAAAACAGAAACGCGTGGCCACTCTTTTAAGTAACAGAATGTTCATGGCAGCACCCAGGACCAAAGATTCCCTCCGGATTCCCCAGAGGATATATCTGTTACAACTCCTTTGATCTCCAAGCGCGGGGCAGCGCTTTGGTGCTACATAGTTTTAATTAAGACAATAAAATTAACTGGAAGAGTGCAAGAATTATTTTTAAAAGTGTCATTTCTCACGTGAGAAGATTGGCTGAAAGCTCTGCAATGAACATGGGAAAATCTGTTGAGGTTAATAAGACCTTTACAGATGAGGACCCTTTAATTAACTGGTATGGCTTAACACTACATTAAGCATTTTATTTTCAAATCTGACAATGAGTGAGTGGATCCTGATGACCTGTGTTATTTTGTCTTAATTAAATGTACTTGACTATAGAGGCTATCCTCCGGGAATTCCGGAGGGAATGTTTGGCTCCTTGGCAGAGAAGCCCAAAGCCTCCGTCTTATCAAATGGACCTTTGCGGCTTAATTGTAGAGCCCAGGTACTCCGTTTATCTAACGGAACCTGCTCACGTCCTTCCTGTAGGAGCCTGGAAGAGGCAGTGTGCCCACTTTCTTTGCCTTGCTTTTGGCCAATACACCCTCCACACAATTCAAAATGGGTATTTGTCACTTTTTGTCCCATGCCTTTTCTGGCAACATTTTGGCACGTGTTGAAATTATTTTGAATGATCTGATTAGCGCAAGACCGAAATTGAGTGTCATTTTCAAAACTGGCGTACGGGGAACGAAATTGGATCTGCTCCCAAAAATGCCAAAATCGTTCGAAACGAAGCAAAGAGAGCTACCTCATTTATACCAAAAATTGAGTCCATTGAATTTTTGAAGTCGGATGGACTTTCTTTTGTTTTTTTTAATGGCCCATCATGTTTATTTCCTTATTCTTTCCCTCTCTCACTTCCCCCTCTCCTTCTCTGCGTCTGTATAGTTTAAAGATCGACATTACTCTCTCTCTTTCTCTCTCTCTCTCTCTCATTTAACTAAGACTATTCGCAGCCCATCAAGATACAGTGAATGCACTAGTGATTACTTTCTGTTGATTTTCCAAATCCATCTTTATACTTCGTCAAGAAGAGGACAAAGAACGAGTCTTCTCTTGCTCTAACGATATTTGACTAGGTTGAATATTTAACGGACTTGAATAATAGAATCTTACCTAATTTCGTGACGAGTCTACAGTCATTTTTACTGAGCGGTGGTAAATTAAACTGGCTTTAACTAATAACGTCTCATCCACCATAATCTTCCAGAGTGTTGGCTCTTGTCAGGAGATTAGTAATTTCACTTATTTTGAATATCACTTAAATGAGCCTTGACTTAACCCCACTTGATACCCGTCTTCTATTTTCTTCGTTTCATTGATGGAAATAAGGAAAATATTAGGGTAGTTAACAGATCCCAGAGAAACATAACTTATGCAAGGAAAAGGACAGACGTAGCATCGTCAGTTATTCCAAACCCCAAATCAAGAACCACGTGTTTAACGAGTTCTGGAAAAAGCTCTTTACCGACTTGTGAGCGGATTTCAGATCAGGTATAACAACTCCCTATCACCACTGAGGTATACGTTACCAAGCACGGAAACTTGAAAAAATGTAAATAAAAAGCAAATAAATTCTCAGGATTCCTTCTGGTAGATATTGAAAAGCTGGGGAATTTGTGATGTAATTATTGAAAGGTTCAAAGATACTTAGATAGACTGAAAGGACAGCCCACCCATTTAGCAGGAATTGTAGATAAATAACCAACAATATTAACCACTTATGGGCGTTAAATATAATCACAGAAAGACCTGTCTGCTTAAACTTTTAGTCCTGCGTTACATGTTATGTTGAGGAATGACACGAAGTCAGACCATTATGAAAGCTTGAAATTCCTCAGATGAATCGAAGAAACAGCTATTGCAAAATGAACGCGAATTATCAAAATTGCTATTTTTATTTTCATCTGTCTTTTATTTTACTCGTCTTTCGCGTCTATTTGACCTATCAGGGGAGGTCTACTGTGCTGAAGCGTGTTAAGCAAGTTGATGACCTCATTTTGAAAATTAATTGTTTTGACAGTTATTGACTACAATATCCAGTTTAGTCATTGGTAATGATCCACTTTTACTGACGTCATGCCCAGTAGACTGAACTGATCAACATTACTTCTTTGCCATCATGCTGTCTGTCTCGACATTGTGTGAGGAATTTTAAAGTTTGTAAAGTCCCCATCACGAGACGCTGCGTTCTGTATACAAACCTTGTAGGCCGACGTGAAGCTTTTATTAAAATACAATAACATACCCCTTGTCTGAGTCTATGAGGGTCACTTTACTTCATTTTATACTTGACGATAATCAAGATCACTACCTGTTTTGAATCCTTTCTTCACTGTTGACATGAAATATCCTAATAATAATAATAATAATAATAATAATAATAATAATAATAATAATAATAATAATAATAATAATAATAATAACAGATGCAATTCGAGAAGTAATTCTGCGATTAGAAAGAAAAAAACTCTTTCCATCAAATTGGAAAGATCCATGAAAAGAAACAACAGCAGAATATGAATTCAAAAACTTTTATCATAAATATGAGCAACGAACCCTGTAAATTTATGGAAATGATCAACATCAATCTTACTATAACTCAGAACGAGATTCCCTTTAACTTAGGCATTCATGTATGATGACTAACTATTACTTTCCATCAGTTCATGTATTAACATATTCTGTCACTGGCCGATTATTATAGTTGTTTAATTGTAAAACAATGTCTTGAATTCTCTCCATAAGTTCATGTATTAACATAATATACCACTAGCCGCTTATTGTAGTTTTTACTTGTAAATCAATGTCTTGAATTCTTCCAAATTGATTAACCGACAGTGGCCTAACTAAGACAGTATCGGGTACTAAAATTTTACCAGATTTAACATCTTATTTATACGAAGAATGAGACGAAACGCCCCTTTAAATGTAAAAAAAGAAAACTCGAAAGCGAGATTTAACCTGCAAATTATGTCAGTATTACAAGCAACGACAAGAAAATTACGTTTAAGCGATTAGGGAATTGGCATCGCTTTTTACTTTCATTCCGTCCGCTGACAAATCTATAAACACAAGAAGGTTAAACGGACAGACACGACTTGGTGAAGGGTATACAACCTACAAGAGGACAAGGAAAGCGCAGACAAAGTTACGTAAAACGCCCTGGTAAGACCAACCACTGACTGGATAAATCTGTCCGACTATAGTGCTGAAGTTCGTTGGGCTTAGTCCACTAAGCCACAATGGCCTTTTTACACGATGCTGAGATCCGATTAGGGAGTGTTTTTGGAGATTTGCTCAATGCAGACACCTGAAGTTGTCATGTAGATAAAGATAAAAAATATAGAACAAAATATGTCAAAAAACAAAGAAGACACATCAGTCAGGTATTGTTGTTTCGAGATGTATGCACAACCACACATACAATATATATATATATATATATATATATATATATATATATATATATATATATATATATATTTCTGTTTTACATCGGCATCACTTAGTAGCACCCTGGCCTCTCATTTGAGAGACTGAGGTTTGATCCCGATATGAGTCGGATATATATTTCTGTGAAACACATGCTCTGTGTTGATTACCTCTCTCTCTCTCTCTCTCTCTCTCTCTCTCTCTCTCTATATATATATATATATATATATATATATATATATATATATATATATATATATATATATATATATGTGTGTGAGTGTGTGCTTATATAAATATAATGACGTAGCTATGAACATTTTTGGCGAGTGAATTAATTCTGTCCACTTCAAAATAAATGGCTTAGATTTTGCCGCAGATTCACGACGGAGCTCTGTCAAAAAATATTTGATAAACAAATATCAAGGTCTACCAGCAATGACCATTTTGAATTAAACGAAACAGCTGGTAGGAAAACGTCAGGCCGTGAAGAAAAACAGCCTTTTACCTTGAAAAAAGGAAACGGAAAAAAACTACTTGTTTGTTTTCCCTCACTCGGTATTCAAATTATTGTCACTGAAAATTAGAAAGGATAGCTCCCTGGGGAGAACAAAACGAGACTCGGGTGTCACTTTCTTATTAAGATCACGTTGCTTCGCTTCAAAGTATCCTGCTTTGGTCAATACCCCCTCACAAAATATAAGAGAAATATGTATGTAGTATGTATGTGTATGTATGTATGTATATGTATGTATGTATGTATGTATGTATGTAGTGTATTGTAAACCGCGCAATAACGACGATATACTAGGGGATATCGACTGATAGACGATGAAGATATTATATTTTCGGTACAGGGCGCTCGAGACGTGTGTAACATGGCGCCATCACATACTTTCCGAAACGTGTGTAACATGGCACCTTCACATACTTTCCGAAATGTGTCGAACGTGGCGCCATCACATACAAGGAGAATCAAGCAACATATGTTAGTCGAAAGCTCTCGTGTCTTCTCTCTTAAAACTATCGTATTGAACGCTTAATCAGACGCCACTGGCAAAGACTTACGAGAGCAGCATCGCGCGAGAACAAGTAAACAAGATTAATAAAGCTGTTTACCTTCCGAAGTTCACCTCAAGGTCTAAAGAAGGTTTTCAGGGTCTCTGGTGCCAGCTTAGAGAGGGAGAGAGGAGGAAGGAAATTGCTGCTTCGTCGAGAAGCTGCTTAAAGGCGTCCGTATTTTCGTCCTTCTCTTTAACCTTTTATGTTTGAGGTGGAGGTCAGCATGTACTGTAAAGTAAAAAATCATTTCTTTGTACATCACACCATGCACACGCACACACACACACAGAGAGAGAGAGAGAGAGAGAGAGAGAGAGAGGAGAGAGAGAATTAATGGTTTGAAACAAACACAAAGGCAGATTTAGATATACACAGATGGGGGGTCCACTTATGAAGTTTACAGAGATGATAAAAAAAGAAAGAAAAATGGAAGGAAAGGTAGTTTTAAGCAAACGACAATACAGAAGAATGCCTTACACATATGGAAGAAGAAGAAGAAGAAGAAGAAGAAGAAGAAGAGAGAGAGAGAGAGAGAGAGAGAGAGAGAGAGAGAGAGAGAGAGAGATAAGGTTGTGAAGATAAAAAGCGAACACAAATAACTGCTAAGGACGTAGACACCTAAGGAACGCCAAGAATGTCTGAATTTGCTGAGAATAAAAAAAAGGGAGAGAGAGAGAGAGAGAGAGAGAGAGAGAGAGAGAGAGAGAGAGAGAGAGAGAGATGCCTTTTCTGACAAACAGAAAATCTGAGCAATAAGAAAACAGCAAAAATGATTCATGATGGTCATGGTGAATATGTATGAACAAAAATTAGGTGCAGAATTTAGGTGTGACACCTCAGTTTATGCACTATTCCAATACTTATTATACTTAACGTTGCTAGGAAATAATGAGATACTTAGAATATAAATGCTTAGACAGGATGTTCATAATATTAGCAAGAGGCCAATGGTTCTTGCAGTATGGCGCTCATACTGTGAGCATTGGTTGGTCATTTATACTTTATGGCATTGATTTCTTGTAGGTAAGTTGCTTACATTCAGTGGTTCTCATTTAATTTCTACATTTTACAGTAACGGCAAAACATTAAAAAAGGAAGAAAAAACAAAAGAGAGAGAGAGAGAGAGAGAGAGAGAGAGAGAGAGAGCCCAACATAGCTCTGTACTGCCCTTGAGTTACAAATTTTCAGAAGTTTATTATGAAGGCTTGCAATATTTATTTTGTCCCTTCTCATTTTGGACAACAAACGTCAGAAATCACAGAAAGTTATACTTGTAATATTGCAGTTATACTTAGTGGGTTAAATACGCTCACATATACTGAAACATTCTATAAGAAAAGCCGGATTAAATGACCGTGAGCACTATAATAATGATAATGATAATGATGAAGAATTTAGGCCAAACGCCATGCGCTGGGAACTATGAGGTCATTCAGCGCTGAAGCGGAAATTAACAATAAAAAGGTTTGAAAGGTGTAACAGGAGCAAATCTCACAATTATACTATGAAGGGGAAAAGCAAGATGGAAGAAAGAAAATATGAACGGAGGTACAGTAAAATTAATATAAAGGGGCTGCAGGTAGGGGCGGAGGGGACGCTGCAAAGAACCGTATGTAGTGCTTACAGTGCACCACATGAGGGACACTGACGGTACTATCTCCCTACTTGATATAATAATAATAATAATAATAATAATAATAATAATAATAATAATAATAATAATAAAATAAACAAAGATCCCCTCCATGAAAGCCTACAACACCAAGAAATTAAGGGAGAAAACAAGTGAGGTCAATGAAATAATGGGCATAATACACACCACCAGTATCACAGAAACAAATAACTTGACATATGCAGGAGCAAGATTAGTAGCAGAACTGATGGGGATACGAACACCAACACCACCAGCACAACCAACCCAACAGAAACCAAAACAGCAACCTCCTTGGAAAAGGCGCCTGGAAAAGCAAATCATGGTGATGAGATCTGACTTGAGTAAACTGAAAGAGATGGCAGAAAAAAGGCTAAGAAGCAAGAAAACAAGGGAGGAACTCAACGAGAAATACAAAGTACAAAAGAGGGGACTAAACAACACAATAGAAGATGTAAAACAGAGGCTTAAGGCCAAAGCACATAAGATCCAACGGTACATGAACAGGAATAAGGGATACCAACAGAACAAACTATTCGGAACCAACCAGAGACTATACAGCCAACTAAGAGGGGATGACAACCACCAGAAATTCCTGAAGCCGAACCAAGTAAGAGACTCTGGGAAAACATATGGAGCAATCCGGTATCACACAACAAACATGCAACATGGCTCCAGGAAGTCAAGGAAGAAGAAACAGGGAGAATAAAACAAAGATTCACAGAGATCACGACAGACACAGTCAGACACCAACTAAAGAAAATGCCAAACTGGAAAGCCCCAGGTCCCGATGAAGTCCATGGATACTGGCTGAAAAACTTCAAGGCCCTACACCCACGAATCGCAGAACAACTCCAGCATTGTATCTCAAATCACCAAGCACCCAAATGGATGACCACAGGAAGAACATCCTTAGTACAAAAAGACAAGAGTAAGGGAAATATAGCCAGTAACTACAGGCCTATCACCTGTCCTACCAATAATGTGGAAGTTACTAACAGTATCATCAGTGAAAGGCTATACAATTACCTAGAGGAGACAAACACCATCCCCCACCAACAGAAAGGCTGCAGAAGGAAGTGTAGGGGCACAAAAGACCAGCTCCTGATAGACAAAATGGTAATGAAGAACAGTAGGAGAAGGAAAACCAACCTAAGCATGGTATGGATAGACTATAAGAAAGCCTTCGACATGATACCACACACATGGCTAATAGAATGCCTGAAAATATATGGGGCAGAGGAAAACACCATCAGCTTCCTCAAAAATACAATGCACAACTGGAATACAATACTTACAAGCTCTGGAATAAGACTAGCAGAGGTTAATATCAGGAGAGGGATCTTCCAGGGCGACTCACTGTCCCCACTACTCTTCGTAGTAGCCATGATTCCCATGACAAAAGTACTACAGAAGATGGATGCCGGGTACCAACTCAAGAAAAGAGGCAACAGAATCAACCATCTGATGTTCATGGACGACATCAAGCTGTATGGTAAGAGCATCAAGGAACTAAATACCCTAATCCAGACTGTAAGGATTGTATCTGGGGACATCAGGATGGAGTTTGGAATAGAAAATGCGCCTTAGTCAACATACAAAAAGGCAAAGTAACGAGAACTGAAGGGATAAAGCTACCAGATGGAGCAACATCAAACACATAGATGAGACAGGATAAAAATACCTGGGAATAATGGAAGGAGGGGATATAAAACACCAAGAGATGAAGGACACGATCAGGAAAGAATATATGCAGAGACTCAAGGCGATACTCAAGTCAAAACTCAATGGAGGAAATATGATAAAAGCCATAAACACATGGGCAGTGCCAGTAATCAGATACAGCGCAGGAATAGTGGAATGGACGAAGGCAGAACTCCGCAGCATAGATCAGAAAACCAGGAAACATATGACAATACACAAAGCACTACACCCAAGAGCAAATACGGACAGACTATACATAACACGAAAGGAAGGAGGGAGAGGACTACTAAGTATAGAGGACTGCGTTAACATCGAAAACAGAGCACTGGGGCAATATCTGAAAACCAGTGAAGACGAGTGGCTAAAGAGTGCATGGGAAGAAGGACTAATAAAAGTAGACGAAGACCCAGAAATATACAGAGACAGGAAAAAGACAGACAGAGAGGACTGGCACAACAAACCAATGCACGGACAATACATGAGACAGACTAAAGAACTAGCCAGCGATGACACATGGCAATGGCTACAGAGGGGAGAGCTAAAGAAGGAAACTGAAGGAATGATAACAGCGGCACAAGATCAGGCCCTAAGAACCAGATATGTTCAAAGAACGATAGACGGAAATAACATCTCTCCCATATGTAGGAAGTGCAATACGAAAAATGAAACCATAAACCACATAGCAAGTGAATGCCAGCACTTGCACAGAACCAGTACAAAAAGAGGCATGATTCAGTGGCAAAAGCCCTCCACTGGAGCCTGTGCAAGAAACATCAGCTACCTTGCAGTAATAAGTGGTACGAGCACCAACCTGAAGGAGTGATAGAAAACGATCAGGCAAAGATCCTCTGGGACTATGGTATCAGAACGGATAGGGTGATACGTGCTAACAGACCAGACGTGACGTTGATTGACAAAGTAAAGAAGAAAGTATCACTCATTGATGTCGCAATACCATGGGACACCAGAGTTGAAGAGAAAGAGAGGGAAAAAATAGATAAGTATCAAGATCTGAAAATAGAAATAAGAAGGGATATGGGATATGCCAGTGGAAATCATACCCATAATCATAGGAGCACTAGGCACGATCCCAAGATCCCTGAAAAGGAATCTAGAAAACTAATAGGCTGAAGTAGCTCCAGGACTCGTGCAGAAGAGTGTGATCCTAGAATCGGCACACATAGTAAGAAAAGTGATGGACTCCTAAGGAGGCAGAATGCAACCCGGAACCCCACACTATAAATACCACCCAGTCGAATTGGAGGACTGTGATAGAGCTAAAAAAAAAAAAATAAATAAAATAAAATAAAAAATATAATAATTAAAATGAAAACTTCAAGGCCCTACACCCACGAATAGCAGAACAACTCCAGCATTGTATCTCAAATCACCATGCACCCAAATGGATGACCACAGGAAGAACATCCTTAGTACAAAAAGACAAGAGTAAGGGAAATATAGCCAGTAACTACAGGCCTATCACCTGCCTACCAATAATGTGGAAGTTACTAACAGGTATCATCAGTGAAAGGCTATACAATTACCTAGAGGAGACAAACACCATCCCCCACCAACAGAAAGGCTGCAGAAGGAAGTGTAGGGGCACAAAAGACCAGCTCCTGATAGACAAAATGGTAATGAAGAACAGTAGGAGAAGGAAAAACCAACCTAAGCATGGCATGGATAGACTATAAGAAAGCCTTCGACATGATACCACACACATGGCTAATAGAATGCCTGAAAATATATGGGGCAGAGGAAAACACCATCAGCTTCCTCACAAATACAATGCGCAACTGGAATACAATACACTTACAAGCTCTGGAATAAGACTAGCAGAGGTTAATATCAGGAGAGGGATCTTCCAGGGCGACTCACTGTCCCCACTACTCTTCGTAGTAGCCATGATTCCCATGACAAAAGTACTACAGAAGATGGATGCCGGGTACCAACTCAAGAAAAGAGGCAACAGAATCAACCACCTGATGTTCATGGACGACATCAAGCTGTATGGTAAGAGCATCAAGGAAATAGATACCCTAATCCAGACGGTAAGGATTGTATCTGGGGACATCAGGATGGAGTTTGGAATAGAAAAATGTGCCTTAGTCAACATACAAAAAGGCAAAGTAACGAGAACTGAAGGGATAAAGCTACCAAATGGGAGCAACATCAAACACATAGATGAGACAGGATAAAAATACCTGGGAATAATGGAAGGAGGGGATATAAAACACCAAGAGATGAAGGACACGATCAGGAAAGAATATATGCAGAGACTCAAGGCGATACTCAAGTCAAAACTCAATGGAGGAAATATGATAAAAGCCATAAACACATGGGCAGTGCCAGTAATCAGATACAGCGCAGGAATAGTGGAATGGACGAAGGCAGAACTCCGCAGCATAGATCAGAAAACCAAGAAACATATGACAATACACAAAGCACTACACCCAAGAGCAAATACGGACAGACTATACATAACACGAAAGGAAGGAGGGAGAGGACTACTGAGTATAGAGGACTGCGTCAACACCGAGAACAGAGCACTGGGGCAATATCTGAAAACCAGTGAAGACGAGTGGCTAAAGAGTGCATGGGAAGAAGGACTAATAAAAGTAGACGAAGACCCAGAAATATACAGAGACAGGAGAATGACAGACAGAACAGAGGACTGGCACAACAAACCAATGCACGGACAATACATGAGACAGACTAAAGAACTAGCCAGCGATGACACATGGCAATGGCTACAGAGGGGAGAGCTAAAGAAGGAAACTGAAGGAATGATAACAGCGGCACAAGATCAGGCCCTAAGAACCAGATATGTTCAAAGAACGATAGACGGAAATAACATCTCTCCCATATGTAGGAAGTGCAATACGAAAAATGAAATCATAAACCACATAGCAATCGAATGCCCAGCACTTGCACAGAACCAGTACAAAAAGAGGCATGATTCAGTGGCAAAAGCCCTCCACTGGAGCCTGTGCAAGAAACATCAGCTACCTTGCAGTAATAAGTGGTACGAACACCAACCTGAGGGAGTGATAGAAAACGATCACGCAAAGATCCTCTGGGACTATGGTATCAGGACGGATAGGGTGATACGTGCAAACAGACCAGACGTGACGTTGATAGACAAAGTCAAGAAGAAAGTATCACTCATTGATGTCGCAATACCATGGGACACCAGAGTTGAAGAGAAAGAGAGGGAAAAAATGGATAAGTATCAAGATCTGAAAATAGAAATAAGAAGGATATGGGATATGCCAGCTGAAATCATACCCATAATCATAGGAGCCCTAGGCACGATCCCAAGATCCCTGAAAAGGAATCTAGAAAAACTAGAGGCTGAAGTAGCTCCGGGCCTCATGCAGAAGAGTGTGATCCTAGAAACGGCGCACATAGTAAGAAAAGTGATGGACTCCTAAGGAGGCAGGATGCAACCCGGAACCCCACACTATAAATACCACCAAGTCGAATTGGAGGACTGTGATAGAGCAAAAAAAAAAAAAAAAAAAAAAAATGATAATAATAATATCCTAGTGAAGAATAATCTAATTAGAAATAACAAAACGAACTTGTACATTTTTTTTCTATAAAAAAAGCATAATAATGTAAGCGATTTTTTTTTTTTTTTTTTTTTTTACAAATTTATTCTCTAAATGACATCAAATACTGGAAGCCGGTTTCGAAATATGGGATTTCAGCGTTGTCCAGAATTATCGTGAACAGTCAGACAGTGGTGTACTTACTGCTGGCTGAGATCAATAGATACGGCGAGACCATATAACCTTTCTGTCTCCCACCTTCTCCAGAGAGAGAGAGAGAGAGAGAGAGAGAGAGAGAGAGAGAGAGAGAGAGAGAGAGAGTTTAAAAAGTTGAAGTTGCACCGGGTATCAGTTGGTAAACTTTCTGTTTTTATCCTTTAGGGCTTGAGAGAGAGAGATTCTAAAAGTTGAACAGGTACAGAGTATCACTTGGTGAACATTTTATCCTGTTGTGCTTAACATAGAATGAGAGAGAGAGAGAGAGAGAGAGAGAGAGAGAGAGAGAGAGAGAGAGAGAGAGA
This sequence comes from Macrobrachium nipponense, assembly GCF_015104395.2. NCBI lineage: Eukaryota > Metazoa > Arthropoda > Malacostraca > Decapoda > Palaemonidae > Macrobrachium > Macrobrachium nipponense. The sequence continues at coordinate 68,451,075 of NC_087208.1, read as the reverse complement.
GAGAGGAGGTCCCGATGTGAGAATAAAAAGGGAAGAAAATACTCTGTCTGGAAACTTTTAATGGCAAAACTTGAAAATTATGATGCTGGAATGAGCAGATCCGCCTTCAATATACATTACTAAGGACTTTGAACGGAGCCTCTGCGTAAAGTTGTAATCTACTTAACATCAGTGAGAGTTTTGTTAGTTATTCTTGACTCTTAAGAAAGGGTTGCGAGGGAAACGTTAGAGACGCTGAATAATAATAATAATAATAATAATAATAATAATAATAATAATAATAATAATAATAATAATAATAATAATAATAATTATAATAATAAGACAACGTGTCAGAAGAAAGCCCATTCAGTTAAAAGTAAACTAGAAATATGTGAACTCAAGCCATTAGTAGGTGTATGCAAATCTAACGGTAGTTTTGTTCTTTGTTAAGTCACTTGACGCTTTTTTATTAATATTATTATTGGAGAAACAAATCCACAGTTATGTAAATGTACATATAAGGGGATAAGGGGAACCGAACAGATTCCCGAAAGCTATCCTTAAAGTTTCAAATTTAAATATACGTAAATTTACATAACTGTGGAATTGTTTCTCCATTTGAAGACTCGTGCTGCTATGAGGATTTTATTATTATTATTATTATTATTATTATTATTATTATTATTATTATTATTATTATTATTATTATTATTATTATCATTATTATTTATGAAAAAGAAGTAAACCATACAAGTTTCCGCATTGCAGTGCATGCATACGCAAAAATCAATAAAAATATTAAGATGTATAGAAACAAAGGCAGATTTACTAACAAGATAAAAAAAGACGTTGCAGAGTTAGGCAAAAAGAGCAAGGAAATGGCACTCGGCCCTCAAGAGGAGCATTACACCTCATCGAACTCATAATCATTGGCCCTCAAGTATCATCATTTTCATTATCAAATGATGGAAATTATTCATTATCAGAAAATGGAAACTACATGACTTATAGCCCGATGTTTTCATAAACATTTATTTCATAGTCTATAGCTTGGATATGTGACTTATTAAGTTTCAATATCCTGAGTGGTATGGGAAACTCTCTCTCTCTCTCTCTCTCTCTCTCTCTCTGTGAAAATGAGGAACTTGATAAATATGATTAGCATTCAAGTGTAGCTGTCACTCTGGCGTCACGCCCATACACATCCAAGCGGAATGCTGTTCTGCAGATAAGTTAGATAATATTTCCCTTTTATACAAAGATGATGATGTAGGTGAAAAATCCCCAGGAAATGTTTATTGACTAACTTTTTTTTTTTAACTCCTGCTGCTCGTTGTTACTAACCAGACGTCCCCCATTTTTTTTTCTCTCTCTCTCTCCCTCTCTCTCTCTCTTTCTCTCTCTCTCTCTCCTCTCCCTCTCTCTCTCTCACATAAACACGCGTACAGCGAAGGACATATTTAAGTGAACGACAACCAAACAACACACCACTTAATTCCGTGTCCCTTTCTTTGACGTCATTCGATCGCAACAGTATTCCGGAGTGCCACTTGCATCGTCAAACATAGTCTGAGTAACTACGTGCTGATGTCCAGACGGGGTTGCAGGGGTGAATGCAAATTTGCAGCGTTTCTAACGAGCAATAGACTCGGGGACCTCAAAGTTTTCTCGCTATCTACGCAGTGATATAATTTCGGAGGAAGGAACGAAAGCATTTAATAACATCAGAACTGACGGCGGTGATCTAAATGGACATAGTCTAGTTAACTTTAAATATGTAATGACCATGGTAATAATTCACGTATCATTAAGAGGCAAAATAATGAAGGTAATTAAGGACATCATGAAACGTCCACCTTTATAAAAATTGGTACATATTTCAAAGAGCAAAGTTCTGCACATAGCAATAAATTTCTAATATATATATATATATATATATATATATAATATATATATTATATATATATTATATTATAATATATAAGTGGATGCATGTATGTATGTGTGTGTATGTGTCACATACACTTTGAAATGCACTGAGCAATTTCAACCAAACTTGGTATACATTTGACTTACCATCTGGAAAAGAATACTTTGAGGGTAAAACATCACTGGCACCAAAGGGGGTTTGGGGTGTTGTGGGAAAGGGGTGAAACATAAAAAAATAATTGAAAATGAAAGATATTAGAGGTTGCTGAGATGAATAGTGACACTCCCAATGTGCTTTACGTCCAAGTTAGCCCTAATATGTAAGAGGGTTGAGAAGGGATGGGAACAGGGTGACATGTAAAAATAACCGAAAATAACAGATTTTTACTGTCTAATCCATAGATTTTGAGGGCACTGAGATAAATAATGACACTCCCGATACTTTTCAGTCCAACTAGTCCACGACTTTTGAAGTCACTGAGATGAATAGTGACACTCCTGATGCCTTTCAAGTTCAAGTTCAGCCATGATAGGAAATAGGGGTGAGAAGTGGTGAAATACAAAATGTCAAAAATACTGGGCAATGTAACTGAAGCAACTATCTTAGCAGGAAAGGTAGAGACTAAGACAGACAGACACGACCACACACAGAGAGAGAGAGAGAGAGAGAGAGAGAGAGAGAGTTTATCGGTTGTCATTCAGTTTTTCCCGGCAGCACCAGGTTGGTCAGCTTGTACTATATATATTATATATATATATATATATATATATATTATATATATAATTTATATATATATATATATATACATATATATATAAAGCACAAAGTTCTTTTTTTCATATTATCAATAACATGATTATCAACTTTGTAAACTAATGATACTGAAGCCATTTTTATTTCAGTAAACATTTCTTAGTGGCTTACATATTCGTTATGGGGCAAAACCCATCAAGTATCTGGGTTGCTATATTCTTCTGCTAGTATAACCCAATTGTCCGATGAATAAATAAAAAAAAGTATCTAAGGGAAAGAATTTATTTCGGAAAAAACTATTCCTTTAAAGAAAAGAACTATTTTAAACTTTAGCCCGAGGTCCAGCAATTAACATGACCTAGGGAACTTAGGTACTTGAATGCCTGGCCATGGAACTCATATTCCAGCTTCCAGCCGATGATTTGTGAGGTAACCGGATCCTCATCCGATACGTGAGGTTTACGGGCTGCTCGCACGAAAAAGAGCTTGTGCATTAGGTGTTCAAAAGCAGAAGTAGTAAGTAGGCGTGCTCTGTCTCTTTCTGTCGTTAGAGTGCACACAGCTGAGTAGACTCGTGTTCAGTCTTGGGAATGGAAAGGAGTATAGAATTTTGGCCAAAGGCCAAGCACCAGGACCTATGAGGTCATTCAGCGCTGAAACTTTTAAATTGACAGTAAAAAGGTTAGAAAAGTGTAAACGGAAGAAAAGTTCGCTGTTGCACCATGAATCAAATTTTAGGAGAGGGTACAAAGGAAGATGGTGTAAGATGAAGAAAGCGAATACGAACGGATGCACGGTAAAAGGAATGAAAGGCGTTGCAGCTGGGGGTCGAAGGGACGCTGCAAACGAACCTGAAGTAATGTCTACAGTGCACCGTATGAGGTGCACCGACGGCACTAACCTAGCGTGGTTTATTTTATCTATTTTATCTTTTATTTTATTTTAATTCTAATAACACAATTCATTTGTTGATCTCCGCGGTGAATTACGTATGTGCGTGTCAGTCAAGTTTAGTGGATCCCAGCTGGTGTGAGAGAGAGAGAGAGAGAGAGAGAGAGAGAGAGAGAGAGAGACTTGCACGTGCGAGTGATTAGTGCTTTTAAGGGCAGAACGGGCTACCCAATAGGAAGAGCCATGCCAGCACTAGCCTGGCTTAATCAGTAATCTAAGGAAATGTATAAACCGTCAAATAATTAAAAACTCGGAATGCCTCATCGACATAATCCTCAGTCCAACCAGAGTGACATCATTCATGTGGCATTCTCATATGGTCCTAAGTCAAGACAATGAATTATCGCCCCTCCATTTACAGAAAATAACTCTCTCTTTAGTCTTGTTATCGATACGCTCCAATGTTTGTACAATCACATCGTGGAGTTCCTTCGCTGGAATGCCCATGTTCCTTTCATTCTTTTATTAAAAGCAAAAAAACTTTAATTAAAAAAAAAAATCTTGAATTACTGTAGTAATTCAAGATTAATTTAGGGTTCAATACTCTTTTGCATTTACTATCGCAATAACATCTCTCTACAATTTTGCGACTTACTCCGTCCGAGACATCGACATAACGCAAAGCCGATTCAGTCCTAGAGAGAGAGAGTTGATAACCGTCTTGTTCCGAATTCCGCGACAGCCTGGAGGCCGGGTCACATTTCCATAAATCTGCTATTTAAATGTGAATGGCAACAGGACGGGCGACCAAAAGCTCTTATCTAGCCCAGGCCCGGAGAAAAGGCGAAGAGGAGCAAGGGAAGAGAGTGAAGATGGAAGGTGGAGGAAAAATGGTGGTAGGCGGCGACCAAGAGGGAGGGGAATGACAGACTTTCCACTTGAAGGATATAACTGTGTTGTGTGAGTAAGGGTTATTATTATTAATATTTTTATTATTATTATCATTATTATTATTAGTGAAGAAATGCACAATGATATAAAAATGTATATGTATAATATGAATATATATTTACATCTACACCATAGTAGATTTCCTCACCATTATAGTGACCCATGATATTATCATTATTGAAAAAGAAACCCACAAAGTTACTGTGTAAAACGTATTTACTTATAAATATTTACATTTTATTTTACTCAACTTGAGTAAAATAAAATGTAAATATTTAGAAGTAAATACGTTTTACACAGTAACTTTGTGGGTTTCTTTTTCAATCTTCAGAAGAAAACTGAAAGAAGGTTTTGTTTGGTTCATTATTATTATTATTATTATTATTATTATTATTATTATTATTATTATTATTATATATTTTATTATTATTATTATTATTATTATTATTATTATTATTATTATTATTATTATTATTATTATTATTATTATTATTATTATACAAAATAAACAAACGTCCATATCGAAGTAGCTTGAAAGGCCAATAACAGCAAAATTACCTTCCGATAAACAGTTTACTCATCAGTCACGCGAAACAAGTAGGAGATCAAATCATTTGCAAAAACTTGCAAAAACAACAGTTAAAAAAAAAAAAAAAAAAAAAAAAAACTAGGAACGTCCTGGACGGCCGGAAATGTCTGCAACCCAGAAAAGCCTTGTTCCTCTTCGGCCTTCTCCTTCTTTAATTTCTTTTAATGACGTCACTGCGGTGACGGAAGCAATGAAATGCACGCGTGCTCTTCGCTAACAAGAACTACTACGCATTCTCATCCAATTAGGAAAGTTTTCCTTTTTTAATATATATTGGGACGTATGTTATATTCAGAAGTTATTCCAAAAATTGATTCAAAATAAAAAAGATAGTAAATAGAAAATAAATTGAAAATTTCATTCAAAGTGAGAAATAAAATTGATTAAATGTAGGATATTTGATTTTTCAGCTTGAATAAAATTTTCTATTCATTATGCTACTGACAATCTTTTTTATTTTTTTTATTTTAACTGGCTTTACCGAATAACTTCTGAATACAAAATAAATTAGAATATGTGGTTTTTTATTGAAGCCAATAATGATGAGCGTCATCTTTTACAAAAATCCGAATTCAAACCATTTTGTTAATGCATCTTTTTGTTTTCTTCCCTAATAAGGATAAAATTTAAGATGTACCACCATCACAGAGTTCACTACAAGGATGAGATTTCTTTTACAAAAAATATCTTAGGATGAATTGTTATTGTTATTAATCAGAATGTTTATTCATTTACATTAAACATAGAAAAGGATGCAAAGAACTTACTGAATGAGCCTCTGCAAATTAGAATGAGTGGCCTTACGTAGAAATAAAGGGCAATATAAATACGACAAAGTACAATAAAAAAAAATTAGATTAAATTAACATCTCTGTGACGTACAACGGTCATCTTCCAATTAGGCACCTATACATGTAATTCACTGCTCAGTTCAACAGAGCTTTACTGGTTTATAGGGAAAGCGTCTATATGCTTCCTCTCGTCCGCCGCAAGAGAATCGAACTCTGGTTTCAAAAGTTAGTGAATTCAGTCCACTATCACTGCACCCGGAGAGAGAGAGAGAGATAGAGAGAGAGAGAGAGAGAGAGAGAGAGAGAGAGAGAGAGAGAGAACCCTCGGAGGGGCGAGGCCTTTTCCGTAACGTTTAAGCTACTATGTTGTGACGACGATTTGGTCTTCCTATTGCGTCATCAGCGAGATGACTCAGATTCACGACAGTAAAAGCGTACGCGAGGTTTGCAGAACCAGATCTCATTTTGAAGTTCATCACATGATAACTACTATTTGTGAATGTATCTTCTATTAAGACGGCAGCTTAAATAGAGCTCGATCTTTAACATAAATCATTTGACGTAAGGTCGTGGTTTTACGCTAAATTAACATATAGCTGTGAAATTTCGAAGGAACATTAAATCATATATAGAAAATTGCGAGTGATGTGCGCTAATTAAGAGGCTGTAGAGGTCGCAGCCTTCAGTGACGGGAAATGCAAAGTACAAATTAGATAAATTCTGACGGGAAATGAAAACGACATACATTTGCGAAATCTATATTTCTAGGTAAATAAATGCCGAACTCTGCTTCGATTTTACTAACAATGATCGCTTTAAATGCAAATTAAGGAATATTCACCATCACCACGAGTCGAATAATAAGTAGGTACCCCAGACCAAATATTTTCGAAAAAGAAATCAAGCGGCGAGTTTCATTTATAATTCAATTGCGTCATTTGCCGAAGTGGCCGTGGATAGGAAGGAAGTGTGAGCTGGGGAGATTAGATAAGAGGAAAGGTTCAATATTAGCCAACGGTTATAAATAAGCAACTGTTGCCACGCTTCCTTCGGGAAATGTATCGTCCTGAAAATCTTTCACACACTTTTGTTGCAGCCAGGATCACAGCAATGACTGTGTTAACCAGTTTGCGTCGGAACTGTCCACACCATCACGTCGTTCTTAAAATTTATTTGGATGTTCAAGTCCTCGACTTCCAAAGAGGCAGAGTAATTTCTAAAACTGAGGTTATTCGATTTGGAGTTGGTCTGTCGATCAGAGAGAATTGTGAACTAATCTCTTGTATTCCCCATTTTCATTACTCAGACAATTGGGAATGGGAATGGGAATGGGTATTTTATTTTCTATTTGAGCTACAAACTTCATTTTCACATGATGTGCAAATATAGAGCTTGATTATGCCTAAATATTCACTGAAGATCTGAAAATCTAATGTGAAAAAAACTTTAAAAATTACTCCACTGTTCTGGAAGTTTAAGTAGCTTGAGTATACTGAAGTGGGCAAAATTATATAACACACACACACACACACACACACACACACACACACACACACACACACACACACACACATATATATATATATATATATATATATATATATATATATATATATATATATACATATTTGTTTTACCCAAAGAAAGCATTAGGCTCTCTCGCAACAGGCAAAGTAGCTAGGTTAATATTTTTTTTGGGGGGTGGGGGGGATTCCACAGGTGTGACATACCACTGCCACTGTCATAAGGAAGAGGCTCGTTTGTCATGGGTGAGTTTAGGGGGTGGGTGTCGGGGAGATTTCGTACAATGGGTTCGCAACCTTTTACAATTCCTTCCTTTACATTAAATCTGAACTTCAAACCAAAAGTTTGCTCGAACATTAACATCCTCGGTGCCACTTTGGCTTGTTATCTACGCGTCACTTCCCCTGAGGTCCCATTATTAAACATGGCTGAAGCTCCTTGGGACATCGTGTTTACTACTGGCCTTTCGGGGATCAAATTATATGCACCGTTTTCTATATTGTGTGATCGACAAGTTATTAATCAACGTGAGGCCGTCTACTTTACGCTTACCATACGGTATTTAGTACTAGCACCTTGGAGTAGGTAATGCGTAGATAACAAGCCAATAACGTTCCGTAGATAATAACCTAACTTGATTTCAGCAGCTTTCATCGCCCTCAAGAAAATCCAAAATATCCTGCATATAAGGGACACTTCCAAAACTATGTGGCTCTTGCAACCATCGAATATGCTCTTTTCATCCTTCAGCTATGATGCTCCAGAATCATGAGCCGCTGGCGCTTTTTGTGGCAGCAGTGCAGACATTACAATTTACTACTAAAGATATCGTAGTTGATTTTAACTGACTGATATAGTAGGTGAAGTATGAATGTGACATCGACCGTTATATTGTTATTTCTCTATGGAACCATCCCTCTGTTATGAGGGACAGCTTAATGTTGATAAAAACTAAATCGCAACACACATTATACAATATATGTATGGAAGCACATGTAGCACTACAGGGGAAATTTGAGACACACGGTACACATCCTGATCAATTTCGTTTCAAGAGGACTGATACTCAGTGGTAGAGACCTACACTATGTATGCCAAGGTGACAGCCCAAACGAAAATAGCGACAGTAGAATAAATGTTTGCACCGAAAAAGAAAATGAGGAGCCGTCTACACATTTCTGGCTGAAGTCAGTGCTCCCTTTAAAAAAAAACAAGTTTCCCCTGCAAATGGGTTCACAGGTTTGCCATCAAGCCCTGGTAAACTACCTCCCTTAGAGCACGTAAAATGTATAAACTATAAGGATATTAGTTTGTTAGGACATCAAAGCAAAGACTAAGAGTGGCACAATGGCATTTTTTTTGTCCAAGTAACCAGATCGTTCCCTTCTCGTTTGAGGCTGAAGCCATAACCCAATGCTACTGAGGGGTTGTGATGTCGTTTAACCATCAAGAAAGACGGAGAAACCTGTAAGTTATAGTTGACATAATGCAGTATATAAGATCATTATAATTAATCATTTAATGACTTCACTTGAAAGTAAGTGATAACTATTGAACCCAAACCGTCAAGAATGACGGCAATCCAGCCAGTAGTCTAAGGAAAGCATCATCTTTATACTTTATACAGGCAGAGGCTAACCCAGTGACGAGAGAGGTTGGCTCAAGGATGGGTTACATTGGGATCACCCATAGACTATCTAGCGGTGCAATGTAGGCATTACTTGAGGTTCTTTGCAGCTCATTTCGGCCCCTAGCTGCAACCTCCTTTCATTCCTTTTACTGTACCTCTGTTGATATTCTCTTTCTTCCATCTTACTGTCCACCTTCTTGTGACAATTGATTCATAGTGCAACTGCGAGGTTTTCCTCCTGTTACACCTTTCAAACCTTTGCACTGTCAATTTCCGTTTCAGCGCTGAATGGTCTTATTGCCCCAGTGCTTGGCATGTATGCCAAAAGTCTATAAATCTATCAATCATAGACTATCTAATCCTAAGGGTGTGATGGAAATTATGGTTGAGAAACATACTGATATACACTTTATTTTTATTTGGCAGGATTTACAACAAAGTCCTGTACGTGATAACATTAAGAAAACAAAAACAATGCAGTCAACACAAAATGCCAAGGACGGATAATTCGTCTCTATGATTACTCTTGCCACAACTCATAGTTCTGTCTAGCCCTGAAGTGCTTCGCCCATTATATGTCCATATACCTTCCAATTTGCTGACGAAATTTGGTCGTATTAAGGCGTTACAAAAGACAGTAAGCTGAAAAAAAAACTAGGATAGCATTAAATTTAAGGTTATCGAACAAATTGGGGTTCGTTGGTGTTATTATTCACTGGTTGTGCCTCTTGATTCCAAGACTTATTGACTGATTTATTGACTATGAATCGTTAGGTTTCACAACCAAGTGCTGATAGGTCTGGGGAATAAAACATCACTTAATGTAAACAAACTTGAACCCCCCATCTGCAGAGGAGATGTAATGGTGGATCATATTTAGCGAGTGAATTAACTCAGCAGATATGCGCTTATCCCAGAGCCTCCCATCCAGGAAGAACGTGATTCCCTACATGACTATTATCATATTATCATAATTTTTCATTTTCTGCATCCATGGCCCAAAAGGATCCTGGCTCAATAAGCCATTGCTCATTAAGAAACCCTGTGCACCAAGAGTTCATCAAGGATTTCACAAAAGTCGTTCACTTTGGCTTTAAAAGCCAAGTAGGCACAAAGAGGGTTATTCCATTGACGCTGAAGTCTACTTGGTGTTGGATAACCAGTGGTATAGCTTAACTAAAATATGAAACCTTCATGTCATTTCCAGTTCATACTTGAGCCATTACAAAAGTCTTTTGATACTTTTAATACTTTATCAGGCAAGCAACTACTCTTTCACAGAAAATATAATTGATTAAATACCACTCTAACATCTAGTGAACAATTCTTATAGCGCACTCATCACTAAAGACCACCTATGGCTCGCCTAACTAATCTGTCTCATTCTTTGACAAAACAATGAACACGAAGTATGTCCTCGTGTGAATTCATGTTCACCCATTCCAAAAGGCTGTTACAACGAATATAAGCAGATGGTAACCAATTAAATAGGTCCCCTGAAATTATTCTCACCAATGCCCTGCTCATCCATCACAGAAGAATGCAAAACGCAAATCCCTCACGTATGATAAGCGCACTATGACGTCAGAAAAGGATGACCTTGAAGGATGACACTGAACTTTCTGATGGCCCACACGTGTGGAGTTCATGCTATAGCAGCTCTGGCAACAAAGATTCGGGAAATGTAACCGCACGAGAGGTGTAGGAGGCAGGTACATGTAAAGGTGGCTCAAGTGTACTTGATTATCAATCATCAAAATCCATATAAGATCACCTAAGAAGATAAGTAAAACGTGCATAAATGATTGTATTCTAAAGTTCGTATGTATGTATATTCATACACACTAAGAAAATAGAGAGAGAGAGAGAGAGAGAGAGTTAGCGCCTCTATACGATTTTCCGTAGAAGCAGATATCCGCATGCGTTTTTTTCATGGGTTTTCACTTACATAAATAGATTTAAACTCGAACTTCGGAGACGAGGGGCGGCTTATAAAAGTGAAGATCCCATGAGAAACTATATCCCGGTACTGGATGCATAAGCACGCGTATACTCGATTGCATATACAATTAAGCATGAATGTGAATATACCGCATTAACTGAAAACCCCTACAGAAAAAAATGCTTACGTGTCATAGTCTTTTTATCTGCACTTTACAGGTTGCCCTGAACCGAACACACTCTGTCTTTTCGTCTCAAAACAAATTGGTATTCCGAAGACCCCGAAATGCCCCGCGACTTCAGCTACTCGCGATGAGAATTGATCAGCTTTTGGGCGCACCAGACGCGAGGTGAAAGCTGATGCCTTCCCAGAGCGATGACCCCGACACCATGCGTCCTGTGGCAAATATGATCGTCACCGTATATCCTTTCTGCCTGATAAACCTCGGCTCTAAGTGTGGACAACAACTCAATCTTCAGTGGTTGTTTACATATTACCTTCATCATTGTTAGAGTATATATGTTTTTTTTTCTTTTTTTTCAGAGACATTCTAAAAACAGACAACCAATGGTGTCACTTGGAAACGTATGGGATCTGAACCCTCCTTACATGGATGGAAAAAGGCTGTGATGCATGCAGTACAAGTATTCATGAGCTAATGTGAAAGACTGAAAAAGGCTGAATGGGATTTTGAAATCAAACAGTAATCAAATGCACACAGAAATAAGATTATGCGTGAGTCTACTACCCCTCATTGCTCTCATGCTTGGAAAGAAAAAAAAGACAACCATGGAGGCATCTGACCACACTCGGGTATTTGCTAGTCTTGTTGCAGTTATCTGCTCTGTCTAAAAGCAACAGGAAATTGTTCCATGCCAGGACAGGAATCTGAAATGAACTAGTAAGTCGTAAAGACAGTGGCGTACGAGGTCCAACTCCAACATAACCAACAAGCGTCTTTGAGTTTGTGTGATTTACAATCAATTGAATTTGGACCATATGCTTATCTTGAGGTAAAAAGTATCATATTCTACAAGCTGGCATGGAAAACACTAAAAATTTAAATTCGGAGAGTCTTGATTAGATAGTTATTTCCAAATAGTAAGCATTTACAAGGGTAGAATTTTTGTCAGAAGGATCAGATTTAAAGAAGGGTATGAGTGTTATCTTTTACGCAAATAACTCAAAAACAACGCTTCGTTTTGCTACCACACACACACACACACACACACACACACACACACACACAGAGAGAGAGAGAGAGAGAGAGAGAGAGAGAGAGAGAGTTTTTTTTCCCAATCGTTTGGTGTTGAAACATCAACGTGTAGCTTAGTCAGAAATGGCAGTGCTAATTTAGGTCCGACAATAAACGAATTCAATTTCAGCTTGACAACAGTGAAGTAACCCTAGTGTATGGAATATTATGCGGATAAATCAGCATGCAAGTTTGTTAGAGAAAAATAATCTAATCAGCTTCATTTAAGAAAAAACTCACTACCATCCGCTCCCAAAATACTTCTCAAGGCGATTCTACTTGACCCAAATTATGAAGCGTGTTTGTATTAGACCACAAACCATCTAAACTGTGAACAAAACATTCTTTTTCATTTGATGTAAATTATTACCATGATCACACAAATAACCGTTTGTTTTTATTGACGGAAAGAGGAGCTTCAGCCCCAGTATACATCAGTTATCCATATATTTTCAAAACGAGAAGATTAAGGGAAGCCATATTTCATACCATAAAGAAAATGGTTGGACTGGATCAAAGTAAGTTGTATAATAAAGCGAAATGAAAAGGTTCCGAGAAGCATTATATACCCTTAAAATACTTTCGGTCTTCCAAGGGTCCATCAAACACATGGAATTCCTTGGTATCTCATCTCTGCTGACTGATGCAAGAGCCGGTGGCTGAGATTACTCTTACATAAAACCTGATATATATATATATATATATATATATATATATAAAAGAGTTCTATACGGTGCCCAAGAAGCAGCTAAAGGTGTTTATCCACTGTTCAGAGGTTGAAATATGTCTGTGGCAGTAAAAACGCTAAACCCTTCCAACAGAAACTAGTACACAAACTCGTATGTTCTGCATAATCTTGCTGAAATCCATCCGCAATATGGATGTCATTACCTTTAATAACATATGACTTAAAGTGAACTAGTTCGGATCGGTTGTTTTCACGCAGCTGCGAAGAACAAACACCTAAATGATTCTGGGAAAGGAAGGAAATGTAGAGTACGGATTGCATCGACAATAACAATGGTTAACAATTCACTTTATTTCCTAAAGACGACCTTTGCCATATAAACAAACTTCAGCATGTATATCATTTGGAGGACTTCGGATATGATACACATATTAAATTCCAGAGAACAGAACGACCTACCTCGGAATATCCATCCGGCCTGTCATAATCGCTCCATTTCTCAGTAAAGAGAATAATACGCTAAACATAGCGTATACCTTCATCCTCGTCCTCAGCGAAGTCAGATTCAACGAGCATTCGGCAGTAACAAACTAGCATAATTCTGGCGTTTCAGAATCGAAGTCCTGCGAGAAGTTATTGTAATAATTCCCGTGAGAATAACGCTGCCATACGTATTTATTAGCTAACTTTCATTGGAAGAGTTTATCCTAAGTCCCTATAAGCAAAACTTCTGAATTTGAAGAAGAAAAGATCAAATTGAAACTGAGGCGGAGTGTGTGACGCATCGCAATTTCATAGGACCAAAATAAATAGACTGTTTAACAGATTTTCAAGTCATTTTAATTAACTATCCTGATAATTACCATATTCTCCAAAGTAATGAAAAGTTTTCTTCCTGCGATAAGTAATTTTACAGAATTACTTCAAATAGGTGGAAAATTACACCCTATTTTCAGATGCGTCTCCATATGCCTGCTCCTGGGAAGGCTGAATAATTTCACTATTACCTCTTGCTGCTGTGGTTTAGATTAAGCCAGCATCAGGTAAACACGGACTCTAGCTCCGAGATCTTTTCTAGACGCTACTAGATCTTCTTCCTCTCTTTTTCTAAAGGTAAGCTTACAATTTTGAAGAGTCATTTGTCGAGATGAATCAGAGTCCCTCCTCCGTCCTCGTAATACCTGGCAGGCTGCTCCCTCCCATAAATGCTTAGTAAAAGTAAATATAAATGCCCTTTTGATCACATTCAGTGATTAATGAGTGCTGCAGCTGTGGAATTTTATTACTGCTAACAGTTTTCCAGATTCCGATAGACTTCCACATGAGACAAGCGTAAAAATAACGAAAGAAAAAGATTAACAAACCCCATTAAAGATATGTGTAGTCTGGTGAAATTCCTTTGTTAACTTCAAATTGCACGGATAACTTCTCAGATCTAAGTATTTATGATGTACAGTTGACAAAGTTGAGACCAACATAAAGGTATCAGCATAAATCAACGGGATGTATGACTGACGAGAATTCTCATACGACGTCTCGCCATCCGCCTAATTACTAGTTTGTGGAAGGATTCGAATAGTTAAAAATATGAACAATGTTTATGCTCTCTCTCTCTCTCTCCTTGTTATAATTTTTCTGTAAACTACATTTTAGTCTAAAAAATTCTCGTCGAAAATATACATCATGAAACACACAAAGGGTTTAGGAATGATAAGCAAAGTATGTAGACTATGGATTGTCTTAATGTGATAAACATAATTTCAATCAATTCATCAGGTAAACTGTATTAGTCAGTACAAAAAACGGCCAAAAGGCTCCCAGATCACCGCGGGCTCCATAAATCTGAGACAAACCTTAATCTGCCAAATGAAGGGTCGAGTCAACTTGGGAGAGAATTTGAAAGCCGTATTATTTCACGCGTTTATCTTTTTTTTTTTCTATTATTTAAAAAAATACACTTTAAACGTCATTTTACAATACAATACATATACAATATATGTAATTTATGTACAGAATCAATAAATATAATTATATTTTTTATAGCTCAACATAATTGAATTTCACACGTTTACCTCGGGTATAAATAGCGTTTCTTTGGAGACACTTGGTTCGGATACAGTCTACCGAGTGATCCTGGTAAAGCCTTCATCTTTCCCTTAAAATAACATTAATAATGCAGTCACCCTTCTATAACCCATAAGTATTTACAGCATTACATCTGCTTCAGTCAACGACCATATAAATGAATTTTCTTTTAACTATATTGTATAAAGTGTCGTGTAGAACTTATATCCACATTAAATTTCTTGTTAAACGTCCCACGATGCATTTCTGTCTTATGAAATGGTGATAAAACATTATCCCTTATGGCCTACTAGCCTTGAAATTTAGTAAAAGTTTTGTAAAATATCAGTTCCTTGTCTTAAAATATCACTGTTAATGTCTTATCGAAACTCATAATATAGTATAATTCTTCTCTGCTTCCGTTTCGGACGACTACGAAAAAGTGGCCTCCCTTTCCAAGTTCACGACTGTGCTTGATTTCTATGCAAATGCTCGTACCGTCTAGGAGAGTGGTTCCCAAACTGGGGGAAGGGGGCATGTAGCAGAGTGCAGCAGGTCATAATTTGAGGATATGTATGTTTAAAACCAAAGGAGTTTAGTGGGCAGGCAGCCAGTGGAGGAAACTTACAGGTGGGCCATGGACAAGTATCCTGTAGCAAAAGTGGGTAGTGGCAAAAAAAAAAAAAAAAAAAAAAAAAAAAAATTCCGTGACCACTCGTCGAGATAAATATCTTTATTTTTTTCCCCCAGGGAAACTACTATTCAATATTAGTAATTCATAATTTGAAGCCTCACTCCCTCGCTTTTGATAGAAATGCATAACGCTACTGACTCTGAAATACATCAGTAAATGTGCAATGACAATACAAACACCACTGTAAGTATTCCTTACGTGACTCACTGTAGGTAGTGTTGGATTCTTTAAATCTAGTCTCTTCCCGCCTAGATATCCACCTTCTACTAAATCTTGCTCTAATTCTGAACACCTTGTAAAACAATCCTTCAGGCTAATCTATAAATGTCTACAACTGGGACTCGTATTTTTAATTCCTGTAGACCTACATTGTAACATTTATCATTCAATATTTAGCTAAACTTCATCATATATGAAACAGTGTAAAAGGATATCATGTTCAATAGAGTCAATAGACATAAATGACTGGAATTATCCATTTTGGGTCGCAACATTTATGATGTGTACTAAATTCGCACGCTACAAAATTTCGAGTAAAGAATCCTAACGGTTAGGAGCACCTGCCAATATTCTGGGCAGTTGTACAGTTGGTGAACACAGTGCTCATGTACTAATTGGTCTCAAGAGAGAGAGAGAGAGAGAGAGAAAGTAACATGCCAACATACTATATATATGAAGGCACTTTAAGGTCGTATACATTTACGCGAAGATACGGCTCTCTCAACAAGTAGCTGAAGCCTTGCGCATACTCAGTAACTAAAGATAGCCACTATTTTTTTTCTTTTTGATAACAACTACTTAAGATTCATTACAGTGTTTGAGTTTTATGTTTATTTACACAAGAAATGACCTAAAAAAAAAGTATGCTAAAGCACAGTCACATGAAATCAGGATGAACAGACATAACAACGGTCTTGTTCTTCTTCTATCGTCGTGCTCTCTGAAGCGTGATCAGCGCATGTTCAGTGTATGGCTGGGGACCTCAAAGCTTCTACATGCTACAAACTCCGAGTGGATGCTGACTTACACCTTGGATTTTGGCCGAGGCCACATTTGCGTCAATGCCAAAAACCCTATGACCCAGCCAGGAGCCGTTCGCCGTCTTCCTAGTTCTTAATTAGATCCCTACGCTGTAAACAACCCTTTTCGTCATCATCTGCAGTGGATTAACTCGTCAACTCGAGTTGGCAGCCATACCTAGAAATCGGACTTAAATCCACAGATTTTCATTTTTTGAGACAACGGCTGTTGATGCTTGACGAAACTGACTGCGTGCGTGACTCGGTGTATTCGTCTGAATTTAATGGACCCGTTCCAACTTAGAATGGTGAAACCAAGCAAGAAGTATACGACAAGTACGCTTTTCGTATTGCTCGCGTGGCTTACGCGGTGCAAGGAAAGGCGCCGTATTCTCCCCGACATCTCGATTTCCTGCTGTTTTCGAATTCTCGGTACAAAACGGCAAGAAACGTTCTGCTTCTCTTTACGGTGGTGTAAGCGAGACATACTAATTAGGGTATTATAGATGGAGCTTTTGTTGTAGTTTTAGATTAAGCTAACCTCGTGCTGACACGGACTCTTGTTCCTGGAGCAGCCCGTAACTGGATCATCTTCTGGATAGGATAACAGCTTCAGCGTATTTTTTCTTTCAATAGGACGAGGTAATCAACAAAAATCATAGAAATTATGCCAAGTACCAACGAGAGAAAAACGGAAATACCTAATTCGTACAATGTGGAAATTACTATAATAACAAAACCGTGATTATTTGCTATCATAACGAATCAGTATAATTAATTCTGTGACAATTTAATGTGAATTACTTCGCTCATCATCCTGAAAAAGTCAAATGACATTTACTATAGCAACGTGTAAGCAAGCGTGGGCAAATCAAATTTATGTTGCTGCTTGCTGCCCACAAAATATTTGAGAAAAAAAAAGGAAAATTAAGAATTTAAAATCGTTCGTAAAATGAAACCTTGACCTTCCCAGAACATTCGAGGTGAATCTCACAAAGAAGAAGAAAAAGAAGAAGAAGAAGAAGAAGAACAACAACAGAAGGCCGACGTTACACTTCATGTCCAACTATCTGGCTAATCTCTTGCGTAATGCAACGTAACGCTGGTTATGTCACTTGAAATATACAGGGTAGCTGATGGGAATAAGAGCCCCTGCCACCCTCTCTCTCTCTCTCTCTCTCTCTCTCTCTCCTCTCTCTCTCTCTCTCTCTCTTAGAGTACCAGCTGATATTTCAATTGTTCTGTTCAACGATGTTTTGAAATCATAATTTTAAAACGCAGAATATACGAGGCCGAAACAGAGGAGATATGAATTTTCTTTGTTTGCATTACTGGAAAAAAGACGAATCGACTTTCTTGTTATTACATCTCATACCTACTTTAGAGAATGATCGCCGGGCAGGACTCGTATAACATGAAAAGTACCGTAATCTAATACATTTTGTCACTGCTTAAAGCAATGACTTAACTGAGGATTCTCTTAATATCTCTCATAGCTCCCGTAGTAGAACAGTAATCATAAATCCCATTAATTAACCAAATTGCTGTTAACTTCCAAAAATGCAAGACGTAAACAAGTTAAAAATGCGTCGAATTTTGTTCGGTTCAATCGAGTTCTGCACATCGTATTATGCTGTATGAGCCGCGGCCCATAACGCTTTCAGCCACGACCCGGTGGTGGTCTGTCCTATAGCGTTTCCAGATGCCCGATCATGGCTAACTTTATCCTTAAATAAAATAAAAAAACTACTGATGCTAGAGGGCTGCAATTTGATATGCTTGATAAATGGAGGGTGGATGATCAACATAACGATTTGCAGCCCTCTAGGCTCGGTAGATTTTAAGATACAAGGGCGGACTGAACAATTGCGGACGAAAAGACAAAGCCATCTCATCGTTTTCTTTTACACAAAACTAAAACGGGAGAATGACTTAATGCCATTCCATCTACATCTTACACCAACTCTCGCAGAGCGAACGAAGAAGGCAGGAGGCATTCGAAGAGGTAACATACCGAGCCGAGAGCGAATTCTTCACTTTCATTCTGTGTCATTCTCTGCAGATGATTACGTACGAAGGAAGAGGGCGGCGACGACGTACCAACCGAGCTAACGTACCCTCTCACCTTTTCCCTGCTGTCACCCTGCCCCGAGGAATCGATGAAACGTGCTTGCACGAGGTCACGTTCCTCAGATATCAACACGCAAAGTTGGAATCCGGCTTCTCTTCTTGCTTTTCCTTCCCTCGGGGATTTAAGACCGGGCGAGAGAGAGAGAGAAAAAATTTCCTCCTGGGACCCCCGAAACCGCCTTGGTAGGGAAATGAATCAGAATCATGTTCATGTGTTCGTCGCCGAACATGTGGTAGAATTAGTGGCTACGGAACGCATACTTTGTACACAAGTACAATCGTTTATCTATTCAGTCATTTAATTAATATTTACTTACATGTATACAAATATATTTGTGTGAGAGTGGATGTGGTTAATTATCTGCACACTCACATATAACTGAATCTCTCACTCATATGTGATTTTAGGAAACAAAGTAACTTACGCATGCAGGAATGTCAGCGTCAGTACGCGGGCGACGCACGCAAACACACACTATATATATATATATATATATATATATATATATATATATATATATATATATATATATATATATATCACGTCATTCCCACTGTACCATAGATACATGTATCATACTTATATCATAAATGATCAAAGGAGCCGTCACAGCCTGAGATCCGAGCTAACATCGCTTTAAAAAAAAATAATAAAAAAAAAATCTGCACCAGATATTAATCTGATCCTCTACAACATCAACAATGAGAAGAGCTCTTGCACTATTCCTGTGACATCCAAGAGGGGAGTTACTAATAATCAGAAATCTATTCTTCTCGATTTTCGATTGAGTGATATGAGGATGCTTAGCTGGTCATTTTACTAATTCCAGTTCAATCGGATGCGAATGACAAGAATCCTTTTTTTTTTAATGATTTAATCTTTTGAATGGGAAGGAATAAGTCTGAATCTTCAATTCAATGTTACACATTCTTATTATTCGTATCTCGGTGTCTGCATTCGCTTTTCAGGTATTAAACCAGAATTCTTTGATATTTAAAAATTTAAAATAAATCAAGGGATTAATCTATAACTTCTTGGTGTAAATAGGCAGTTGAATATATCTTTGAAGAAAACAATGAATCAATGAATTACTTTTCATTCATAAAGTTAACATACTTGAATGGATGTATATGTCTGCGACCTGATTATAAAATTCATTTATAGTATGTATGTGTATATATGTGTATATATACATACATACATATAGATATATCTATATATATATATATATATACATATATATATATTCATATATATATATATAGATATATAGTATATATTATATATATATATATATTATATATATATATATATCATATGTATATGTATATATATATATATATATATATATTATATATATATATATATATGTTCGTGTGTAATTTAAATACCCACAATGGCCCTCCTAACTTCTCCAATTCTACAAAGCCTGAGATCAGGGGTTCCTAACCTTTTGATGATTCCAGACCCCCAATGAATTGCCCAATATCGTTTCATACCCCATTTGCTTGAGTCCACTTAAGTCCTATTTGTTGACAAGATAACTCAGTATATTTAGTCTAATACATACTTATTTGCAAAATGTACCCATTGCCCTAGCATGTGGTTCTTATACCTCCAAGGGTTTTGGATAACACCCTGTTAAAAATCCCTGCCTTAGATCCAAAGCCAAGTATATGAAACAATTCTGATGTCCTTATCTGGTTTCGAACCCGCATCCGAAGTATCAGACCTAAAGGTGACAAGCGTATCCAAAAAGTGCGGAGAAATTGAAAAGTTAAGAGGGCTTTATGGTTGTTACAATTACTTATGTAAGCGGTAAAAACTGACAAGTAAATTCTAAATATACTTATATAGTGGCTTGGTGAGGTATTATTATATGGCAATTCAGTGTCGAAGTTCTAATCGGAGATGTTTTTATTTTATCAAATTGTATTTTTGCCTGCATTTTTTTTCCTGATGTATATTCAAAATTAATTCCCGTAAAGTATATATACATATGTATATATATATATAATATATATATATATATATATATATATATATATATTTATAGAGAGATATATAATATATATATATATAATATATTTAATATACAAATATATATTAGTTATAATAATTTATATAATAATTATATATATATAGATATATATATATATATATATATATATAATCATATATATACATATATATATATAATATATAAATATATATATATATATATAATGTACATATACTTTACGGGAATTAATTTTGAATATACATCAGAAAAAAAATGCAGCCAAAAATACAATTTGATAAAATAAAAACATCTCCGATCATGAACTTCGACACTGAATTGCCATATAATTATACCTCACCAAGACGATAACATTAATGTTTGTTGTTATGTTAAGACGCAATTACTGATGATGAAATATAAAACAAAGTTACCAGCCACAAACTACTAGTTTCAGTCTGAAGTATTTTTTCAACCAAAACAAAAGACGCACTAAGACAAGAAGTTTCCCCACAAGGGAAAACCAAGTGATAACTGCTCTGACCTTGGCCGAAATTTAAAGGCTGAAAGGTGACTCGGTATGCGAGACCTTATGTTTTGCTTCTGCAAGCAATCGAGAAGGTGTCTTCATTTTGACAGTAATTGCTGCTCCTTCTTGGAAACACGGAGGGTCGGCATTCAACGACTATAATATTTACAGAAATTTGGTTATATCATCGCTTGGGAACCCTACATTTGAAGCAAAAAGACAAGTGACATTCCATTAAAAAAACCGAAAAAAAAACAAAGCAGTTTTCGAACATGTTTGAATAAATACGATTTATTAACAGTTCACGTTATCCAATAGTCTATTTTTAGTTAGTTTTATAATACATTGTGAAACATTTATAGCCACACACACACACACACACAACACACACACAAAACTAATATATACTATTATTATATATATATATATACTATCATATATATATATATATATAATATATATACATATATGCATACACACATTATTATAATATAAAAGGCTTAAGTGAACAATAAACAATTTCCTTGAGATTCCTGCTTATTTTCTTTTTCATACCGTTATCACAAAATTCAGGACATTAATGAAGTTTGAAACAGCCAGGGAATCCTGGATGCGGAATATTTTTTGGTGGTGCAAAGCTGAGCGACACTTGACAAACATGATATTCAAATGTAAAACCAGCCACTGGGAACTACGAGGTCAATTAAACGTTGGCAATGAATCCAAAATGAACACGCGTTGTAAATGGTCGCGGAAAAATATCACAATGTAATATCATCTTCGTCACTGATAACTCCCCGCAATTATTCGTTAATTGAAAAGGGAACCTTATGTAAGAAAATATTAAAAAAGAAAACAAATTTTCAAGAGAGAACAACTGGGGTCAAGAAAAACTTAAGGAAAAGGTGGTCAAGCCACATAATATACAGTCCTCGTTTACGAGCAAAATATACTTAAATCGCACGGCAAACTTACTCAGTCCTAGAAATTTCATCAGCTTCCAAATGAAGATTTAAAACTTTGGAGTTTATATCATACTGCCTGTTCTTGAAGTTAAAGGAAGCTATTAAATTTTCATATTGTTACTTTTATTATGGGGTTTAATTTTCATTCCTAGAAACATTTTCACAAAAATGATAAAACAATTTTATTCTAATGTAACAGAGTTGTTAATTTCAATTAATTTTATTACACTGACTCTTGCTGTTCGATAATAAAATAATTTAGATTCATGTTTATTATTATATCTATTTTCTAAAATAGCTTCATATATCAAATTTAGAAACTAACACAAATCTTTATGCTCAAAAAAAAAAAAAGATACCCTTTTTTTTTGTGGACACATTTCGAAAAATCCTTAATACGATATACAGAAATCGCAACTACGCTGAACATGACATGTTATTAATATTTTGAAGTACACAATCGTAATTATTTTTTTTTGCAGTATTCTATCTTCTATGTGTACTAAATATAACATACACTGGACACACACGAACACACGCACATTATATATATATATATATATATATATATATATATATATATATATATATATATACTATATATAATATACTACATAAAATACGAAAGCTAATCCTTTACGATTGTATGTGTTTGCAACGTTAAGCCGTCTAAGACATGAAAATATTTATGAACTCTTAAATCATGAAAGTGCCTTCAGTGTGTTACTCGGACGAAAACGGTATCAGAAGAAGGAAATGCTCCGTCAAGAAACAGACAAGTCTAATTAGCGTAGGCGATCCTAATGCAGAGCGACGTCGGTTCCAAAGAAACAACATTAAAATGGGGAGGTGCCGAAATAACCTGCCATAAATGAATGGCCTTCTTGTTACTACAAACGGACAGCGAGGTTATTCGAGAATGTCAGAGGGTAGGTAATGAACCAAAATATTGTAGCAGGAAGCAATTTCAACTTAATTTTTTAATATATCACAGAATTTTAAAAGCAAAGTCAATTTCATAAGATACCGGAAAGGTGTAGAGAACTCTGACAGTTCAGGAATTAATTAGAAATAATACAAAAACGCAGGGAATCATTATAGAAGTCAAAAGTGAATACAACCAGAGACCAGAAATACAAAGAGAAGGTTGAGAAGGTTATGATAAAAGGTAGAACTGAATTTAACAAAAGACCAGAAATACAGAGAGAAGGTTGAGAAGGTTATGATGAAAAGTTAGAACTGAATGTAACTAAAGACCAGAAATACAGAGGGGAGGTCTAAAACTCAAAAGAGAATTCAACAATAGACTAGAAATACAGGGAAGAGTTCGAAAAAGGTGATAATTTCACATTTGTACTGTCGACAACAAATCATTATCTCTCACTTCCTCCACAAAACCCCCCCACCCCGTTCAAGCCCCTCCTTCCCCGACTCCTACCTAGCCACCTTCTCCATCAGGAAATTTCCTGAACGAACGGCGAGTGTGAGTGACCACGTGACTCCCTGAGAAGCACGCGCCCGATTTCTTTGTCTAATCAGACTCATCTTCTCCCAAGTACAGGAACCTGCTCAGTGCCCACGTGGAGGGATGCAGTAGAATTATGCCTCCGGCTTGACCAGCACGAATGAGCCACGAGTCTCAGGGCATCGACATTGCCCCTACCTAGAACTAAAGTACTCGACTCTGCCCTTGGGCGAAGATTATCGGAGATATACCCCACCTCTGCCTTCTCTCCTAAAGACATCTTTAATTTGGGGAATCCAATTCCTGGCTGCTCTAAGAGCGAAGGCCCTTAGTAGCACAAGGCTGGCTTAATCTAAAACAACAACTGGAATCCTGATCTGCTCTTTGTCTTCCTTGATCTAGAAGTAAGCGCATTTTTGTAAATAGTAATTTTAAGTGAAAATACAAAATCATCGCGAGTGTGTTGTGTTCTTTCCTTAAAGCTTAAGTTGATTTAAATCTGATGTTTAATATGGCGGTTTGTTTACTAAACTCATATCCTAAAATCAGGGTTTAAGAAATCTTCAAAAGAAAGTAAGTTTAGTTCGTTTGCGATAAGAAACGAATACATTTTTGAAAATGGGAAGACTAGGTCTCATCTGACGTGAAAAAAATGTCCCACAAGTACCGAGATACAAGGAGAATTTAGCAAGTCATGATTTGGTTTTACCAAAAATAAGGAAATGCAAGAAGAGAGATCTACAGTCGGGAGGGAATTGAACAAAACCATAGAAATGCAAGGCAGAGGAACTCCAAAGGTCAGAAGTAACTTCAACGTAAGTATAGCAATTCAGACAATCTAGAGGTTATCTTACTCTAATCTCACGAGCAAGTTACAATTTGGGATGCAGATAAGAAATGCTATAAAACAAGTAAACGAGACAATGCGCCGAAGTTTCTTCGGCACAATCGAGTTTTCTGTCCGGTTGCCACGGCCCGGTGGTGGCCTGTGTTGTTGGTACCTACAGCGTTGCCAAACGCATGATCATGGCTATATTTAATCTTTGGTGTGCTTGATGACTGGATGGTGGATGATCAACATACCAATTTGCAGCCCTCTAGCCTCAGTAGTTTCTAAGATCTGAGAGCGGACAGAAAAAGAGCGGACTGACAGTAAAATGCCTGAACACCATGTTAATGTCGGCATGGTCTATCCATTTTGGTTTTATAGTTTTTGTTCGATTACTTTGGCCTTGAGCCAGCACATATATATTTATTTATCATCTTTTTCTAAAACTTGTTTCTCTCTGCAGGATGATTTCCCTTTGGAACACTTTTGTATTTATAGTCTATTGACTCTTGGAGCAGTTCGTGATAATTTGATATCGAGTTCTTACCGGCTTAATGATGCATTACTGATATGTTTGATGAAAACTGAACTGCTGTTATTTATCTATATACAATCCCAGAATGGCATTATCTGGGGTAAAAAATGAATCTGGTAAAACACTGTTGACGTAAAAGTACAGATGCCAAATGTTCTTTGTTAAAATGATTAAAAGTTGAAATCTAGAGTTGGAGATAGAAGTAATCAGGAATTTTCGGGTATATAATTGTCGTACCGATAAGAGAACGGAATTGCCTGTTAGAACTGAAACATTTTACTATTTTTAAGGGACATCCAAATTGTAGCGTTGGCTTTAAGGCATAATTATGAAATTACTTTGAATTTGTACTGTATTAGAAGTAAGTGTTTGCTGTAACAGGGATTACTGTCGCAGGTGATATAAACGGTCACGCCACGTCAGAAATAACAAGACTGTGTAGATGAAACCTGGAATATCATCAGCGTAAGGATCATTGATCGTTAAAAAATAATAATGTTGGAAAAAATAGGTATTCATTAACCCCATGTAACGACAAGCATCCTCTGCACTTGTATAGAGCCCAAAACTTGCTCATCCCCTAAATTCAATTAAATTACAGATAACATTTGAGCGAGTAACCTTGCTCTACATATAAGTTTCTCGCCGAGTCATTAACAGAAGGCATAAGAGAGACTTAGACACCAGTGCTGCATAAAATATGACAAATTAACAATTAAAAAACTACTTTTAAATAAGTTTGAGTTCTTTTTGGACAAATCTAGTAAGATACTTGTCAATGCATAGAATTAGCCAGCAAAATTCTCTCTCAGTTAATTTACCTCAACATTTTTATTATAAAACATTTTATGGAAAGCACTAAAAATTTACTCACTTTTATCTTCTAGTTCATGCCAAGTGTGTAATATTGCTTATAGAGGCAGAGTTACAACAACAAAACTAATATTGCAGTAGAATTTAAAAAAGCTAAAAGACCATTCTTTAAGATGGAAACCTTCACTTTCCTCTCCTCGAGAGAAAAAAAATCCTTTGATCCCACAAGTGGACTGAAAAGCATTTTTTCTCCAATCTACCCAGATGAAGTAAGGCTAACTGAAGTTTTAAGAAACTGTACACGAGTAATAAAAATAACTATTTCACCTCACATCTCTATCAAGTGTAGAGTAAGAGCAAATAATTTACCAATTCTTGTTATGTGAGTAGTTAGTTAACAGGCAGTTGTTGACGAACGTACTCTGATATTTTGGCAAAAACACTCATTTCAAAATACGCATTCCAGAGACGCGCGTCAGAGCCAAGGTGGGACTTATTGAATCAATAATAATATATAATATAAAAATATATTAATATCACCTGACACTTATAAATACCATGTCTTTGAATATCTGCCAACATTAGACTGGTTTAGGTTGTCATAATTCAGGAAATGTTTCACCTAAGATTTTTTTCTTTCTTTTTGCGAGGTTTTATTACCACGGTAACGATACACAATAAGATTAATTAATGTACCTTAATTGCTAATACCCTTTGATTTCAGAGTGAAGAGATCTCTTAATCAGCATTGATTCACAGCCGTGAATAAAATGGGAACACTGCTCATTATGATTTTACTCGAGTTTTAAATAGTAATGATAACTATTTAGTAATTTGATATTATCAATGATCACGGTAATCCACGAGGCATCGAATGTAAATTAGCCTGATTAAATTCGATTAATGAATGTATTGTGTAGGATATATTCAAGAGGAACAAATTTCACTATATATTCTTTCACATACACATACAAACAAAGACACACACATACAAACACACCCACATAATATATATATATATATATATATATATATATATATATATATATATATATATATATATATATATATATATATATACTATATATGCGTGCGTCCTTGTATATGTCTATTTGTTACATCCAAGATAAGGATACATACATTTCACATTCTGATAATGAACTTTAATGAGTAGTGGTTACAAACTCCCTGCAGAAAATTTGCTGCTTATGTCCAAAAATATATAGCTGACTCACAAAGGTAGAATTTATGCCGACTCGATATAATCTGTATATGACTCATAAACAGGCGAAGCGACGACGGTGCCAAACGCATACCGAACGAAAAATAAAGGCGGGAAAAAAAGGACATTAAATAATCTCTCATGTGCCTGACTGACATTATCGGTTTCCATGATGTATTCGAGCCTCCCACAAGGGATTACTTTCATCTCTATATCCGCTTGTAACCGTTATTTTTCTATCATATTACCATCTCTCTCTTCTCTCTCGCTATATACATACACACACACACACACAAACACACACACACACACACACACACACACACATATATATATATATATATATATATATATATATATATATATATATATATATTGTCATTAACGTCATATTTTGGCGTTTGCTTACTCTTTTCCTTCTCCCTTATAACTTAGGAGTTCAAAAAGTAACTGAGAATTTTGGGAAAACAGTCTAGAGCTTTGGGAAATATGAAAGTAAAGTTCTTTTGGAAAGACAGTACCTTTTGACCATATCATAAAGAAGTCCCCTAAGGTCTGTGACATCTCCCCTATGTAATTTTAGGAATAATAGGAAGGACCGCCCAAAAGGTCACTATAGGATTTCCCATCCAACTTAGCGAAACCAAGCTGGTTAACCCTTTTCGCCCCCATTTGAAGAATACCTGGGGTCAATAGCAGTCAGCTGTTAGAGAGTGGCCTTTATCTGTCCTCATCTTTTTGCCCCTTGCACCTGTATCCTCGAAATTATTTTGTCTCTGACCTGACTCTTGTAACCCTCAGGTAGTTCCCCCCCTCCCTAATGTACTCATTTGTCACTCAGCTCTCAAGAGATTGATGCCTTGTATTTACTTTCCTGTCTTTTGCGGTACTGGCCAGCATATGACTTCTGTTGCAGATACCTCTCAGCTTTGACACATCCCGATGGGACCCCAAAGAATGGGCCAGCCCTATGTGGTCATAAGAAGAAGACGATGACTCTATTGTCCCTCGTCTGGAATACAGAGGGGTATTGGTGCTCTATATAGTAGTAGCAGGAGTTTGAGTCAAGGAGAGAGGAACAGCTACTGGACGTACGTGTTACCTAGAAGAGGCTTCCTCAATGTCAGTAGAATGTGGCTGGTTGTTACTTTGTTTATGTAAGCACTTATTACCTGCTGGTACTTCAGGACTTGAAGAGAAGTCTGTACCCGACGCCTGTCGATGCTGCACCTTTGGGAAAGGTGGGTGTGTATACCATCTCTGATGATCCTCCGCATCAAGACCTTGTAACCAGAAGCACATCTCTGTCTTATACCACATTCTCCCCGGGTCGGGATCGATCACAACACTCATTTCTACTGAAGTTTCTGTTCACCTCAGACTGGCTGTTTCTCCACAAATCTCGTCCACGGATTAGGGTAAAGTGAATGGAAGTTGTATGTTGGCCTCACCATATTCTCATACTTTGTTTCTTGTTGTTTTGCTGTTCTCTGAGCCCTTAACTTTGCAATCTCCTTTCAAGATTTCTGCTGTGTGACCTCTGGTAAATTTGCAAATGTAAATTAATGGAAACACCAATTAACGTAGCATTACTCGCTGTTACAATGATAAATTTGTGATGTGCTACATATAGAGTTCATTTTCTGAAGTGTTAGTATTTCACATGGTGTTATCCCATTTAACTCACTCATTATTCCCACGTGTGTTACAATGATCCCTGCATTGCAGATCCATTCATGAATGTCCTGGGTATGTATCAACGGTGCCACTCAATTGACA
The DNA here is from genome assembly GCF_015104395.2 of Macrobrachium nipponense. Classification (NCBI taxonomy): domain Eukaryota; kingdom Metazoa; phylum Arthropoda; class Malacostraca; order Decapoda; family Palaemonidae; genus Macrobrachium; species Macrobrachium nipponense. The sequence continues at coordinate 68,422,105 of NC_087208.1, read as the reverse complement.
TTACCAGTGCCATACCCAGTCAAGCATTCCCAGAACCCCATGTGAAGAGTGTGCTACAGTATACCCCTTGTGCCATTCTCTTACAAGCGTCCTGATCCCTTTTCAATTCTACTTTATGAATTTAACCATTTTGGTTTAGTGTATATAACTGCAGTAGCATGGCGCATTGTTTTGTGTTTGTTACTGTAACTGTAACTGGGAGAGCCACAGAGATTAACTGTAGTACCTATGTATTTCTTCTGATTTCCTTTAGTGAATTATATGTATTTTATTGGACATTCTAAGTTTGCCTCATACCCCTAGTGTTGTTGGTAATTTAATTTCACTAAGGATCTCACTTCAATGTTCACTAGTAGGTTGCGAACTTAGTCATATTGTGCCCTGTGCTCAAGTCTAATTTAGATCCATTCATCTCCATTATCCCAGCTACCCGACCATATATATATATATATATATATATAAAATTATATATAATATATATAAATCTATGATATATACTATATATATATATACTATATAGATAGATATCTATATCTATATATATATATATATATATATTTATATATTTATATGATATATATATATATATATATATATATATATATATATATATATGAAAATCAATTCGTGCCAGATAAAACTTAAACATTTCATTCGCGTATATTTAATGGCTTATATCTTATCAATGAAACAAATTTTTAAAAGTCAATCTTATGAATCACCTTCAGTTTGTGATAACACGAAATCACCATTAAGCTTCCAGCTCACTTCTCGTCCGTGGTCTTCCAACCCCCTCCTCGAAAAAGAAAAAGAAATTCCCATTTTTAAATAGATAAGTCTTATCTTAATAATTTACTGATGAGGGGAAAAATTACCCCCAAGGTATGCGAAGGTAACTGAAATCCAAAACAACTCTTTTAACAATGATATTTTTCCTTTTCCTGAACGGAGACCTTTTCAACCAGCAGTAGTATCCCAAGGATATGATGACTTAAGTCTCTCATCTTCATGATCCTTAAGCTATTAGTTGAAGAGGCTTTTAATTCTTTAGAGGCAAAACCCCTTCCTCGAGGTAAACATAAAATAACTCTATAGATTCTTAAACTCACTCTACAAAATTACCAGACACTGCTACCTTTAGACAACATTCATAGTCTTCCACGGCAATCTTTGTCTTTCTCATAGTTCATCGTTCTCAGTCCATGTTAAATCTAGGTATTGCCGGAGGTCGAATTATAAAGCAATAACTGGAAGATCGTTAATAACAATGGTTCATTAAAGGTATAGTCAAGAGAAATTTAAAATAGAAGACTTTATGAGTATAATGAAAATTGTCGAGGCCTTGATAACTCCTTTACATAATACCACCAGGATATGGGTCAGAATGGGAAAATCTAGACAGACATAAATGGCGATGCAAAAACGGAGCGTGTACTAATAACAAGACGATATGATGAGGTAGTATAACAACCGTGGGTGTTATTTATAGACGATAAAGACTGCCTTTGTTTGAAAGGGAAGACGCAGAAAACCGATCTCAGGCGCGAGTTATATGATTCGGATGACCAAGGTCCTTTAAATGTATATTTAAAGGACCTTGCGGATGACAGGTGATGGATCACGAAAATATCCTTTTTGAGTCCCAGCACTGTGTTTTGAGTGTATTGCTTATAGGCCTAGGAATGAAGATTGAGTCTATAGACTAATAGGAATCCCAGAAACAGTGAGAAGAAGAAGAACAGAAAATTACTGACATTCTTTAACTTATGGTTATATTTCCCATTTACTTCGAGTTCATGGTTTAACCCGGATCCGCAATTACGTGGCCGTTAACTTTCCAGTGCTTTCACGCTTGCTTTGTGATTGCATTCCTGTTATGTTTCGTATTTAACACGAAATTCACGATTGCACTTGACTTATGATTCTAGTGTAACATCTGCCCAGGATTCGGATTTTTTATCTCGTGGAAATTCCGCACATATTACTATATTAGTTATGCACTTATGGCTTTGTCACTCTTCTCTGAAGAGACAGCGGTTAGGTCAAGGTTCTCGTGAAGCTCCGCCCCCCCCCAACACACACAGGATATATACCCTAATGTCCTATCGTAATTACTAATGGTCACAGGAACTCGAGCTATCACTCTGGAGGTCATTAGGTTCGTTTTCGGGAATCGCCACAAAGGGAAGGCCAAATGAATCATAGGATATGCACTAAATGACCTGTGATGACTCGGCTTAACGACAAGACGGTCGTTCGAAATTGCGTGTACCTTGGTTCATTGGGGCAGATCTGCGATGTTCTCTAGATGTGATCTATACAGTACATACAGACCCAAACACATATATACATACATATTACAAACAAAAGTGGTGAAAATACTACTAGTGACAAAGCACTTATCAATTATATTCCTCTTGGGTGTAAGTTACCCTCAAGGTGTCGTGAACAGGGTTATCAAACGAAGATTGTGGCTTCGCATCTGCGAACATAAGAAAAATATCACGGTGTACTCGGCAAAATTCACATACGCACACACACATATATATTATATATATATATATATATATATATAATATATGTATATATATAATATATATATGTATATATATATATATAATATATATATATAGGATTTTTATTAAATCCATTATAATAACTACGTTACGGTTTTATTTGCCTACTCTCCTTTTTGTACTATTTATGAAATGAAAATATTATACATAAATACTATTCTTGTTAACAATCTTCCTTGGCGAACCCCGAGGTGTCCTTAAAAAGATTCTGTTGTTCATTGATAAAACTGAACTATTTCAATCATTTAACAACGAAACCGGCAAAGTAATGGAAAAACAGAGGCCGAAGAGACAATCAAATCATCAGGTAAAATGCTTGAGATCAAGATATGGAGTGAGTAACTTGCACTTCAATCATAAACAAACCAGTATTTTTTTCATCATGCAACAATCTTATCTTCAGTGGCCGAAGATAAAAAATCTTTCTGTTCTATCTACCAAGAGAAGTCATGATAAAAGATTGTTCTTAATTCCATGATAGCATCTAATGCAATGAGGGTTAGGCGACTGTGTAACAGAATTTGTGAAATGTAAGTAGTAACCTTTCTTGATGTTATTATTACTGACTCATACGTGTGCCATTCTACGATATTAATTAAAAAAAAAGCCTAAGGCGAATGGAAATAAAATGATAACACGAAATGTAACTCCCACACTTGCAATGAAATTAACTTCATTTCAGCAGAAGACGTTCTGTAGAGGGCTCGTTTATATCTTGTTTGAAAACTGAAAGGTATTTGGTATACATACAAATATAGAGAAAAGATATGAACATAAAACGAACAAGACATAAATCGCAGGATATTATAACACGCGGGAACTGGCAGTTACATTCAAACGATGTCTTTATTATGTTTAATGTCACCTTGATTAGAAATTCATTGTCAAAATTTCCGGTAAACATACGCTGTACTTGTTTATTTTTTCAATGTTTATTTTTCATTTTGCATTTTAATCTATTGTTTCGCTGAGTTATGTAGTTTTAATTTACTTTTAGCTTAAAGTCGCTTTTTAGTCTATAACACTTTTAGCTTAGCGACTATTAAACTACAAAACTAGATTTCTTATAATTATTAGCTTATTTTAGCATATTCTTAAAAATTGTATAAATCAATCATAATTAAAGTAATAAGACGAGATAGGTCACCCGAAACGTTCGTGTGAATATAAAAAAGAAATTAATTCTAGTTTACTTTTAGCGATCATGTTTTATTTATTTTTATATATATATATATTATATATATATAAATAAAATGAATAAATAAATAGAAATAAATAAAAATAAATAAAATAAATAAATAAAAATAAATAAAATAAATAAATAAAAATAACTAAATAAATAAATAAAAATAATAAATAAAAAATAAATCAATAAAAATAAATAAAAATAAATAAATAAGAATAAAATAAATAATTAATTAAATAAAAATAATAAAAATATACAAATAAATAAATAAAAATAAATAAATAAAAAATAAATAAATAAGAAGCTCTTCTAATAATGAGAAAATGATAGTGAAATTGTCCTGCTGAGATCAAAGAAAATAGTAAATGATGATATTATGAATAAAGGCGAAAGAAACGAGGAAGAGTATACAATAACAATAACGGAGAGCAAATGGCAATAAATGGCAAAAAATATCCAGGAAAATATTGAAAAGAAAGTATTAAAAACAATTAGATGGTTAGGAGCACTAGAACTCTCAGACGGTTGTTAATCTAATGGTTACTCTACCTAAGAGGAGACGAGTTTCTAACTACTGATTAATTACTAAGATTATTTAATAGACAGGCTATAGAGGGTCTATAACTATTATCTTATTATGCACTCATCTTATTCTTGGTATTTATTGTGTCTGTGATTTCCCCTGTTATGAATACTCATTCTTGTTTTAAGACTCATTATTCATTTCATTAATTATTTCACGTTCAGTTCTGTTCTTTCTTGTTATGTTCTGAACCCCTTGATCGATCATTCTTTACCTCTCTCTTCTATTCTGTCAACAAGGCTTCATTTGTTAATCAGCCAATCTTCCAATCTTCTCTCGGAAATCGAATTCTCTTTTGAGCACATTTTGCAGTCTCGGCCGGTGTAAGCAGAGTACAAAGGTCCACACCAGGTCTCTTATAAAATTTAACCTCTTATCAATCCGTCCGAAGGAGTGGGCCCGTACTGGCATCAGGCCAGCTAATCTTAACCGACCGCCAACTCAACAAATTCTACATAGTTCTAATCTCCTGATGTCATCGAATTTTTGTTTCCGCGTCACTTCTGACCATCTGCTTCTCTTGTTATTATTATTATTATTATTATTATTATTATTATTATTATTATTATTATAATATAATAATAATAATAATAATAATAATAATAATAATAATAATAATAATAATAATAATAATAATAATAATAATATTATTATTATTATTATTATTATTATTATTATTATTACTTCAACAGAACTTTTAGTTATAACTCAGAGAATCTTCAGCTACTGTTTCAAGATCAAGATTCCGTCCCCACAAATACACATTTATTGTTTCTTCACATATACTGCTATTTCACTAAGACTTTTGCTTTAAATAAAGTCATCATTCAGTTATATCCTTTTTCCTACAATCATATATTTTTTTTCAACTAACAAAACAATTCCCATATTTTAACTATTATCTACACCTTCTCCTCGGACTTCTGCTTTTCGTACGTGGAAAGCAGCATGGAGGGCTATCAATTATAGTATATTATCATCAAGCGTTGCTGTGCTTGTTTCGTGGGGCGGTGAATGTTTTGGCCGAAAAAGATCTCTACCACTGGCCACCTGAAACCAAGTTTACCCGATTCTAACACCTGCGTGTCTTCACTCTCGTAGCTAGGTACTTTCGTAACGAGGCACTCTCTAAGGGTTTCTTAAACACCACAAGACAAACATCTCAATCCTCGTCTTCGTATATCTATTTTGCATTATACATTTATGAAGTACATGGAGTCTCTCGCTCTATAAGCTACAACTCACAGATATTAATCTCCTTTCGGATTTTACATAATATTCAAGCAATCAATATGAATTCTTCAGATCTTAACTCTTTGTAACTGGATCCCAATTTCCCAAATAAGATATGGCCCGTCTGTCAATGTTTAAGATTACTTAAAAAAAAAGTCTGGTTCTGCAATCATTGGTCTTACTAATTGCTGTTGTAATGATTATGATGAATATCCTAATTACAATATGTTTAAAATGTTCCCTCGTTCGATTTCTCTATTTTGCTGCAAAGCATTAGTCATAACGTTAGAAGCCCCTGATAACAAGGTAACAGTTGCGCATTAGTATTGAGCCAGATCTCTCTCTCTCTCTCTCTCTCTGTCTCTCTCTCTCTCCCTTGCAATGTTATTACTGGTGCAGCAGTGAAGCTCATCAAACCAGTTTGTGACAACAACATTCTTCTAGAAATTTCAACATCTTTGTGACGCTGGGAAAAGTTTCCTTACCTCAGATTTCAACTGGGAATCTGGTTATATTAATTTTGCTGCGTTCGCGCACGTCTGTATAATATATATATATATATATATATATTATATATATATATATATATATATATATGTAATATATATATATATATATTATATATATCAGAAAAATTAAACAAGTAACATAGCGCTTATGATAATCAGTTCTTGGATGGGTGGATGAGTGACCTTCAACATTACCGTCTAACTCCGTAATCGAATAGGTAGCACCTTCTGTAACCACCCTCCGCGCAAGGGAGTGGGGTTGGGGGTTGCAAGCCGAAGCACAAAGCTAGGGATGTTGAGAGAGAGAGAGAGAGAGAGAGAGAGAGAGAGAGAGAGAGAGATAAAATAGCTCTGCATTACACATGTTCCAGACTTTAGAAGTTACATATGTAGGCAAGCTGACTAAGTAATTATGATGAAAAATTAAACACATTTGAAAACGCCAGATGTTTAAGAACACTGGTCGATCTTACTGAACTTAAGTCTCTCTCTCTCTCTCTCTCTCTCTCTCTCTCTCTCTCTCTCTCTCTCTCTCTCTCTCTACAGTAATTAGGATATAAGGACTTTCTGACTAATAAACCTTGATTGCGAGAACGTTCTGAAGGCCTTCAGTTGTACGACGCTTCCGAAAGATTAGAAGAACTTTATTTATTCTGAGCTCTTTAGTACGAAATATTTTCCATGATAAAAAGACTCTGATGAAGAAATCTTGGTCTTTCTCTTTATTCTCTCTTCGTTAAGTGAATTCTCGACAATAGCACAGTTTATACTGAATAACGAGGAAAAATTAAAGGAACAGCGGTAAAGGTATTATTTATGGTTAACAATAATATTCTACGGACAGACCACTCCATGATTAGACTTGATAAGAGTCTATGACTATGATATTATAAGAAAGTCATTCATAGTCGTGCAGAATGAAGATACCTCGTTACGGACTATGTACTACTTTACAACTCTCTTACATTATGGTACACTAGTGACCGATAAATATGGACTTCATGTCTACTGAGTAAAAAAAATAAATAAAAAAATAAAATGATGTCATTCTCAAGACAACAAATTAGCATCCCGCAGTCTCCACGGTGTCAGTCGTTAGAAGTAAAAGGTTAATGACGATTTCCCAGACATGTAGTATATAAGTGGAATTTCCAATAAATGATTAATCCTCATCTAGGATGTATTTGACACCCACGAGGATGTACCTTGTGCGTCACCAGGTACCTGCGCGAATGTCCGCATGACCATATATTTATAAATATATATATATAATATATATATATATATATATATATATATATATATATATACATATATATATATATATATATATATATATATATATATATTATATATATAATAAGCTAAAAATAGTTTAATATCAATTTCACTAAATATACCATAATAATAACTAAATTTAACAGAACATGTGCTGCAGAATTGATATAAACTTATATCGATTGTTTATTATTGTATCTAATTCAAAGGCTCAGGCGCGAATCCTACGACTGAACAGCTAAGCACAAGTGTAACAATGACTGCTTTTATTTTCTTTGTTTATCTCTTTGGAAACCACCTTAGAGCAGGACATGGGAAAGCAACTTCATCCTAAAAGTGACTTCCTGAAATTGAATCCACAGGGGTATCAACCTCCTATATATATATATATATATATATATATATATATATATATATATATATATATATATATCTAATAAAAGGAGCCCATAAAAACACAAAATAGAGAAAAAGTACTATATTTCAGAGACTGCTGTCTCCCTCTTCAGGTAGATGAATGAGAAAAAGTTCACAGAAAAGGTGGTATTTATACCAAGAGGTCCATCCACAAACAAGCCATTTTAAGTCACCCCGCTGATAATCTTCCTCTAATCTTCTTAAGGGTTGGTTGAATGAAGACGTTGTCGATCGTGTCCGAAATCCATCCTCCTTTTGAGATGTTCATTACCTGCCTCTCTTTTATTAAGGCCGATTCCATCATTTGACTCTTGCTGCTATAAATTACACGTGACAAATTCCAGTTTATTCTATGGTTATGTTCATTTATATGGTTGAAAATAGCCGAGTTCTGTTGTCCATACCTAACTGACCGTTTGTGTTGTATTAATCTCTGGGAAGGGATTTACCTGTAAATCCGATGTAAGATTGGTCACAGTCCTGGCATGGGATTTCGTATACCCCAGAGTCCTTTGGAGATGTCTTTTGTTGGACGTTAATCAGGGATTTGGCTAAGGTGTTTGGGTAAGTAAATACAAAAGGGTTCGATTTTCCGAGGGGGTTGGTTATTCTCTTAATCGTGTCCAGGTGGGGAATTATTATTTTATTGTTGGGTGTATCTCTGGTCTTGTCTTTAGGGGGTCGGTAGAAAATTACGTTAGCTTTGTGAATTGCTTTCTCAATTATATGGTCAGGATATTTAAAGACGAAAGTTGCTTGCGAATTAGTTCAAATTCTTTTTCCAGGAATTCTGGGGAACAAATTCGTAAGGCTCTTAAGAACAAGTTACTAGCTACACCTATTTTGATAGAAATGTCATGATAGCTAAAGTAGTGAATGTATGAAAGTGAGAACGTTGGTTTTCTGTATATGGTAATTGAGAAAGCAATTCACAAAGCTAACGTAATTTTCTACCGACCCCCTAAAGACAAGACCAGAGATACACCCAACAATAAAATAATAATTCCCCACCTGGACACGATTAAGAGAATAACCAACCCCCTCGGAAAATCGAACCCTTTTGTATTTACTTACCCAAACACCTTAGCCAAATCCCTGATTAACGTCCAACAAAAGACATCTCCAAAGGACTCTGGGGTATACGAAATCCCATGCCAGGACTGTGACCAATCTTACATCGGATTTACAGGTAAATCCCTTCCCCAGAGATTAATACAACACAAACGGTCAGTTAGGTATGGACAACTGAACTCGACTATTTTCAACCATATAAATGAACATAACCATAGAATAAACTGGAATTTGTCACGTGTAATTTATAGCAGCAACTGCCGGTACAAGAGTCAAATGATAGAATCGGCCTTAATAAAAGAGAGGCAGGTAATGAACATCTCAAAAGGAGGATGGATTTCGGACACGATCGACAACGTCTTCATTCAACTAACCCTTAAGAAGATTAGAGGAAGATTATCAGCGGGGGTGACTTAAAATGGCTTGTTTGTGGATGGACCTCTTGGTATAAATACCACCTTTTCTGTGAACTTTTCTCATTCATCTACCTGAAGAGGGAGACAGCAGTCTCTGAAATATAGTACTTTTTCTCTATTTTGGTGTTTTTATGGGCTCCTTTTATTAGATGGAACTCTGTTGTTTACAGAACATTTTTACCAGTCCATATATATATATATATATATATATATATATATATATATATATATATATATATATATATATAGATATTATATATCTCAAAAAAAAAAATCACCATAACGTAACTGGAATATTTTGAAGTGATAAAAGTCCACACTTATGTAAGATGTGTATTAAAAATTCTTAAAAGACGGGAGCTTTCGTCTACTTGATCAGTAGACCTCATCAGCCGTACTGAGGTCTACTGATCAAGTACCCGAAAGCTCCCGTCTTTCAAGAATTTTTAAAACACATCTTACATAAGTGTGGACTTTTATTACTTCATATATATATATATATA